>NC_136987.1:2202984-2210484 GCF_032717465.1 Coenobita brevimanus
GCTCTTTAATTCCTCTTTTTTGCTCTTTAATTCCTCTCTTCACTCTTCATCCTCTTTTAGCAGCCAATTAATCCTTTGGTACACTTGCCCTCTCTTTCTTGCCTCTTTAATTCCTCTTTTTTACTCTCATTTGCTCTTTAATTCCTTTTTTGCTTTTACTCTTTAATTCTTCTTTTTTACTCTTTAATTCCTCTTTTCACTCTTCATCCTCTTTCAGCGGCCAATTAATCCTTTGGTACACTTCTTTGCCTCTCCAGTCCTCTTTAATTCCTCTTTTCCTCATAATATTCCTCTTTTATACTAATTCTTCCCTCTACTCTCATTTTTTTTCCTCTCTCTCTCTCTCTCCTCTTTCCTCTCTCTTTTTTATCTTTCAGTTTCCTTTCTCTCTCAATCCCTCTCCTTTTTCATCTTTTCTACCCCTCCCCCCTCTCCCTCCCTCCTTCCCTCTCCCTTCCCTTCCCTCCTTCTTCCTCCCCCCCCTCTCTCTAAGTATCTTCCTTCCTTTCTCTTTATCAGCTTCCCTCTCCATCCCTCCCTCCCTCTCCCTCTCTCTCTCTCTCAATTCATTCTTCCTCCCTTTTCCCCTATCAGTCTCCCTTTCTCCACCCATCACCATCTCTCCTCCCTCCTTTCCCTTCTCTTCTCCCTCCCTCTTCCTCTTTCCCTCTCTACCCTTCCCCCTCCCCTCCCTCTCTCTCTCTCTCTCTCAGAACACGGCGATACGCTCCCTAGAATTAGTGCATCAATTTTTTTTCCCTCTCCCTTTTTTTTTTTTATATATAATTTTTGGTTTTGAAAATTTTTGGGAATTCCGTGGAAGCATGATGGATTTCTGGTTAAGCTGAGGAATGTGTTTGGAGGGAGGGAGAGAAAGGAGGAAGGGAGGGAGGGAGAGAAAGGAGGGAGGGAGGGAGGGAGAGAAGGAGGAAGGGAGGAAGATAGAAAGACAGGGAGGTGGAACGATATAGGTAAATGGAGGGATGGACAGAGGGAGAAACGAGAGAGAGGGAGGGAGAAAGGGAGGGATGGAGAGAGAGAGAGAGAGAGAGAGAGAGAGAGAGAGAGAGAGAGAGGTTCATGGAGGGATGGGGGGAGGGAGGAAGAAAGAGAGGTAGGGAGGTGGAGGGATGGAGGTATGGGGGGAAGGAGGGAGGATAGAGATGGAAGTGAAGGGATTGAGGGAAGGAAAGAGGGAGGGGGGGGGAGAGATGGAAGTGGAGGAATGGAGAGAGGGAAGAGATGGAGTGGAGGGATGGAGGGAAGAAGGGAGGAAGGGAGTAGATGGAAGTGGAGGGATGGAGGTAGAGGGAGAAATGCAGGTAGAAGGAGGGAGGGATGTTTGATAGACATAGATATAAAAAGATAGACAACGACAGATAAAAGCGGGTAGATAGATATGGGTAGGCTATGAGACACTGATAGATACATGGCCTAAAGATGGATGGATCGATAGATGGACAGATAGATAGATACAACGTAGGTAGATAGGTAGGTAGGTAGGTGGGTTGGTAGGTAGGTAGGTGGATAGGTAGGTAGGTAGGTGGGTTGGTAGGAAGGTAGGAGGGTAGGCAGGTAGGTAGGTAGGTGGGCAGGTAGGTAGGTGGGTGGGTTGGTAGGTAGGTAGGTGGGTGGGTTGGTAGGTAGGTATACGTAGGGATAGATTGACAAACATAAATAAGTAGGTGGGTATACAGACAAGGGTAGATAGACTGATAGATAAGTAGGTAGGTAGGTAGGTAGGTAGGTAGACATAATTAACAAGATATGAGACACTGAAAAATAGGCACAAAGGAAGACATGCAGATAGACAGACAGATAGCCATAGATAGATAGATAGATAGACCGATAGACTTTCAGGGGCCAGAGAAGAGGAATTCAGGGCAAACTTCAGCAAATTACCCAGACTACAGGATATAAGCTGAATATCCCGGTGTGTGTGTGTGTGTGTGTGTGTGTGTGTGTGAGGGGGGAGGGGAGGGGACGGGAGGGGAGGGGAGGGGAGGATGGGGAGAGGAGGGGGAGGAGGAGGAGGTATAGAATTAGGGGAAGGGAAGGGAAGGGGAGAGAGAGAGAGAGAGAGAGAGAGAGAGAGAGGCGAGTCAATGAGGAAAGAAATTAAAGAAAATAAAACTGAGAAGAAGTATATAAGAAGACGAATTCCAAAAAAAAAAATTGTAAAGAAAGTGAGAGAGTGAACGAAACAAAATGAGGAAATAAATTAAAGTTTTCTCACAAGTCACTGAAATCCATATTGGAAAATGGACTCTCTCTCTCTCTCTCTTTCTCTCTCTTTCTCTCTCGTGACTCATTCTCTCTAATTTAGGTATGATTTGCTTTACATATCGTTTTTTTTTTCTTCGTTTCCCTCTCTTTTCCTTCCTCTTCCTCCTGCTTCCTTCTCTCCCTCCTTCCTTTTCTTCCTCCTCCCTTCCTTTTCTTCTTCTTCCTTCTTCCTCCTCCTCCTCACTTTCTTCCCTCCCTCCCCTTCTCTTCCTGTCTCTTTCCCTCCCTCCTCTCATTCTTTCTCCATTTTCTTTATTTAATTCTGCTCTCCTTCCCTCCCTCTCCCTCCTCCCCCTCTCCATCCTCTACTCCTCTCCCTCCCCCTCTCCCACCTTCCTTCTTCCCCTCTCCATCTCCCCTCCCCTCCCCTCGCCCTCCCTCCCACCTTCCTTCCTCCCTTTCCCACCTCCCCTCCCCTCCTCCCTCTTTCCCTCCCTCTCTCCTCATCTGATCGAGAAGTTCATATCAGTTTCCATCCATCATTCTCTCCCTTCCCTCCCCCACTCCCTTTTTCCCTCCCTCACCCTCTCCCCTCCCTCCCTCCCCCACTCTCTATCCCTTCTCCCTCCCTCCTCCCTCACTCATTCTCCCTTTCCCTTTTCCCTCCTTCCCCCTCCCTCCCTCTTCTTCCCCTCTCCCCTCCTCTCCCTCCCTCCCTCTCTCCTTTTTTTCCTTTTTACATATTTCTTATTATAAAAATATTCTCTCTCTCTCTCTCTCTCTCTCTCTGACCAGTATTACCTTTCCCTCCTTTCCATTCTTATATTCCTCTCTCTCTCTCTCTCTCTCTCTCTCTCATTTCTCTTTCTTTTTTTCTTTCATTTTCTTCTACTATTTTTAATGATTCATCTCCATTTTTTTACCATTATCTTTTTTATTCTCTCTCTCTCTCTCTCTCTCACACACACACACACACACACACATTTCCTCTCATCTCCCACCTTCATTAGCCAATTTAACTCTTCATTTCCTTTCATTTCCCTTATCTTTATTATCTGGCTCCGTTTTTGCCTCTCTCTCTCTCTCTCTCTCTCTCTCTCTCTCTCCTTTCTTTGCGTTCCTGGCACTTTCTTTTATTTCTTTTTTCGTCTTTTCACCTATCACAAATTCTCTCTCTCTCTCTCCCTACCTACCTACCTATCTATCTACCTTCCTATATTTATCTATCACTCTTTTCATAATCTCCCTTTCTATCTATCCAGCTATATCAATCCGTTAGTTTCTCTCTCTCTCTCTCTCTCTACCTACCTACCTTCCTATTTATCTATCATTCACTTCACTATCTCCCTTTGCATCTATCTAGCTATATCTATCCGTTACTTTCTCTCTCTCTCTCTCTCTCTCTCTCTCTCTTCGATTATCAATATTCTCTCTCTCAGTTATCGGTTATTGCCACTTCCGTCTCTCTTTCCTCCCCCCTCCCCCCCTCTCTCTCTCATCTCATTCTCTTTTTCCCGAGCACTGAGAGAGAGAGAGAGAGAGAGAGAGAGAGAGAGAGAGAGAGAGAGAGAGAATTTATATGTAGGGAGGGTTGGGATGGCATGGGTTGGGTAGGGTGGGATGGGATGGGGTAGGGTGGGATGGGATGGGATAGGGTAGGGTGGGATGGGATGGGATGGGATGGGATGGGATGGGGTAGGGTGGGATTGGATGGGATGGGATGGGATGGGATGGGATGGGATGGGATGGGATGGGGTAGGGTGGGATGGGATGGGATGGGATGGGGTAGGGTGGGATGGGATGGAATGGGCTGGGATGAGATGGGAAGGGTGGGGTGGGGTAGGGTGGGGTGGGGTAACGATATGGGTAGATAAATTTAGTAGATAGTATGCAAATGGGTATGGAAATAGAGACTGATAAGGCAGGGGTTAGGCAGGAGAGGTAGAGGGGTGAGGTAGGGAGAGGCAGGGGTGAGGAGGAGAGGCAGGGGTGAGGAGGAGAGGCAGAAGGGTGAGGCATGGAGAGGCAGGGGTGAGGAGGAGAGGCAGGGGTGAGGAGGAGAGGCAGAGGGGTGAGGCAGGGAAAGGTACGGGTGAGGAGGAAAGACAGGGGTGAGGCAGGGAGAGGCTAAGGGGTGAGGAGGAAAGACGGGGGTGAGGCAGGGAGAGGCTAAGGGGTGAGGAGAAGAGGCAGAGGGGTGAGGCAGGGAGAGACTAAGGGGTAAGGCAGGGGTGAGGAGGAGAGGCAGAAGGGTGAGGCAGGGATGAGGAGGAGAGGCAGAGGAGTGAGGCAGGGGAAGGCAGACGGAGGGAGGGAGGGAGGGAGGGAGGGAGGGAGGAAAGTGAAAGGAGAGGAAGGTAGCGTGGACGTGTGGAAGGAAGGAAATAAGAAGGGAGGAATGGAGGGAAGGAAAGATGGGTAGGTTAAAGAGGTGGAGAGGGAGGAAGAAGAGGGAAGGGAGAGGAAGAGGGAGAGAGGGAGGCAGGGAGATGAGGGAGAAACAATTTGAGGAAAGTAAAGGCAAGGGGAGGCGTGAAGCTAGGTACGTAGGTAGGTAGGTAGGTAGGAAGGAAGGTAGGTAGGTAGGTAGGTAGGCAGATAGGCAAAGGAATGGAAGTACAAAGGAAGTCAAACAAAAACACAACTATTGGTCGAGGCTGTGACAAGGGTGAGGCAGGGTGAGGCAGGGTTAGGCAGGGTGAGGCACGGTGAGGCAGAGTGAAGTAGGGTGTAGCAGGGTTAGGAAGAGTGAGGCAAAGGCGATAGGGTCAGGCAGGGTGGGGGAAAGTGAGGTAGGGAGAGGTGGTGAGGCAGGGTGTGGTAGGGGGTGGCAGGGTGAGGGGGAGGGAGAGGATGGGTAACAAGGTGAGGTGGGGGGAGGTGAAGGACGGGGGTAAAGGGGGGGGTAGGGTGAGAGGGTGGGGGGTAACTATCCTATCCTCATTAACTCTCCCTGTCAGTCTCCATCGTAAACAGCTCTATCCAGCATCTATCACTGTCTATCTGTTGGACTGTCTATCTATCAATGTGACTTTCAATGTAACTATCTATCTATCTATCTAACCAATCCAGTCTATCTCAATTTTCTACCAGTTTATTTATATCTATCTGCCAATCTCATCTTGCTCTACTGTCTATCTATTTATCTACCTCTATCTATCAAACTATTCATTAACCAAAAATAGATATATCCCTTAATTTTCTATCTATCAACGTCAATATCAATTTATCTATCGTGCTCCATTATACTGCCCCATCCATCATCTATCACATTTTTCATCTATCTATCTATCATACTCCACGATACCTCCATCCCTCATCCATCCATTATCAATATATCCATCTATCTGACCATCCATCCATCTACACACCCACCCACCCATCCATTATCCATCCACTCACCAACCCACCCATCCATCCATCCACCAACCCTTCAACCCACCCATTCATTTATTCATTCATTCATCCATCCATCCATCCACCCACCCACTAACACTCTCACCCATCCATCCACCAATCCTCCCATCCATCCATCCATCTACTCATCCATCTATCCATCCACCTACTCACCCACCCACCCATCCACCCATCCATCCATCCATCCACCCACCCACCCATCCATCCACCCACTCTCCATCTTTAAATACCCTTTCATAAGTAATTAGCAATCAATTTAATCAATCTACCTTAATTGCTTACCTGGACATCACACACACACCTTGCGAACCTACCTGGGCGATCTTACCTTCATATTAATAGGACGACTTGCTCTCTAATTACGTAAGTTTTGGAATTATGAGAGAGAGAGAGAGAGAGAGAGAGAGAGAGAGAGAGAGAGAGAGAGAGAGAAAGCGACATCTCACCTTTACAACACTCCCCTCCCTCTCACTCTTTCACTCAGTACCTATTTATACCGCCCCCCCCTCTCTCTCTCTAAATCTTTTCCCTCCTCCTCTTCCTCCCTCACCGCTTCCTCTTCCCCCTCTTCTCACTCACTCCTCTTCCTCTTCCCATCTCTTCCTCGTCCTCCATCCCTCGCAAGCCTGTCAACAACCATTCTAAGTTCTGACCATCCCTCCAGACCAACCAACATTCCTACCAACATTTCAACTACCACAATCGCTACCAACATTCCAATTATCAACACTGCTACCAACATTATAACTACCACTATCGCTACCAACATTATGCTTATTTCACCTACCAACATTCTACTTACCAATATTTTAACTACCAACATCGCTACCAACATTACAACAACCAACATTCTACTTATCGACATTCTATTAGCTCCTTCATTCCTTCCTTCTTTCCATCTTTCTTTCATTCCTTCTTTCTTTCCATCTTTCCTTCATTTCTTCGTTCTTTCCTTCCTTCCTTCATTCCTTCGTTCTTTCCATCTTACCTACACTTTCCTTCTTTCCATCTTTCCTTCACTCCTTTCCATCTTTCCTTCCTTCCTTCGTTCTTTCCATCTTTCCTTCCTTCCTTCGTTCTTTCCACCTTTCCTACATTCTTTCCTTCACTCATTTCCTTCCCTCTTTCCATCTTTCTTTCAGTCCTTCTTTCTTCCCCTCTTTCCTTCATTCCTTTCTTCTATCACTCTACCATCTTTCCTCCCTCTCTCCTTCATTCCTTCCATCTATCTTTCCTTCCTTCTATCACTTATAACAAATCCCTCCTTTCCTCCCTCCCTCCCTTCCTTCTTCCCTCCCTTCCTGACTTAATCCCTCCTTCATCCTCTCCCACACACATATACAAAAACTGCAAAAAACAAACAAACAAACAAACGTAGATTTTCTCTTTTCGTCAAACTATATTTTTTTTCGTTTCTAGAAAATTAGAGAGAGAGAGAGAGAGAGAGAGAGAGAGAGAGAGAGAACGAAGAAAACTCGATAGACAGATAGATATAGTGATAGATAGTTATAACGGAGGATGCATGTGTACCTCGATAGATAGACAGGTACACATGACGATAGATACATACATATATACTCTTTTTACAGTACACAGATAGATAGACAGGCAGAGAGCTAGACAGAGAGAAAGACAAAGATAGATAGACACAGAAGCATAGACAGACAGACAGATAAACGTATAGAGACAGATAGATAGATAGATAGATAGACAGATAAAAGTGAGAGGTCAGAAAAATATTAAACACTCGCAAATCCTCCACCGGTCAAACCCTAAATCGGATTAGAGAGAGAGAGAGAGAGAGAGAGAGAGAGAGAGAGAGAGAGAGAGAGAGAGAGAGAGAGACGATAGATTAAA
>NC_136987.1:2215484-2217984 GCF_032717465.1 Coenobita brevimanus
CCCCCTCCCCCTCCCTCCCCTCCCCTCCTCTTCAACCTCTTTTACTCAATTGCCTTCCCTCCCCCTCTTCTCTCCCCCCTCCACTCCCTTCGCTCGTCTTCCTGTCTTTCTCCCTTCCCTGTTTTTCCTTCCCCCCTCTTCTCTTCCCCCTCCCTTCCCTTCCCTCCTCTTCCCCTCCCCCTCCCTTCTCATTTTTCCTTCCCCTCCCCTCCCCTCCCCTTCATTCCCTTCCCTCCTCTCCTCTCCTCTCCCTCTCTTCTCGTTTCCCTTCCCCTCCCTTTCCATTTCTTCCTTCCCCCCTCTTTTCTCTCCCCTCCATTCCCTTCCCTTCTCCTCCTCCTCTCTCCTTCTTTCTCCTATCCCTCCCCCTCCCTTCCCACTTTTCCTTCCCCTCCTCTCCCCCTCCATTCCCTTTCCTCCCCTCCCCTCTCCCTCTTTCTTTCTCCCTTCCTTCCCCGTCCCTTCCCACTTTTCCTCCCCCTCTCCTCCCCTCTTCTCCCTTCACCCTCTTCTCAGTTCATTTCATCCCAATTATTTCATGTATTTTCATTCCCTATTTAGCCATATTTACTCACCCAATTACATTCAATTTCTCCTCCTCTTCCTCTTCCCCCTCTTCTTCTTCCTCTTCCTCCTCGTCCTTCCTGTCCTTCCACCTCCTCTTCTTCCTCTTCCTCTCCCCCTCCTCTTCTTCCTCATCAATTACATTCAATTTCTCCTCCTCTTCCTCTCCCCCCCTCTTCTTCCTTCTTCCCCCTCCTCTTCTTCCTCCTTCCACCTCTATTATGCTTTTAATTGAGTTTTTCTTCCTGTCTTTCTTGTCTTCCCCTCATCTTCATTTCTTTTCTTTTTACATTTCTCCTCCTTAGTCTTCATTTTCCTCCTCTCTAAATACTCTCCTCTTCTTCCTCTTCCTCTTCTTCCTCCTCTAATACTGTTTCACCTTAACTTCTTCGTCCTCCTAACCTCAGCTCTCTTCTTTCCCTCCTCCTCCTCTTCCTCCTTCTTCCTCCTCCTCCTCCTCAAACCTCTTACTCAATCTCTTTCCACTTGCTAACTTCCTCTCTCTCTCTCTCTCCCTCCGTTATCCAATATTTTTTTCTTCCTTCCTTCCTTCCTTCTTTCTGACACTTTCACTCACATTTTCCTTGCTCTTTCCTTCAAATTCCTTCTTTCCTTCTCCTTTTCCTTCCTTTTCTCTCCTTACTCCCTCCTTCCTTATATATCTTTCACTCGACTCCTTCACATAGTCGCTAATTTACATCTACTACTCCTCTCTCTATGTATCTATTTCTCTATCTACCGTAATACACACACACACACACACTGAAGGGAGGATGGTGGACTGTGGAATGTGGTGTGTGATTCCCTAAGAGTTTATTTTCGGGTACTTCAAGGATGCAAAGGTATTCAATATGAGATTTTAGTTTCTCTCTCTCTCTCTCTCTCTCACACACACACACACACACACACACACACACACACACACACACACACACTCTCTCTCTCTCTCACACACACACACACACACTCTCTCTCTCTCTCTCACACACACACACTCTCTCTCTCTCTTTTATACCCCATTTTTTCAATTTCTTTACATTCCTTTCTAAAAACGTACATTCAATTTTCTCTTCCCAATTTCCTTTTTGCTTTCATTATTCTCTCTTTTTCTTTATTCTCTCTCTCTCTCTCTCTCTCTCTCTCTCTCTAATTCCTGTGTTTCCTGTAACTATATTTTTACTTCCTCTTCGTCTCTTCTCTTCCTCTTCACTCTCATTTCTCTTCCCTTCTCCTCCTTTCGTTCTTCCTCCTCCTCCTCCCTTTCCTCTTTAATTCTCTCTCTCTCTCTCTCCTATACTCTCTTTTCTCTTCTACTATCTTTTTCTCCCTCTCTTTATCTATCAATCCATTTCCTCCGCTCTCTCCCTCCTCTTCCCCCATCTCTCCCTCTCTCTCTCTCTCCACTTCATCCTTATTTTTCATTCCTCTCTCTCTCTCTCTCTCTCATCCACTTCGTCCTCATTTTTCATTCCTCTCTCTCTCTCTCTCTCTCTCTCTCTCTCTCTCTCTCTCTCTCCAACCACACACCTTTAACGGAGATATTTTATACAGCAAATAAGAACAGTCACTTACATGTGTTTCCCTCAAGCCCCCGCTACCACAACTACCACAATTCCCAACCACAATTCATAGCTACCACAATTCCCAACCACAATTCTTAACCACAATTCATAGCTACCACAATTCTTAACCACAATTCTCAACTACCACAATTCCTACCACAATTCACATCTACCACAATTCATAGCTACCACAATTCTTAACTACAATTCACAGCTACAACAATTCTCAAGTATCACAATTCCAACCACAATGCATAACTACCACAATTCCAAGCAACCACAATTCATAGCTACCACAATTCCTAACTACCACAATTCATAGCTACTACAATTCCTAACTACCACAATTCTCAACTACCACTTTTGCTGCTAGT
>NC_136987.1:2232984-2267984 GCF_032717465.1 Coenobita brevimanus
CTCCCCATTTTTTTTCCTTCTATTCCCTCCTTTCCTTCCTTTTATCTTTTTTTCCTTCCTACCTCCTCCTCCTCCTTTTCCTCCCACTCATGTTACCTACTCTTCATCTCCCCTCTTCTCTCCCCCTCCCCCTCTCCTCCTCCAACACTAGATCTATCTCTCTCCTTTCCCTTTCCCTCCTCTCTATCCTTCCCTTCCTCCTTCCATCCTTCTCTCAATCTATCCTTCTATTTCCTTCTATCTTCCTTCCTTCCCTCCTTTCTTCTCTATCGTTTCCTTTCCTCCCTCCCTCCCTCCTCCTTGGACCAATCTACCCCTCCTCCCTCTCTTTCCCCTTCCTTCCCCTCCTCCTCCTCCTCCTCCTCCCATCACTTGTCCAGACCAGCTATAGGATCAGGAAGGCTTTGTCGTGTCTTCAGGAGGAGGAGGAGGAGGAGGAGGAGGAGGAAGAGGAGGAGGAGGAGGAGGAGGAGGAGGAAGAGGAGGAGGAGGAGGAAAAACACCTTATACAGTCTTAGGATACGAACCATTTTCTTCCTTCTTCTCTTCCCTCTCTCTCTCTCCTATATTCCTTCGACTTTCTTCTTTTCCTCTCTATTCTTTAAGTTTGTCTTCTATCCACACTTTTTCTTCCCTCTTCCCTCTTTTTCTTCCTTCCTTCCTCCTTCCTTGTCTACTTCACTTATGATTTTCCTTCCTTCATATTTTCCTTTCTCTATTCCTTCCCTGTTTCTTCCTCCTCCTTTCCTTCCTACCTTTATCACCCTCCGGCTTTCCCTCCCTCCCTCCTTCCTTCTTTCCTTCCCTCCCTTCTCCGCTACCTTCCTTCATTCCAACTTTCCACCCCTCCCTTCTTTCTTCCTTCATTCCTTCCTTTGTCAACCTCCCTCCCTCCTTTCTACCTTGTCATCCCACTTCCCTTCCTTCCCTCCTTCATCACCCCTCTGTCTCTCTCTTCTTTCTCACTCAACCTCCATTCACTGCTTCTTTCAACACCTTCCTTCCTTCATGTCTTCCCACTTCCCTTCCTTCCTTCCTTCCTTCGTCACCCTCTCCCTCCTTTCTTCCTTCATGTCATCCCACTTCCCTTCACTTCTTCCTTTTTCCCTTCCTCCTTCCTTCCTTCATCACCCTCCCTTCCTCCTTTCTTCTAATCCCACTTCCCTTCCTCCCTCTCCTTCCTTCCCTCCTTCTCTCCCTCCTTCGCAAGAGGTCATCGAATCACTTTATTGCTTTTCCTCCATCCTATTTCACAAAGACTCAATCAATCCTGTAAGGTCTTAGAGAGAGAGAGAGAGAGAGAGAGAGAGAGAGAGAGAGAGAGAGAGAGACAGACAGACAGACAGACAGACAGAGACAGAGAGAGAGAATGTCACTACATAAATAGGAAAAGATGCATATTTATCGTGTGTGTGTGTGTGTGTGTGTGTGTGTGTGTGTGTGTGTGTGTGTGTGTGTGTGTGTGTGTGTGTGTGAGAGAGAGAGAGAGAGAGAGAGAGAGAGAGAGAGAGAGAGAGAGAGAATCAAAATCTCACCCACAAAATAAAAATAACAAAAGAAAACGGAAAATCAAAGAAGACTAAAAGGGGGAGACTTAAAAAAAAAATTTGTAACTAAAAGGTTTCCAGTAATTACCTTGAGACTGGCAAAAATCAGGACACTGGAGGCTTCTTGGGGAGGAGGGAGGGAGGGAGGGAGGGTGGGAAGGGAGGGGAAGGAAAGATGGATGGGTGGTAGGAAGAAGATGGAATAAAAGGGAAGGAAGAATGGAGAAGGGAAGGAAGGAAGGATGAGTGAAGGGAAGGGACGGGAAGAAAAGATGGATGGGTGGAAGGAAGGATGGAACGAAAGGGAAGGAAGAATGAAGAAAGGGAGGGAGGGAGGGAGGGAGGGAGGGTGGGAAGGAAGGGGAAGAAAAGATGAATGTGTGGAAGGAAGGATGGATGGATGGAATGAAAGGGAAGGAAGAATGATGGGAGGGAGGGAGGTAGGGAGGGAAGGAAGGGGAACGAAAGATGGATGGAAGGAAGGATGGAATGAAAGGGAAGGAAGAAGGGAGAAAGGGAGGGAGGAACGAACGAAGGAGGAAAGGAAAGAAAGAGAGGGAGGGAGAGAGGAACGAACGAAGGAGGGAAGGAAAGAAAGGGAGGGAGGGAGGAACGAACGAAGGAGGGAAGGAAGGAGAGGAGAGAGCGAAAGGAGGAGGCGAGAACAGACAAAGAACGTAAAGAAGGAAGGAAAGGAAGTGAAAGATGACTGTAAGAAGAGAAAGCAAGGAGGGAAGTAAGGAAGACAGAAGGAAAAATAAAGGAAAGACTTATGAAGGAAAAAGGAAAAAAAAAAAGCAATAATCTAACTTTCTATCATTCCTTCTAATCTTTTCTCCCAATTTCTCTCTTACTTTCTCCTCCTCCTCCTTCTCTCTTCTCCATTCTCTCACTCCGTTTAATCCTCTTCCTCCTCCATCATCATCATCATCACCACCACCACCACCACCACTACCACCATCATCATCACAACAACCACTATCACCACTACCACCACCATCATCATTTTTCATCACCACCATTATCATCATCATCATCATCACTACCACTACTACCATCATCGTCATCATCATCACTACCCACTCTTCCCCAATCCTTCCTACCTCCCTACTCCACCCATCCTCTCCATCAAAGTACCTCCACTCTACCTCCCTACCTTCCTCTTTACCTCCCCTCCTTCCTCCTCCTCACCATCTTCTCTCCCTGCTTACCTCTCTTTCCACCCTCCTCTCCTCCTCTCTCTCTCTCTCCCCCTCCGCCTCTCTTCCTCCTCCCTTCCTCTCTTCTCTCTCTCCTCCCCTTCCCCCCTCCCTCCAGCCTACCTGTCGAAGTCTGAGAAAGGTGTGACAGACAGGTAAATAATCAAATCTCTCTCTCTCTCTCTCTCTCCCTGCCTATCTTTCCCTACATTCTTCACCCCTCTTTCACAACTCTCTCTCTCGCTCTCTCTCTATTTATACTCTGATTCTATTTGCTTACATTTCTTTACCCTTGTTTCATTCTCTCTCTCTCTCTCTCTCTCTCACCTGTCACCTCCTGCCTTGCCTACCCTTTGATCGAGGGGGGGAGGGAGGGAGAGAGAGAGAGAGAGAGAGAGAGAGAGAGAGAGTACACAGGGCTAAGAAAACTAAAAGCAAAAGGTAAGAATCTCTGTCTGTCTCTCTCTCTCTCCTCTCTCTCTCTCTGCTTATCTCCCAGCCACACTCCCTTACTTCATCTCTCTCAATTCTCTTCTCTCCGCGCGATTTCACCTCCCTCTCTCTCTCTCTCTCTCTCTCTCTCTCTCTCTCTCTCCATTTTTAAACTTCCAGCCCCTCTCTCCTCTCCATCCTTTCTTTTTTCTTTAATTTTTTTCTCTTCGCAGTGGAGATATTTCTTTTTCACTTTCAATTCCTGCACGTACACGTTCCTCTCTCCTTCTCACACACACACACACACACACACACACACACACACACACACACACACACACACACATCTACAGTATATTCAACGTCTCCTTTACCCTTTCTCTCTCTCTCTCTCTCTCTCTCGATTCCAGGCTATAGATTTAAAGATACAGACAGCCAGACAGACAGACAAACATATCAATACATATATAGATAGACAGATAGATAGATAGACAGATAGATAGGCGAACAGGAAGACAAACAGATCGACAGATAGATATACAGCTAAGAAATAGACAATCAGATGAACTTGCACGATATATATACATAAATAGATAGATATATAGATTGATAGGTAGATAGACAGATATAGATAGATAGGCAGACACTGATACTTAGACGGATAGATAAATAGATAGACAGATATACACAGACGGGCACACAGACAGACGGACATATAATAACACTAATATAACAAAAACCTGATCAACTTCACACTGGAATGCTGATCTGCTCCCTCCCTCCCTCCCTCCCTCCCTCTCTCTCTTAATGTTGAGTGAGAGCTGACAGCATTCCTGACATTTAAAGAGGGAGGCCTTCACGTGGTGGCACTGATATAGCGGGTCGGATCCACTGCCTGGCTCTACACACGTCCCTCCCCTCTCTCCCTATCCCCCGAAAGGACACTGGTGGACTGCAGGAGAGGGGGAACTTCAGCCTGCAGTCCACTGGGCTTGCTTTTAGATGAGACTGGAGCAACAATAACCATCCATCCATCCATCCATCGTCTAATCCCATGCCGCCTCATGAGTTGCGTAGGAAGCCAGGGCTAGGCAAGTTGGTCCTGACATTTAAGATGAGAGTGACCAGCCTCATTCATCCCTGAGTGGCATTACATGAGCAATCAACCCCAACCATCCCTTGGATATAAACCTTCACCGGCTCAATCCGATTGGAGCGCCGTAATTACCCACTAATCCACCAGGCGCCATAATTTGGTTATATGGTTACCACCCAGCGTAGTAAATGGTTTCCTGGTGTACAGGAAACCATTTGGCTTGTCACTCAGTGTAGAGTCACCCACAGGCAGAAGGAAAAGGATAGAATGAAGGAAAGACAGAATAGGAATGACAGAACAATAATAACAATAGCAAAAATAACAATACTCTCCTCCCCACTCCCCTCCCTTCTCCTCCCAACATCCCTTCTCCCCACTCCCCTCCCTTCTCCTCCCCACATCCCTCCCCTCCTCCCCACTCCCCCTCCCGCGCTTCAATTTACACGCGATTGACAGGGACCCCAATCTTGTTTGTCGCGGAGGGGGGAGGGGGGAGTAAAAAAAAAAAAAAAAAAAAAAAAAAAAAAAGGAAGGGGCGTCCCCCCCCCCAAAAAAAAAAAACATACATAGCTAGAGGTGTCGGTGATATGGCTATACACGTACATGGATACACACGGGTTTATACGTACATATACATACATACATATACATAAACATACACATTACATATACATAAACATACACATACATACATACACACTGTACATAATATAAACATACATACAATGTATACATATACATACATACATACATACTGCTCATGCTTGGGAATACGTACACAGACGTAGTTACACGATACACACACACACACACACACACACCGGAATATCAAATTCTCTCTCTCTCTCTTTCACACACACACACACACACACACACACACAAACACACACACACACAACCGGAATATCAAATTCTCTCTCTCTCTCTCTCTCTCACACACACACACAAACACGGAGTAAAATGTTCGAGAAAACGAATGGAAAAACTACACGACAGGTATGGTGTGTGTGTGTGTGTGTGTGTGTGTGTGTGTGTGTGTGTGAGAGAGAGAGAGAGAGAGAGAGAGAGAGAGAGAGAGAGAGAAAAAGGGAATGGGAATGAGAGACAGGAAGGACTGAGGGAGAGGGGAGAGAGCAGAGGAAGGAGGAGAGGGAGAGAAGGCTGGGGAGGAGAATGGATCTGTGGGAGTTAGGGAAGAAGATGGGGAGAAGAGGGAGGCGGCAGGTGGGGATGGGGGAGAAAAAGGAGGTGGGAGGTGGGTATGGGGAGAGGAGGAAGATGAGAGGTGGGGGAGAAGAGACAGGGGGGATGGGGAGGAGAGGCGGAGGTGGGGAGAAGAGGGAGGTGGGAATGGGGAGAGGAGGGAGGTGGGGATGGGGAAGAGGAGGAAGATGAGGGGTAGGGGAGAAGAGGGAGATGGGGGTGGGGGAGAGGAGGGAGATAAGGGGATGGGGACTGGAGGAAGATGAGGGGTAGGGGAGAAAGGGGAGAAGAGGGGGATGGGGAGAAGAGGAAGGCGGATGTGGGGAGAAGAGGAAGGTGGAGGTGGGGAGAAGAGGAAGGTGGAGGTGGGGAGAAGAGGAAGGTGGAGGTGGGGAGAAGAGGAAGGTGGAGGTGGGGAGACGCGGAGTTCAGCAAAATTCGAGAAATAAGATTCGGTGGTGGGGGAGGGTGGGGAGGAGGGAGGAAAGCAGGGGAGAAGGGAGGAAAACAGGGGAGGAGGGAGGAAAAGAGGAGAAGGCAGAAGAAGACAGGATGGTGAGAAGCGGAGAAGGGAGGTGAAAAAGGAGGGGAGGAGGGAGGGAAAGAAAAGGAGGGAGGGAGGGAAAGAAGGGAGGAAGGAGGGAGAGGGAAGGAAAAAGGGGAAGGAGGGAGAGAAAAGGTGTGGAAAGTGGAGAGAAAGAAAGGCGATGCAGAATAGTAAGAGAGAGAAGAGAAAGAAATGGAGGAAAAAGCTACCAAACTCACTCTCTCTCTCTCTCTCTCTCTCTCTCTCACACACACACACACACACACACACACACACCACACACACACACACACACACACACACACACACACACACACACACACACACACGAGGACGAGGGGAAAATAGGATTGCCTTGTGGGTCGTGGGAAGAAAGTTGGAAACCTGAAAATAAACTGTGTGTGTGTGTGTGTGTGTGTGTGTGTGTGTGTGTGTGTGTGTGTGTGTGTGTGTGTGTGAGAGAGAGAGAGAGAGAGTCATTAACAATTACCTCCAAACTGGTTCCTCACCTACTACAGGAGGAGGAAATGGGCATCCTGTCTTTCACCTCTCTCTCTCTCTCTCTCTCTCTCTCTCTCTCTCTCAGATTATCCTATTATATTTTCTCAACATATTTTTGTCCCCCCCTCTTTCTCTCTCTCAGCCTATCTATCTATCTATCTATCTACCTGTCTGTCTGCCTGTCTGTCTGTCTGTCTGTCTGTCTCTCTCTCTCTCTCTCTCTCTCTCTGCCAAGCGGAAACACTGATAACAGTAACTTACCACCTCACGTACACCCTCTCTCTCCCTTTCTCTCTCTCTCTCTCTCTCCCCTACCCCTTTCCTTCTTCCAACATTCTCTCCCTCTCTCTATCATACCCCTTTCCTTCTTCCATCATTCTCTCTCTCTCTCTCTCAACAATCACACTGCAATTACTGTTTTCCTTTTATCTGTAATTGTATTGACCCTCACTGTGTCATTAAAATTCAAGGATAAACGATCAGAATAAAGATTGTATTATAATAATCATCATCATCATCAATCATCACTACCATTCTCATCATCATCATCACCATCATTACAATCACAACAATCATCATTGTGTAATCTGTGTGTGTGTGTGTGTGTGTGTGTGTGTGTGTGTGTGTGTGTGTGTTAGAGAGAGAGAGAGAGAGAGAGAGAGAGAGAGAGAGAGAGAGAGAGAGAGAGAGAGATGAAGAAGCATGTTAAGACAGTAGAGACAACAGGAATTTCTCTCTCTCTCACACACACACATACACACACTTTCCTCTTCCTTTGTATCCCTTCCTTCTCCTTCCCTCCCCTCTTGCCTCCCTTCCTCCCTCCCTCCCTCCCCTCTCCTAATCTTTATTCACAACCTCTGTTACGCCCTTTTACCCTTTAGTACTCTCCCCTCCCCTCCCTCCTTTCCCCTCCCCTCCCCATCACCATTTCCTCTCCCCCCCAATTTTCTACTTCGGTCACTTCCCCATTAAGTCTTTTTCCCCCTCCTCTCTCTCTCTCTCTCTCTCATATATTTTCTCACATTCTTAAGGCATGCTTGTCCTATCTCTCTCTCTCTCTCCCCTCAAATATTTTCTCACATTATTACCGTATCCTTGTCCTCTCTCTCTCCCTCCCTCTCTCTAACTTCTGTAATTAGGCACCAAGTCTTTCTCTTAAGGCCGAACCATATAATACGGTTCGTGAGGTCTGTATCTAGGTAACTCTCTCTCTCTCTCTCTCTCTCTCTCTCTCTCTCTCTCTCTCTCTCTAACGAATAAAAACGATGTCAATAAATAAGGTACTAAACAGGAAGGAATAATTAAAGAAAATAAAGACGTAATGTAAAGGAAGGAAGGAAGGAAGGAAGGAAGGAGGGAGGGAAATAAGGAGTTAAGGAAGAAATGAAGGACGGAAGGAAGGAGGGAAGAAAGGAAGGAAGGAGGGAGGGAAGGAAGGAAGGAAATAAGTACCATAGAGATTAATTAGGAAGAATGAGTAGAAGGGAAGGAAAAAAGAATGGAGAGAGAGAGAGAGAGAGAGAGAGAGAGAGAGAGAGAAATGGAAAGGAATACAATATCTCCCTAGAGTGAAAATGATATTGGCTTTCTCCCTCACTCTCTCCTTTTCTCCCTCACTCTCACTCTCTCTCCCCTCTCCCTTCCTCTCTCCCTCCCGTCCCTCTACTCTACCTTCCCTGCTTGCCTCATTCTCTCCCTTTTCTCCTTCCCTCCCTTCCTCCCTCATTTCCTTCCTTCGTCTTTAACTCCCTTCCTCTCCCTCTCTCTCCCTTTTGCGTTTCATGCTTGCTTTTTTCTCTCTCTCTCCCATTTCGCATACATTTTTTCTCTCTTCCTCCGTCTCTCTCTCTCTCTCTCTCTCTCTCTCTCTCAAATTCCCTTAGCTTTTCCTTGTCTCTGTCTCTCTGATCATACATTTAGACTAGCTCACGAGAGAGAGAGAGAGAGAGAGAGAGAGAGAGAGAGAGAGAGAGAGAAAAGGAAATCTCATAAAAAAACAAAAAACAAAAATCCTCCCCCCCACACCTGACCCTTGGGGGGGGGGGTAAGGACCTCTTGACCCCCGTGGGAACCTGTCCCCCCCCTCCTCCGTGCCCCCCAACCCCTGACCTCTGCCCCCTCACCCCAATTCGCCCCCCCCCCACTCCCACGCATTATCGCATTATACGGCCTGTGTGGGTTTGTTCCTGTTAGATCATTACCGGTGTAAGTAGGCCGTAAGTAAGGTAGGTAGGTAGGTAGGCAGGTACGTAGGTAGGTGGGTGGGTGGGTGGGTGAATGGATGAGAAGTTGGTTGGTTGGGAGGTGGGTGGGTGGGTGGGTGGGTAGGTAGGTAGGTAAGTAGGTAGGTAGGTAGGTAGGTAGGTAGGTAAGTAGGTGGGTGGGTGGGTGAATGGATGAGAGGTTGGTTGTTTGGTAGGTAGGTAGGTAGGTATGTAGGTAGGTAGGTAGGTGGATGAATGGATGAGAGGTTAGTTGGTTGGTTGGTTTGTTGGGAGGTAGGTAGGTAGGTAAGTAGGTAGGTAGGTAAGCAGGTAGGTAAGTAGGTAGGTAGGTAAGTAGGCAGGTAAGTAGGTAGGTAGGTAAGTAGGCAGGTAAGTAGGTAGGTAGGTAAGTAGGTAGGTAGGTAAGCAGGTAGGTAAGTAGGTAGGTAGGTAAGTAGGTAGGTAGGTAAGCAGGTAGGTAGGTAGGTAAGTAGGCAGGTAAGTAGGTAGGTAAGTAGACAGGAAGGTAAGTAGGCAGGTAGATACGTAAGGAATCTAACGTAGAATATAAGAGAGAGAGAGAGAGAGAGAGAGAGAGAGAGAGAGAGAGAGAGGACAATGGCAGGAAGAACAAAATTGGCCATACAATAAGATGCAATAATTTACTAATCTAACGGGAAGAAGAAAAAATAAGAGAGAAGGGAGATAGAAATAATCTCTCTCTCTCTCTCTCTCTAAGGTTCATTTTTGCATACCATAAACTTCCTCTCTCTCTCTCTCTCTTTCTTTCTCTCAAGATTATACCTCGACTTTTAAGTCCGGGCGTGAAGAGGGGAGAGTGGGTGGGGGTGGGTGTGGGCGTGGGTGGGAGGGAGAGGGGTGTTGTAGGGTGCGAAGAAGGGGCGGGGTAGGTGAAAGAGATGAATGTGTGTGTGTGTGTGTGTGTGTGTGTGTGTGTGTGTGTGTGTGTGTGTGTGTGTGTGTGTGTGTGTGTGTGTGTGTGTGTGTGTGTGTGTGTGTGTGTGTGTGTGTGAGAGAGAGAGAGAGAGAGAGAGAGAGAGAGAGAGAGAGAGAGAGAGAGAGAGAGAGAGAGCAAAATTAAAGCAAGCACGTCAGACAAAAGTGAGCGAGGTGAATAAGTGTGGGAAGAGGAATGAGCAGAGGTGAGGCGAGGGTCAACTATTCTCTCTCTCTCTCCCTCTCTCTCTTCTTCTTCTTTCCCTTCCTTTCCTCATCCCCCTTCGTCCTTACCTTTCTATGCCTTAACTTATTTCACCTTCCCTTCCCTTTCCTTTCCTTTCCTTCCCTTCCCTTCCCTTCCCTTCCCTTCCCCTCCCCTCCCCTCCCCACACTAGGGAGGGGGAGTTGCGTGAAGACTGTCTTGGCTAATGATATGCAGGTGGGGAGGAGGAAGGGGGATGAGAAGGGGTGAGAGAGAGAGAGAGAGAGAGAGAGAGAGAGAGAGAGAGAAAGAGAGAGAGAGAATAAGGATGTAAAGTGGGTGGCTGAATAATAATAATAATAATAATAACGATACTACTAATAATAACAACAGTAGTAGTAGTAGTAGTAGTAGTAGTGGTAGTAGCAATAATAACAATAACAATAATAATAATAATAATCGTTGTGGTAGTAGTGTAGTAGTAGTAGTAGTAGTAGTAGCAGTAGTAGCAGTAATAATAATAATAATAATTATAATAATAATAATAATAATAATAATGTAGCTTTCAACAATACACAACCATTTCATTTCAGACAACAGGAAATCAGAGAGAGAGAAAGAGAGAGAGAGAGAGAGAGAGATATACCTCTTTACATTTTTATTTCCAGGTCATACAGAGGTGATGTATTTTCTCTCTCTCTCTCTCTCTCTCTCTCTCAAAATCATACCTTGATTTTTAAGTGTGGATGTGAAAGGAAGGGAGGAAGCAGGATGTGAAAGAGGGAGAGTGGTGTGTGTGTGTGTGTGTGTGTGTGTGTGTGTGTGTGTGTGTGTGTGTGTGTGTGTGTGTGTGTGTGTGTGTGTGTGTGTGTACGTCATCATCATCATCATCATCTCCCACCACACTCCACACCCCCATCTTTCCCCCCTCCTCCCCTCCCCCAACCACCCACCCTTCCTCAACCATCCCCAGAGCTGTAATGGTCGTTAAGGGAGCCTAATTACTCTCCCTTACACCCTTAACAAGCGCTAGCCACCCTATTTGCCAATTAAGGGAGAGAGTGTGTGTGTTTAGCACCTTTAATGCTCACCCTTTCAATTCGTCACCCTCTCTTTCTCTCGCTCTCGAGCTATATATCTATTAAGCAATCTATCCATCCACATTATCTACTTACCTATCCCCCGTCTCTCTCTCTCTCTCTCTCTCTCTCTCTCTCTCTCTCATCCTTAAGAATGTGTGTGTGTGTGTGTGTGTGTGTGTGTGTGTGTGTGTGTGTGTGTGTGTGTGTGTGTGTGTGAGAGAGAGAGAGAGAGAGAGAGAGAGAGGTGGGTAGCGTTGCGTGGAGGTGTGGAATGCGGGGGTGGAGCAGAAGTGGATGATTAGGGTGTGTGTGGAAACGAGTGTGTGAGTGTGTGTGCGTGTGGATCAATGTGCGTGAGGCAAGGGTGAACATATACCGTATATTCATGTACGTTTTTTGGAGTATGTACAGTATGTATGAATGGTCGTCTCTCTCTCTCTCTGTATGTATGTATGTATGTGCACGCGTGTATATGTGTACAGGTATGTGTAAATGACCTTTCACCCCTTTCTGTCTTTCTCTGTATGTGTGTATGTATATCCCTCCCTCCCTCTCTCCCTTCCTCTCTCTCTCTCTCTCTGTATGTACGTAATCCATACATGTACGCGTGTATATCCGTGTACACCTATACAAACTGCCAATGAATACACACAGGTAAGTCTATACAGGTGAGAATATTTACACTAATACCATTGCACTCTCCCCCCATACACCGCGATGAATAACCATGAAAAATATGTATAAATATGTATAATGCATGTATAATGTATGAATATGTATAGATAAAAAGTTGTATATGTATAGAAAAAGATGTATAAAGTATATGAATAATAAAAATGAATATGTATAATGTATGGAATATGTATATAAAGATATGTATGGATATGTATAATAAGTATGAAGAATGAAGACTATGAGTATGTATGAGAAATGAATAGGTTTGGATAATAAAATGTATAGAAATGTATGAATATGTATACTTAAAAATATGTATGAAAAAATATATACATAACTAGGTTGATGTATGCAGGCTGATAGATAAACGGTAGATGAAGTTTGCATGACAGTAGATGAAAGTAGATAAATTTGTTTATGGCTGAGCAGATGAGCAGATTAATTCGGACACACGCACACACTTCCATTCACACACACACACACACACACACACACACACACACTTCCATACATACTCACACACTTTCATAAATGCACATACCGGTACTTATTAAAACAGCACACACACACACACACACACACACACACTTTCATACATACACACATACTAAAACAGATCACACACACACACACACACACACACTTCCATACATACTCACACACTTTCATAAATACACACACTTTTATGCACACACACACACACACACATACACACACACACACACACACACACATACACACACACACACACACACGATTTTAAAGTCATAGGTCGACACATTCTTCACCTGTTCCACGAAGCTAACGATCTGCACAGGTAGAACTGAACTACACCCCCACTCACCTCACCTCACCTCACCCCTCACCTCACTTCATCCTACCTTACCCCACCTCATCTCACCTCACCCCACCTCACCTCACCTTACCCCACCTTACCCCGCTTCACCTCACCTCACCCCGCTTCACCTCACCTCACCTCACCTAGCTTCATCCCACCTCACATCACCTCCCCTCCCCTTCCCTCCACTCACTTCACCTCACCTCACCTCTCCTCACCTCACCTTATCTCTCCTCACCTCACTTCACCTCACCCCACCACCTTATTTCACGTATGTCAGTCGAGGAGAAAGACAATACTGTCGCTCTACATCCCTTCCACAGCACTTCTTCGTGACTAGCATCATAATCTAGCGTTAATCCCGGAGAGAGGGCACTTTTAGGCCAGGTTAGAGGGAAGGAGGGCTAGTCACGAAGAAGTGCTACGGTATATCACTTACAACCCTCACCCAACCTATATTTCTGAAACTACCAATAGCACTACCACAACTACCACAATAACAACCACCACTCCTACCACAATTATAACCACCACTCCTACCACAATTATAACCACCACTCCTACCACAACTACCACAATCCACGTCAAAGTAAGAGGGATATGAAGAAGTTGAGGGAAAGGAATTTTTATAGACTAGGAGTTATTGAAGGAGACTCGCTTACTT
The DNA here is from genome assembly GCF_032717465.1 of Coenobita brevimanus. Classification (NCBI taxonomy): domain Eukaryota; kingdom Metazoa; phylum Arthropoda; class Malacostraca; order Decapoda; family Coenobitidae; genus Coenobita; species Coenobita brevimanus. Next base: position 2,246,138 of record NC_136987.1, read on the forward strand.
TCTCTCTCTCTCTCTCTCCCTTTCATTCTCCTTTCCAACTTTCCTCCTCTCTCTCTCTCTCCGTTCCTTTCATTCTCCTTTCCTCCTCTTCTTATTTCTCTATCCCTCTCTCTCTCTCTCCTGCCCTTCCAGTTCCCTTCCCTTCCCTTCCCCATCCTCCTCCCTCCCCTCCCTCCTTCTCCTCCCCTCCCTCATGTGTAGTTTTGGGCAATAAGGTCGCAAATAAAGACACAAAAGGCCAAAAATGACCCTAACATACACTCTGAAGGGAAGAAAAGTGTTAGGGTGATGATGATGATGATGATGATGATGATGATGATGATGATGATGATGACGATAAAAAGGAAATTGTGTGTGTGTGTGTGTGTGTGTGTGTGTGTGTGTGTGAGAGAGAGAGAGAGAGAGAGAATGTATTTGTTTCTCTTCCTTCCGACTTTCTTTTCCTCTTCCTACTTTCTCTCTCTCTCTCTCTCTCTCTCGTATCTATTTTTTCCTCTATTGTTTTACGGATAATTTTATTTTATCTATCTCTTCCTGTTTTCTCTTTGCCTTGCTCTATCTATCATTACTATCTATCTATCTATCTATCTATCTCTATGTACTGTATCTATCTATCTATCTATCTCTATGTACTGTATCTAACTATCTAATGTATCTATCCATCTATCTGTCTATCTATTTACCTGTCTATCTACCTATTTATCTATCTATCAGTAGTAACAACTCATTAATTTCAACAATAATAATAAGTTCCATAATTCAATAATAATAATAATAATAATAATAATAATTCTGAAGTAAAATTAATAATCACGATTATGATAATAGTAACAATAAACAAAATAATAATAATAATAATAATAATAATAATAATAATAATAAATAAATGGCAATGAAAATATAATCATAAATAAAAAATGACAATAATACAGTAATAATAATAATAATAATAATAATAATAACAATAATAATAATAATAATTTGTAATTCTAACATTATTATTCTTTCGCTTTCCTCTTCCTCCTCCATCATCATCATTCTTCAATTTCCTCTTCCTCTTTTCCTTCTCACCTCTTCCTCCTCCTCCTCCTCCTCTTCCTCTTCCTCGACTATCATAATTTTCTTCTCCATTAGCTTTTCTATCCATCCCATATTTCCTCCTCCTCCTCCTCCTCCTCCTCTCTCTCTCTCTTACACTGTTCTCATTCTTTCTCTACTTCTCCAATTTTATTATTATTATTATCATTATTATTAATTATTATTATTATCATCATCATCATCATTAGTAGTAGTAGTAGTAGACCTTCTCTTCTATTATTATTATTATTACTACTACTACTATCATCATTCTTATTACTATTACTATGATTACTACTACTACTACTATCATCACTATTATTTTCCTTAAGTTTATCTTCCACATATATATTTTTCATCATTCGTTTCCTCAATTTTCTTCCTCTTTCACTTCCTCCCTCTTCATCACTTCCTCTTCCTCCCTCTCATTCACCTTCTCTCCCTGTCTCACTCACTCTATACTCATTCACTCACTCTTCTATACTCTCATTCATTTCTCTCTCTTTCTCTCTATGTCTCTGTATCTCCCCTCCCTATCTCCCTCACTGTTCTCTCCCCTCCCAGCTGTCCAACTCTCTCTCTCAATACATTACCTCCCCTCCAGTCTCTCTCTCCCCTCTCTTTACTCTCCCTCTCTCCTCTCTTCATCCTCTCCTAATTCCTCTTGTTGAAAATTGGGTTGTCGCCTCCGTAGAGTTGGGACCAAAAATTGCGTAAACCAAGATTAAAACAGCAGATCGCGAAGGAAGGAGGGAAGGAAGGAAGGAAGGAGGGAAGGAAGGAGGAAAGGAAGGAAGGAAGGAGGGAAGGAAGGAAGGAAGGAGGGAAGGAAGGAAGGAAGAAAAGAAGGGAAGGAGGGAGGGAAGAAAGAAGGGAAGGAGGGAAGGAAGGAAAGAAGGAAGGAAGGAGGGAGGGAGGGAAGGTAGGGAAAAATGATGATAATGAATGAAGGAAGGAAAGAAGGAAGGAGGGAAAATGAAGGAACGAATTAAGGGTTAGGAAGGAAAGGAAGAGAGAGAGAGAGAGAGAGAGAGAGAGAGAGACTGTCTTTTTACTGAATCAATTATCCCCGTCTTCCTCAGCCTCTTGTTATTCTTGCTTTTTGTTGTTTTTTTCTTTCCATCCCTCTTTCACTTTTTCCTTCGCCTTTTCGTCTATTCTTATCGTCTTTTATTTATTCATATTTTTTCGTCCTTGTTTATATATAATTATTTTCCTACTCTTTTCCTGTCATCTCGTTTGGAATATGTTGAATTTTCCCTATTTTCCTTCCTCTATCGTCTTTCCTTCATTCTTCCTTCCTTCCTTCATTCATTCACTGCTTCTTCCTCTCCTTCCTTCTTTCCTTCTTTTTTCTTTCCTTCATTCCTACCTTCTTTGTTTCTTCCTTCCTTTTCTTTCCTTCCTTCCTTCCTTCTTTCATTCATTACTTCCTTTCCTTCCTTCCTTCATTGCTTCCTTTCCTTCCTTCTTCCTTCACTGCTTCTTCCTTTCCCTCCTTCCTTCCTTCATTGCTTCCTTTCCTTCCTTCACTGCTTCTTCCTTTCCCTCCTTCCTTCCTTCATTGCTTCTTTCTTCCCCTCCTTCCTTACTTCATTGCTTCTTTCCTTCCTTCATTCATTCACTGCTTCTTACTTCCCCTCCTTCCTTCATTTTCTGTTCAATCCTTCATTCATTGCTTCTTTCCTTCCTTCATTTCCTTCCTTCCTTCACTCATTCATTCTTCGCTTACTTCTTACATTCCTCCTCCGTCAATCACCTTCATTCCTCCTTCATTCCTTCTACTCTCTTTTCATCATCATCATCATTCTCTCTCTCTCTCTCTCACTCATCACTTTCTTCCACTACCTCTCTCTCCCTCCACATCAATTTCCTACTCTCTCTCTCTCTCTCTTTATCTTCACTTTCTTCCACAACATTTCTCTTCCTCCCAATCGATTTCCTTCTCTCTCTCTCTCAACACACAGGAGGAGGCGTAAGGCGTGAACCAACATTGTATACAAACAAGACGCGGCGATGGTCAGTTGAGAGAGAGAGAGAGAGAGAGAGAGAGAGAGAGAGAGAGAGAGAAATCTATTAAACTGAATGTGTATTTTAGCAATATAATACAGTGAAGGAGGAGGAGGAGGAGGAGGAGAGATCTGATGATGGTTATTCTCTCTCTCTCTCTCTCACCCTAGTACTAGACTAACGAAGCCTGTCTAACCAACTTTCTCTCTCTCTCTCTCTCTCTCTCTCTCTCACACACACACACTTTTCCTCCCTTACTTTTCATTCTATCTCCGTTCCATTTCTCTCTCTCTCTCTAGTCTTCCGTTCTGTCTCCCTTCTACTCTCTCTCTCTCTCTCTAAAATAATCATTTCCGTAGGAGTAAGTGATCACCTCATTTCCACGCTTCCAGTAAACGCATTTCATTTCCTCTCCCTCTCTCTCTCTGATCTTTCTTCCCTTCCCCCTCCGTCTTTCTCTCTCTCTCCCTCCCTCCCATCTTTCTTCCCCTCCCCCTCCGTCTTCTCTTTCTCTCTCTCTCTCTCTCATCTTTCTTCCCCTCCCCCTCCGTCTCCTCGACTTTCATCTCTCTTCCATCTCCCATTTCTCTCTCTCTCTCATCTTTCTTCCCCTCCGCCTCCCTCTCCTCAACTTCCATCTCTCTTCTATTCTTCCTCCCTTTCATTCTCTCTCTCTCTCTCTCTCTCTCTCTCAAGGGCATGTCAGAATCACCCACCCACTTCAGCGTTCGGCAACCCCTCTCCAGTCCTTTCTCTACCCTCCATCTATCTATCTATCTATGTTCTATATCTATCTATCTACACGCGTCCTGTATCTATCTACCTTCTACAAAATCTTCTCCTAGAACACAAAATTGGACGGTGCAGTATAGATGTACCCCCTCCCTCTACCTACTACAAAGGTTACGTAACATCTGCCCACCTCCTGTTTATCCTGCAAAAATCTCCTAGAACCACGGTCGGTGATTTTTTTAACCCCCCCCCCCAAAAAAAAATCAGTGATTTTTTTATTTATTCGATTTATTTTATTTTATTTATTTGATATTTCTGTTTATTATATATCTAATATTTCAAAAGCAGTGAACTGAATACTGTGCACATCACGTCCTGTCTGTGCACTGATGGTTCACTGGCCAGACTCCAGCTACACACCTGTTCCAGTGCTGTGTGTACACTGCTGGTTTACAGTGCTGTCTGTACACTAGTGGTAGTGGCTGAGTTGCCAGTGGTAATACACACAGCATATTGCTGTTCCAGTGCTGTGTGTACACTAGTGGTTAACAGTGCTGTGTGTACACTAGTGGTTAACAGTGCTGTGTGTACACTAGTGGTAGTGGCTGAGTTGCCAGTGGTAATACACACAGCATATTGCTGTTCCAGTGCTGTCTGTACACTGCTGGTTAAGGCTGAGTTGCCAGTGGTATTACACACAGCATATTGCAAAGCTGATTATATTACCACACAGACAAATCAAAAGCTGATGTTATTATGACATGACCTTCAGTGACCCAGCACATCCTACCTAGTCTTATGGCTGGGTTTTGTCTTAAGTGACCCAGCACATCCTACCTAGTCTTATGGCTGGGTTTTGTCTTAAGTGACCCAGCACAGCCTACCTAGTCTTATGGCTGGGTTTTGTCTTAAGTCACCCAGCACAGCCTACCTAGTCTTATGGCTGGGTTTTGTCTTAAGTCACCCAGCACAGCCTACCTAGTCTTATGGCTGGGTTTTGTCTTAAGTGACCCAGCACAGCCTACCTAGTCTTATGGCTGGGGTTAGTCACCCAGCACAGCCTACCTAGTCTTATGGCTGGGTTTTGTCTTAAGTCACCCAGCACAGCCTACCTAGTCTTATGGCTGGGTTTTGTCTTAAGTCACCCAGCACAGCCTACCTAGTCTTATGGCTGGGGTTAGTCACCCAGCACAGCCTACCTAGTCTTATGGCTGGGTTTTGTCTTAAGTCACCCAGCACAGCCTACCTAGTCTTATGGCTGGGTTTTGTCTTAAGTCACCCAGCACAGCCTACCTAGTCTTATGGCTGGGGTTAGTCACCCAGCACAGCCTACCTAGTCTTATGGCTGGGTTTTGTCTTAAGTGACCCAGCACAGCCTACCTAGTCTTATGGCTGGGGTTAGTCACCCAGCACAGCCTACCTAGTCTTATGGCTGGGTTTTGTCTTAAGTGACCCAGCACAGCCTACCTAGTCTTATGGCTTATTGCACAGCCTACCTAGTCTTATGGCTGGGGTTAGTCACCCAGCACAGCCTACCTAGTCTTATGGCTGGGTTTTGCCTTAGTCACCCAGCACGGCCTACCTAGTCTTATGGCTGGGGTTAGTCACCCAGCACAGCCTACCTAGTCTTATGGCTGGGTTTTGCCTTAAGTGACCCAGCACAGCCTACCTAGTCTTATGGCTGGGTTTTGTTTTAAGTGACCCAACACAGCCTACCTAGTCTTATGGCTGGGGTTAGTCACCCAACACAGCCGACCTAGTCTTATGGCTGGGTTGTTGATTTATGGTTCAGTATTTCACATGTACAAATAATGTCAATACTTAGTGTCACAAATGTAAAAATATTTTTTGTCATACAATATAGCAATATCTAATGGCACCATTCTCCAAAAGCTGCTGACTTAATGCTTAAATAGCTGAATAAATGAATGCCAACAGAAAGTGTTATACTACTTTTGTATACCTTTAGATTATATTTCTGTTAACTTTAAGATGTAAAAAATATATATATATATTTGAGCACAAAAATCAATTATTTCATCACATGATTAAATCAATTTGATTTAATCAGTGCCAACTCTGTCCAGAACATACCAAAATCTTCTCCTTGAATAACACTCACCCAAGACAAATCCATCCTTGGCCCACTGCACCCTGCCTGCTTGGTGTCCTACTTCACAGCGTATGATGGCAACCCCCCCTTCAACCACCTGCTGATCTACTGGCGCCGTGCGAAAGTGCTGACGCTGCTGACCACAACCTGAGGGAGAGGATAAGTAAATGATGAGCAGGTGATACGTAGAGAATGAGCAGGTGATGAGTAGGATATAGGTAGCGTTAAAACTTGATAAAAACAAAAATAAAATAATAATAATAATAATAATAATAATAATTATTATTATTATGATTATTATTATTATTAGTTATAATTTTATTAATAAAATTTTTATACATTCCAGGGCAGATACTTCAAAAAAATCAAGGAGAAAATCACTTTTCAGTGTTTGGTATCGTGTGTGTGTGTGTGTGTGTGTGTGTGTGTGTGTGTGTGTGTGTGTGTGTGTGTGTGTGTGACGTTGCTAAGCTGATAATGTCGCCCTGTGTCTTGAATTAATGACCTCTGATGGATTCTCAAATTATGCTGCTCCCTTTTTTTTTCCCCTGTCTTTTGCTCCCCCCCCCCTCATCGATTAATCCTGTCTTTATGAATCCTAATAACGTCACTTTGGCTGGCAGGTGCGCTCTTTTTTTAATCCTCTTAATCTCTCTCTCTCTCTCTCTCTCTCTCTCTCTCACACACACACACACACACGGGTGCACGCATATTTTTTTTGTGTGTATATATATAGATAGATAGATATGTATGTATACGGTGCAAAAATGCGTCCACCCATCCATCTACCTGTCTACACAGTTCTAATATATATTGATACAAAGGTCACCCTGCTGCTCGTCCATCTCCTCCCTAAACTGTTAAACAAGGCAATTCATCTTGCTTGGCCACTGATACACTTTCTTCCTCCTCACCCATAAATCCACATTAGCCCTAACAACCCTCCCGCCACCTTAATCACCTCCACACCTGTCACACCTAACGCTGATATAATCCCATGCCTTTTGATCACTCTTCCTTTTCCTCTCAGAGCTCAACAAATACTGACAATTGCCCTTTCCTTTCATCAATTTTCCTTTTCTTTTCTTTTTTTAAATCAATTTCCCTCTCCTATTAACTCTGGTAATTTCCTTGTTTTCATCAGTTTTCCTTTTCCTTTTCCTCGGACCACTTTTCCTTTATATACTCAAATAATTTCCCTGTTTTCATCAGGTTTCCTTTTCCTCTGATCAATTTTCCTTTCTCTATATACTCAAATAATTTCCCTTTCTCTTCATCCATTTTTCCCTCATTTACACTCAAAAATTATTCTGATATTTCCTTTTCTTTATCACTTTTCCTTGTCTCGAAACTTTAAAGATTATTCTGATCATGTCCTTCTGATCAATTTTCCTCTCTCAAAACTCGTAAATTATTTTGGTATTTTTCAATTCTTTTCATGAATTTTCCTTTTCTTTAAACTCATCAATTAGTCTGTTATTTTCTTTCTTTTTCATCACTTTTCCTTCCTCAAAACTCATTAATTAGTTATTTTCTTTCTTTCCCATCAATTTTCCTTCCTCTAAACTCATCAATTATTCTGTATTTTTCTTTCTTTTTTCATCAATTTTCCTTCCTCAAAACTCATTAATCATTCTGTTATTTTCTTTCTTTCCCATCAATTTTCCTTCCTCTAAACTCATCAATTATTGTTATTTTTTTCATCAATTTTCCTTCCTCAAAACTCATCAATTATTCTGTTATTTTCCTTCTTTTTTCATCAATGTTCCTTCCTCTATACTCATCAATTATTCAGTTTTTTTTTTTTTTCATCAATTTTAACTCACAAATATTTCTCATTTCTCAAAACTCAAATTATTCTTTTTTTTTTCATCAATTTTCCTTCCTCAAAACTCATATTTTTTTTAACTCAAATTAATCTCATTTCTCAAAACTCAAATTATCCTTTTTTTCCATCAATTTTTTTCCCCTCCTTGATACTTAAAAATTATTCTGCTATTTTCCTTTTCTTTTCGTCAATTTTCTTTCCCTTCTGATACGATTATTTCCCCATTGTGTTTTTATTCATATTCTTTTTCTTGAGATTTGATTAACCTCTCCCTTCTCTTTAATCAGGAAAAACTCTCTCTCTCTCTCTCTAATTTTCCTCTTTTCAAACTCACTTTACTCCAAAAAATATATATAAATTTTTCTATATATATATATTTTTTTACCTAATTCCTGTTTTTGGATTTTTTTTCCTTTCTAATTTTCCTGTTTTCAAACTCACTTTACTCCAAAAAATATATATAAATTTTTTTACATTTTTTTTTTTACCTAATTCCTGTTTTTGGATTTCTCTGTCTGTCTGTCTGTTTGTCTCTCTTTTTTTCTCTCTCTCTCATTTTCCTCTTTTCAAACTCCCACTTTAATCCAAAAAATATATATATAAACTTCTGTATTTTTTTTTTTTACCTAATTCCTATTTTTCTCATTTATTTTATTTTTTAATACCAACTCACCTGATTTCATTCCATTTACCTGATCTAATTACTACTATTTCCTCCCTCTCTCCCTCCCTCTCTCTCTCTCTCTCTCTCTCTCTCTCTCTCACACACACACACACACACACAGCCATAACTCGCATGGGAAACCAAAAAGTCGAATACTGAGCTCTTGCCTAAAGTTACAAGATATTCTGAGATACAGATAGATAGATAAATACCAATAGATAGATAAAACAGGCATACAGACAAACTGATAGATAGATAGACAAATAGACAGACAAAAGAGTGACAGACAAATAGATGTAAAGATAGATAGACAGACAATAGACAAATTCGTACACAAAAAATCCACACACACACAGATAGATAGACACATAGATAAACATTACATAACACACACAGGTAGATAGATAAATGAGTAAATGAACAGATAGATATATAAATAGATATAAAAATACATAATACAAAAAGATAGATAAAGAAATAGATAGATAAATACATGAAGAAAAAATATATACATAAACAGGATATGTTAAAAAAAAAAATAAATCGCTCACTAAAATAAACTAAGTGAGAATCCAACTAGGAGAAATGAGACACCGAGGAGGAGGAGGAGGAGGAGGACGAGGAGGAGGAGGTAGGTACAGGGAAGGAAGAGTGTTGGGGGAAGGGAGGGAGGAGTGAGGCATGAAGAGGAGGAGGAAAAGGAAGAGAGGGGAGAGGAGGAGGGTGAGGGAGGGAACTACCGGTGAAGGGAGGTACGGAGGAGGAGGAGGAGGATGTAGGGAGAGGGAGGTGTGAAGGGAGGAGAGGGAGGAAAGGTTGAGGGAGGAGAGCAGGAGGGAAAAAGAGGGAAAGGGAGAGAAAGGGAGGGTACAAGGGAAAATGATGAGAGTGACAGGAGAGTGAGGGGAAAGGAGAGGAAGAAGGGGAAAATAAAAAGGAAAGAAGGAAAGGAGGGAAGAAAACGAACAGGAGGAGGAGGAGGAGGAGGAGGAGGAGGTGGAGAAGGAGGAGGAGAATAAAATAACATAAAATTGTGAGAACGAGAGAGAGAGAGAGAGAGAGAGAGAGAGAGAGAGAGAGAGAGAGACAGAATTATGTTCCATTAGGTCGGACATTACATGGCGGAATGAGCGAGAAAGAAGGAAAGAGCGGAATGAAAGAAAAACGCTCTCTCTCTCTCTCTCTCTCTCTCTCTCACACACACACACACACACAGTTCCCCTTCAGACTGATGATTTTATTTTGCATAAGTAAATTTCCAGTAAATGAGAGAGAGAGAGAGAGAGAGAGAGAGAGAGAGAGAGAGAGACCTGATCCTATTGTACCTAAACGAAAGAAAAAAATCCAAAGAAAAAGCAATGTATAGATAGATAAATAGAGACAGACAGATAGACTGATAGATATACAGATAAATAGACGGAAAAGAGAAAATGGGAAGAAAGAAAAAGAAATGCAGTCCACGAACACTGAGTCAGATAGAGAGAGAGAGAGAGGACGCAAGAAAAATGACGATAGGACAGCCGAGGAGGAGGAGGAGGAGGAGGAGGAGGAAGAAGAGGAGGAGGAGGAGGAAGAAGAGGAGGAGGAGGAGGAAGAAGAGGAGGAGGAGGAGGAGGAAGAAGAGGAGGAGGAGGAAGAAGAAGAGGAGGAGGAGGAGGAGGAAGAAGAGGAGGAGGAGGAAGAGGGGGAGGAGGAGGAGGAAGAGGGGGAGGAGGAGGAGATGAAGGAATGAATGGACCCGGTGGAGAGATTGGAGAGAAAAGAGTGGAAGAATCGTGGAGGTAAGATTCTCTCTCTCTCTCTCTTCTTATCGTCCTCTTGTTTTCCTCTTCCCTCCACCTCTTTTCTTCTCCTCCTCTCTTCCCTGTTATTCTATTTTCTTTTTCCTCCTCCTCCTCCTCTTCTTCCTCCTCCTCCTCCTGCTCTTCCTCCTCTTCTTTCTCCTCCTCCTCTTCTTCTTCCTCCTCCTCATCTCCTTTCCGTTCTCTTTTCCTTGAACTCCTCCTCCTCTTTCTCCTCTTCTTCTTCCTCCTCTTCCTCTTAATATCCTCCCTCTATCGATTACCCTCCCCTCCCTCTGTCCTTCCTCTTCCTCTTTCTAGTCTTTTCTTCCTCTTCCTCCTCTTCTTTTTCTTCTTCTGTCTCCTCCCCTCCTCTTCCCTTCTCTTTCTACTTCCACTAATTCCATCTCCCTCCTCCTCCTCTTCCTCCCCCTCCTCCTCTTCCTCCCCCTCCTCCTTCTCCTCTTCTTCCTCCCCCTCCTCCTCTTATCTCGTTTTGTCATTCCACGTTCTATATCCTCTCAAGACTGTGTGTGTGTGTGTGTGTGTGTGTGTGTGTGTGTGTGTGTGTGTGTTAACTAATCTTTCGAATAGGAAGGTATGTTAAGTCCACTGATCAACATTAATGACTCTCTCTCTCTTCTCTCTCTCCTCCCTGTTCCCTTTCCCTCTCCCCATCCCCTCCTCCCTACCCTCTCCCCCCTCTCCTCTTTCTCTCCCCCTCTCCTCTTCCCTTCCCTATCTTCCTTCCTCTCCCTTCCCCAATTTCCTCCCTCCCCCAACAACTCTCTCTCTCTCTCAACATCCTCTTCCTTCCTCTCCACCTCTCACCCCTCCCCCAAGGCTAATGTAAGGATCCGATTCTCTCTCTCTCTCTCTCTCTCTCAGTCCCCTAAAGGTAAGTCTTTGAAATCGCCAGAACAACATCACAGGGACTGACCAGGTTGAGAGAGAGAGAGAGAGACAGTGAGAGAGAGAGAGAGAGAGAGAGAGAGAGAGAGACAGTGAGAGAGAGAGAGAGAGAGAGAGAGAGAGAGAGAGAGAGAGAGAGTTATGGTAAGCAAGTTGGTAGATAAGAATGAACGACTCTCTCTCTCTCTCTCGTCTACTTCCCCATTTCTCTCCTTTTCCATTTCTTCCCCCTTCTCTCTCTCTCTCTCTCTCTCTCTCTCTCTCTCTCTCTCTCTCTCTCTCTCTGTGGCTCACTCTAGTGCCCTTTGCTTATCTATGTGCCCGAGGGAGGAACTGGAGGAAACGTGGAGAGAATGTGGCCAGATTGGAGGGGAGAGAGAGAGAGAGAGAGAGAGAGAGAGAGAGAGAGAGAAACAAGGTGAGCGAGGGAGTGAGAAAGTGAGATAGGGAGTGAGAAAGTGAGCAAGGAAGTGAGAAAGTGAGATAGAGGGGCATCACAGAGGCTGAATATTATCTGCCACGGACACAGGTGCGGGATTTAATTAACCTGTGATTGGTATGGGGAGGAGGATGAGAGTGGGAGGAGGAGGGGGAGGGGGAGGATAGGGGAGGAAGGAGGGGGAGGAGGAGGAGGAGAAGATAAAATTATTAAGAACTCAATCCCAACAAAACTGTATAAATAAAAAAATAGAACAAGCGGTGTCACGGCCCAGCAAACCCGTCCCCGGCAGTCATTTTAGTGCTGACGTATAAAAACACCAGGATATCTAGTCAAAGATGTCACATATCAAATTTGGAGTAAATCGGGTGAAAATTGATGATTTTATGCCCATTTGAAATTTTAGGCCCGACCCACCTGACACTGACCCCCCTACCGCTGACTGGGGGGTGACCCCCCTGATGTAATGAGGCATGTTATAGGACCCACCTGATACTGACCCCCCTACCGCTAACTGGGGGGTGACCCCCCTGATGTAATGAGGCATGTTATAGGACCCACCTGACACTGACCCCCCTACCGCTAACTGGGGGGTGACCCCCCTGATGTAATGAGGCGTGTTATAGGATGCAGATTTGAAAGATGCACCTTTAGGGTTGGGTTTCATGTCGATCTGACGAATTGGAGAGCAGTTGTGGCGAAAAAACGATTTTTTTTTTTGTGTGTGTGGGGGGAGGGACAGCCTTGGCCCAATTTGGCCTAAAATTTAATAAAGTAATCAGAAGGTCATAGCCCATCATCCCTTTCATTGCAGTCAAAATCGCACCAGTAGTTTTCACGTACAATTGTTAAAAAACACATAGACAGACAAATAAACAGACAAACCGAGTGAAAACAATACCCGTCCCCGAGCTCCTCCGCGGCGGGGACGGGTAATATAAGAGGGAAAAGAAATAGGAGAGAGAGAGAGAGAGAGAGAGAGAGAGAGTTCCCATTCTCCCCCTCTCTCACACATCTCCCCACAACCACAACACAAACTGCCCCCCATCCTCTCTCTCTCTCCTCTCAAAGGGTGCGGGGCTGAGTGGGCCTAATGGGGCAGTTATGCAGTTAATGGGGCCAGATGGAATGAGGTGGTTGGTGTGTAATGGGTTTCAAGAGTATTTAACGGCACCTATCTATCTGTCTATCTATCCATCTATCTAATCTCTCTATCTATCCACCTACGTATCCAATGGGGTTCGTCCAAAACAGTATTTAACAGCAACTATCTATCCCTTGTCTATCTATCTATCTATCTATTTGTGTGGAATGGGGTTCAAATCTATCTATCTATCTAATTCTTTATCTATCTATGCTTTCTTGGTCCCTTTCTTCTTCCTCCCTTCCCTCTCTGTTCTCTTCTCACTCCCTCCCTCTTATTCTTCCTCCTCCCTTCCCTCCTGACTTCTCTTCCTCTCACTTCTTTCTCTATTTCCTCTTCCTTCCTCCTCCCCCTCTTAATCTCCTTCCCCTCCTCTTCTCTTCCCCTTCACAATTCTCCTCCCCCTTCCTCTCCCCTCCTTTTCCCCTCCCTTTCGCCATTCTTTCCCCTATCTCCTCTCCTCCTCCTCATCTTCTCATTCATCTTCCTCTTTCCCTTTCCTGTCACTTCTCCTCTTCCATTTTTCCTTCAAACTTTCTTCCTTCTTACCCATTCCCTCCCCTCTTTTCCTTCCCCCTCCCTCCCTCTCTCCCCTATTTCCCCTCGCTGGCTAATACCTCCCCTCATCCTTATCATCTGTAATTACCTGTTGGACCTTAATGAGGGGGAGACAGGTGAGAGGGCCAGGTGTACTCGGGGGAGGGGAGAAAAGGTGAGAAGGGGGAGGTGGGGGGAAGGATGGAGAAAAGAGAGAGAGAGAGAGAGAGAGGGGGGGGAACAATGGGAAAGAGAAGAAACATAACAACACAAGAACAAGGGAAGAACAGGTGAAAGAGGAAGGGAGGGAGAAGGAGAAAAGGTGAAGAGAGGCGGGATATGAGATGGGAAATGATTAGGGGCGCGCGCATACACACACACACACACACACACACACACACACACACATACACACCAAAGAATACAGAACTTCAGATCACCCCCATCCACCTCATTAAATTCTCCTACTCTCCCTCTCCATCTTCCCCCACCCCCAATTTACCTCCCCACCACCTACCACCACCATCACAACCTACCCCCACCATCACAACCTACCCCCACCATCACCACCGCCACCACAACCTCCTCTCACCCCAACCCTCACCAATCCAATTTGTCCATCATCATCATCCACTATCCCCTCCCCTCCCCCCCACTAATTCCCCTAACTAGCCAGGCCGCAAGAAAGCAAGTCGAATCACCCAATCAGCCCATCACGCCTTAACAACCCAATTAGAGTCACTACATTTTGGAAAGACTGTTGATTTCTTTATTACGGATTGGGGGTTTGATTGGGGAGGGAGGGAGGGAGGGAGAGGAGGGAAGAAAAAAAAAGGAAGGAGAGACAGAATGAAAGGATAAAGTGAAGCAGTGAGAAGAGGGCGAGAAAAACAGATAAGATGAGAGGGAGGGAGGGAAAGGAGGGAAGAAAAGGAAGGAAGGAGAGACAGAGAAGGAAAGGAAGAAGTGGAGGAGTGGAAAGAGGGAGAGAAAAACAGAGATAAGGAGAAGGGAGAGGGAGGGAGGGAGGGCAAAGAGGAGAGAAGGACAAGGAACACAAAAGCAGGGTAAAGGGAGGGAGAGAGAGAGGGAGGGAAGAAAGAGTTGGGAAAGAGGGAGAGAGATGAAAAAGGAATGGAGAAATGATGACAGAAAGAAAAAAGAGAAGGAGGGAATGAAGAGACGAGGAGAAAGAGAGGAGAAAATGAATGAGAGGTGAAGAGAGAAAGAGGTGGAGAAAGAGAGGAGGAAATGATAGAGAGAGGCGAAGAGAGAGAGGACGAGGGGAGGGATGGGAAGGATGAGGGGAGAAGAGGAGGGAGGGGAGGAGTCAGAGAGGAGGAGGGTAGGGAAAGAGGAAAGGAGGGAGGGGAGAGATGAAGAGGAGGGGAAGAACAGAGGGAGAAGGAAAAGAGAGAGAGAGAGAGGATACGAAATAATATGTGTTGATTGAGTAATTGTGTACGTGTGCCTGTGTGTGTGTGTGTGTGTGTGTCTAAGTATGTAGGTCAGGAGAATATGAAGCCTTAGTAGTGTACAGTTACTACATACTTACACACACACACACACACACACAAACACACACACACGGATAAACACAATGTCGCACACAAACTAACTTCAGGGAAAAACAGAAAGCAATACAACTGTCTCCACACACACACACACACACACACACACACACACACACACACACACACACACAGGGCAGAGACAACAAAGCACACCCACATGCAGCAAACCATTACATACATACATACACATACATACATACGTGTCTGGTTTTAGAAATTAAGTTGTGAAATTGGAGAGAGAGAGAGAGAGAGAGAGAGAGAGAGAGAGAGAGAGAGAGAGAGAGGAATACATAAGAACTTGAATAAAGGAATGAAAGAAGGAAACAAAGAGACAGATCGAAAGAGAGGAGGAGGAGGAGGAGGAGGAGGAGGAGGAGGAGGAGAGGGAGGGAGGGAGGATGATGAAGGAGGAGGGAAGGAGAGGGTGGAGGAGACGAAGGAAGATGGGAGGGAGGAGGGAAATGAAGGAGGAAAGGAAGGAGGAAGATGAAGGAAGAGGGAAGGAAGGAGTGAAGACGAAGGAAGATGGGAGGAGGGAAATGAAGGAGGAAGGGAGGGAGGAAGATGCAAGAGGAAGGGAATATGATGAAGGAAGAGGGAAGGAGAGAATGAAGGAGACGAAGGAAGAAGGAAGGGAAGGAGAGAACGAAGGAGACGAAGGAAGAAGGGAGGGAGGAATGAAGATGAAGGAAGAAGGGAAGTTCAGAAGGCAGAAGAAAGAGGGAGAGGAAGGAGAAAAAGGAAGGAAGGAATGACGGGAAGGACATAGTGATGGAGAGAATATGTAAGGAGGAGGGAGGGATGGAGGGAGAGAGGGAGAGATGGAGATAAGTTAGAGAATGAATGAAGATAATGGAGAGAGGGATGAAAGATGAGGGATGAATGGAAAGATGAAGAAGAGGAGGAGGAGGAGGAGGAGGAAATGAAGGAAAGAGGAGGAAGAGGATGAACGAAGGAAAGAGGAGAAGGAGGAGGAAATGAAGGGAAGAGGAGGAAGAGAGAGGGAGGAAGAAGCAGAAGTGGAGGAAGAGGAGGAGGATGCACGAGGGAGGGAGGGAGGGAGGGGAGGGAGGAGGGGCGTGGTGGGTGTGGTGAGCAAAAGTGTGATGACCTCTCCTCCTCCTCTTCCTCCTCCACACAACATCGCTTTGCACTTGACGTCTTTCCTCGAGCGAATTATGCTAGATTTATTTTTCCATTTGTCTTTATTGGTATTCCTCACTGATACCTTTGCCTTGTTCTTACTTAGTGTTGAGAGAGAGAGAGAGAGAGAGAGAGAGAGAGATTCACAAACACACACACACACACACACACAGCGGTATACCATTCTTAATTCGACGCCTCCACAATCTCCCTCCCTCCCTCCTCCTTCCTTCACCTCCTTCCTCCTCCTCTATTCTTCCTTCCTCCTCCATTTTTCCTCCAAAGCCCTTCCTCACTTCCGTCTCTCTCTCTCTAACATATCTTCCCTTCCTTCTCTCCCTCTTTTTGTCTCCCATTTTAACATCAGTTCAATCCCCTACCCTCCTCCCTCTCTCTCTCTCTCTCTCTCCACCTACCTATCAAGCTATCTCTATCATTCATTCTCCCTATTCTAACCTCCCCCTTTCCTCTCTTCCCTCCCTCCCTCCTTCCTTCCTTTACCGCGTCCTTCAGGTGATCACATCTGATCTAACCCATTCCATTGGACATGCAAATATTGGTGGGACGAGTGAAGGAAGGAGAGAGGGACGGAGTGAAGGAGGGGGAGACAGGAGGAGGATGGGAGGCAGTGAAGGAGGGAGGAAGGAAAAGGAGTGAAGAAGGGAGGGATATAGAGGGAGGAGGGGGGAGTGAAGGAGATGAGGGACTGAAGGAGTGAGGGAGGGAGGAAAGGAAGGAGGGAGGAAGGAAGGAGTGAAGGAGGGATAGAGGGAAGATAGTAGGGAGTGAAGGAAGGGGCGAGGGACTGAAGGAGGGAGAGAAGGAAGGATAAAGCAGGAAAGGAAGGAGTGAACAAGGGAGGATGGGAGGGAGTGAAGGATTGAAGGAGGGAGATAGGAGAGAGGAAGTGATGGAGAGACGGAGAGAATGAGTGAAGGACTGAGGGTGAGAGAATGGGAGGGAAGGAGTGAAGGATAGAGGAAGAAAATGAAGGAAAGAAGGAAAAGAAGGACAAAAACGGGAGGCAGGAAGGAGAGAGAGAGAGAGAGAGAGAGAGAGAGAGAGAGAGAGAGAGAGAGAGAGAGAGAAACGCAAAACTAAAAATGAACAGAAAACGAGGGAGGGGTGAGACTGACGAAATCCTTGAAATACACTGAAAAAAAATGGAAAAAAAAAGAAAAGAAAAAAATCTGACAAGGATGCAATATATATATATATATATAAAAAAAAAAAAAAAAAAAGGAAAGGAAAAGATGAGATGCATTTTTTGTACAGACCTATGGGGATGACTATAAAAGAAAAACATATATATACAAAGATAGAAGAAAAAAAGACGAATGCAATCCTACTGTAGTAATAATAATAATAATGTAATGATCGTCTTGCTGTTCATGAAATAAGGTCATAATAAAAAAAATACTGTAATAACAATAATAATAATAATAATAATAATAACAATGTAATGATCGTCTTGCTGTTAATGAAATGAGGTAATAATAAAGACAATACTGTAATAATAATAATAATAATAATAATAATAATAATAATAATGTTATGATCGTCTTGCTGTTCATGAAATAAGGTCATAATAAAAAAAATAATGTAATAATAATAATAATAATAATAAAAATAATAATAATAATAATAAATGAACTTAACCCCAGTTTTAGTACTTAAAAGTTGTAATAATAAAACTGAGAAATAAAAAGGTGACAAGGAAACATAATGATGATGATGATGATGATGATTATAATTATTACTATTATTATTACTATGACACTACGATAATAAATAATAATAAAAATAATAACCAAAAGAATCGCCTACCATCAAAAAACCCCAAAACGAAAAAATCATAACTCCTACCCTAATTAAAAAAGAAAAAAAAAAAGCCCTGTTCCTCTCTTTACTAAAAAATGAGAAAATAAAGAGAAAAATAAAGGTAAAAGGTGGAGCTGTTTGAGGAAGTAAATTATTCAAGAAGGCAAGCTGGCCCAAAGGTATGTTCTCTCTCTCCCTCTCTCTCTCTCACACACACACACACACACACAAACCTAAAATCCGAGGAAGTAAATTCTCTCTCTCTCTCTCTCACACACACACACACAAAATTCGAAGAGGTAAAATTAACTCTCATTTCTGTCTTCTAAATCTGCAATTTCTCAACTACTTTCTCACCTTTAAATCTCTCTCTCTCTCTCTCTCTCTCTCTCTCTCTCTCTCTCTCTCTCTCCATTTTCTTTAACATATTTGAGTCATCCTTCTAATTCTTTTCTCTGTTTCCGAATTCAGCTTTTACTCTTTTTTCCCTCTCTCTCTCTCTCTCTCTCTCTCTCTCTCTCTCTCTCTCTCTCTCTCTCTCTCTCTCTCACACACACTTTCTGTTTCTCACATTTTTTCCTTTTGCTCTCCTTCCCCCTCTCCCTGTTAGTCTCATTTTTCAATATTTTCATATATGTCTCTCTCTACTAATCCTTGCAGTCTTATCACTATTTCATATTTTACTTATTCTTCAAGGTAAATTCAGTTTAATAATAATAATAATAATAATGGTGGTAGTAGTAGTAGTAGTAGTAGTAGTAGTAGCAGCAGTAGTGGTGGTGGTGGTAGCAGTCGTAGTAGTAATAGCAGTAGTAGTAGTAGTAGTAGTAGTAGTAGCCCCTTCATAATATTAATGCATATGCTGGATTTGAGAGAGAGAGAGAGCGAGAGAGAGAGAGAGAGAGAGAGAGAGAGATTGTTCTCTCAGCCAAACAAGATTAGTTAGACCATAGAATAATTGGCCTTTAATGAGGGAGGGAGGGAAAGCAAGAGGGGACAGAGGGAGAGGAAAGGAGGAGGAGGGAGAGAAAGAGATGTAGGAAGGAAAGGAAGGGAGGATGAAGAAGGGAGGGAAAGGAAGGAAGAAGGGAGGGGAGAGCTAAGAAACTGAGAAAAAGAATCAGTGAAGAGAGAGAGAGAAAGAGAGAGAGAGAGAGAGAGAGAGAGAGAGAGAGAGAGAGTGGTTTTCATTTCTTCCCCAGAGTCATTTCTTACCCCAAGTCTAATTTCTTCCCTCATCTGCAAGGAATTAAAACCAGGAAGGAAGGAGGGAGGGAAGGAAGGAAGGAGGGACGGACAGTACAAGGAAGGAAGGAAGGGAGGGAGGGAAGGAAGGAAGGAGGGAAGGAAGGAGGGAAGGAAGGAAGGAAGGAAGGAAGGGAGGGAGGGAAGGAAGCAAGGAAGGAAGGAGAGTACACGGAAGATGGAAAGATGGAAGGGAAAGAATTAAGGAAAAGAGAGAAGGAAGGAAGGGAGGGAAGGAATTAAGGCTGGATGGAGAGATGGATCGATGGATGAATTGATGGATGGATGGAAGGAAGGTTGAAAGGAAGGAAGGAAGGAAGGAGAGTACAAGGAAAATGGAAAGAAGGAAGGAAGGAAGGACGGAAGGATAGTTGGAAGGCCAGTACAAGGAAGATGGAAAGAAGGAAGGAATGCAAGGAATTAAGGAAGTACAAAGGAGTAAAGTACAAGGAAGGAAGGAAGGAAGGAAGGAAGGAAGGAGAGATGGTGATGAAAATGAAAGGTAGAATTGAAAAGATGAAAAGAGGAAGAGAGAAAAAGAGAAGAATGAAGAGAAGGAGAGGCGGAAGGCAGTAAGGATGATGGAAGAAGGAGAAAGAGAGAAAAAGAGAGAAGTTGAGAAAAAAAGAGAAAATAAAACTAATGAAGAAGGAAAAGGGAGAGAAGAGAGGGAAAAGAGGAAAGGGGAAAGAGGAAAATATAGGAAAGGAAGAGGAGAGGGAAGAGAGGAGAGGAAGAGGAGAGGGAAGAGGAGAGGGAAGAGAGGAGAGGTAGAGGAGAGGGAAGAGAGGAGAGGTAGAGGAGAGGGAAGAGAGGAGAGGTAGAGGAGAGGGAAGAGAGGAGAGGTAGAGGAGAGGGAAGAGAGGGGAGAGGAAAGGAAGAGGAGAGGGGAGAGGTGTGGGGAGGGGAGGGAGAAAAAACAAGAGGGAGAGGGGAAAGAGAGGTGACCGGAAGGGAAAAAGAAAGGGGAAGAGAGAGAGAGGGGGAGAAGGGAGTGAGAGGATGAAGGAGAGGGGAAGGGAGTGAGAGGGAGTGAAAGACAGGGGAAGGGAGTGAGAGGATGAGACAGGGGAAGGGAGAAAGGCAGGGAGGAGTGAGGGGAGTAAATGATAGAGGGAGAGAGGGGAGGGGAGGTCAAGGTATAGGGAGGGGAGAATGGAGGGGAGGGATGAGGGGAGGGGAGGAAATAAATGGTGAGAGAGTTTGACTTAAAGGGGAAAGTGGAATTGGAGGGGAGGGGAGGGGAGGGGAGGGGGGAGAGAGAGAGAGAGAGAGAGAGAGAGAGAGAGAGAGAGAGTCAGTCCATTCTTTTACGTATGGTTCGTTTACTTCTCTTTGTTCGTTACACACCTGCTCTCTCTCTCTCTCTCCCTCTCTCTCTCACAAACACACACACACACACACCTGCCTGATTCTTGCTTCACTAAATACCCGCATATTCTCTCTCTCTCTCTCTCTCTCTCTCTCTCTATCTATCTATCTATCTATCTCTTTCAATTGTTATCTATTCTTTCTGCTCTCTTCCTTGTTAGTGTTCTTCCCTCCTCATTCACTCACTCTCTCTCTCTCTCTCATTGGCTAATCAATCACTCTTCACCAATGTCTTTCTCCTTATTCATTAATTTTCTCCCATCCCTTATTCGATGTCAAAAGAGAAGAGGAAGAGGGAGAGATGAGGAAGGATGGAGAGAAGAGAAGGAAGGAGAGAAGAGAAGGATGGAGGGAGGAGAAGAGGAGGAGAAGGAAGAAGAGAAGGAAGGACAGAAAAGAAGGATGGAGGGAGGGAAGAGGAGGAAGGAGGAGAGAGCAGAAGGATGGAGAAGAAAAGGATGGAGAGAAGAGGAGGAAGAAGGGGAAAGGAGGAAGGATGGAGAGAAGGATGGAGGGAGGAGAAGGAAGGAGAGAACAGAAGGTTGGAGGGAGGAGATGAGAAGGAAGGATGGAGGAAGCAGAGGAGGACAAGGAAGGAGAGAAGAGGAGAAAGAGGGAGGGAGGAGAAGAGAAGGAAGAAGACAAGGAAGAAGGAGAGAAGAGAAGGATGGAGGGACAAGAAGAGGAGAAGGAAGGAAAGAAGAGGAGAATGATGGAGGGAGGAGAAGATGGGAAAGATGGAGAGAAGAGGTGATGGAAGAAGGATGGAGGAAAGAGATGAACCCGGATGAGTGAAGAAAAGGAAAGAGAAGGATGGAGGGAAGAAGAGAGGGATGGAGGGTGGAGGCGAAAAGGAAGGAGAGAAGGAAGGAGGTAAGAGACGAGGGGATGGAGGATGAGAGGAGGATAAGAATGAAGGAAGGAGGGAAGAGAGGAAGAGAAGGATGGAGGAAGAGATGAAGGAGAAGGAGGGAAGACGGAAGGAGGGGAAGGGAAGGAAAGAGGGAAGTAGGTGAAGGAAGGAGGAAATTAGAAGGAAGAAGTAGAAGGAAGGAGAGAAGGATGGAAGGAGAAAAGAGGGGTGTGGAAGGAGGAGGGAAGGAGGGAAGGAGAAGATGAAGAGGAAGGAAAGTAAAAATTAAATGGTGTGTGTGTGTGTGTGTGTGTATGTGTGTGTGTGTGTGTGTGTGTGAGAGAGAGAGAGAGAGAGAGAGAGAGTGTAGCAAGAACAAAGGGAGAGAGTAAAGAGTGAAAACACAGAAATGAAAAAGAGAGAAAAAAGGAGAGCAGGAAAAAAGAGATGAAAGGGAATATGAAGACGACAAAGGAGGGAGAGGAGGGGGAGAGAGAGAGAGGGAGAGAGGAGTGATATATGAGAAAGGGAGAGACTAGGAATGAGAGAAGATGAAGGACTGAGGAGAGGAGAGACTGGACAGCAGAGGAGAGATAAAGAGAA
>NC_136987.1:2270484-2277984 GCF_032717465.1 Coenobita brevimanus
CTCCACAGTCGATTTTCAGTACTTTCGACATCGTTAGGGAGAGAATTCGAGCGTGGAGGGTTGAGGGGGGGGTGAAAGTGATGATGATGATGATGATGATGATGATGATGATGATGATGATGGTGGTGGTGGTGGTGGTAAGGGAATGAATACAGTGCTAAAGATAATGACAGGAGATGATAGGGAGGTGAAAGTGGTGGTGCTGGTGATAATGATGATGATGATGATGGTGATGATGATGATGAGGTAGATAATAATGTTAAATGGAGACTGATGATGATGATTAGTGAGATTGAGATAATTCTAATATTTTTACCCTCTCTCTCTCTCTCTCTCTCACACACACACACACACACACACACACACACACACACATCCTTGTATACAGTCTCAAGAAGGCGTTCAATCCTCTCCTCCTCTTCTCTCTTCCTTCTTCCTCCCCTCCTCTTCTCTCTCTTCCTTCTTCCTCTCCTCTCTCTTCCATCTTCCTCTCTCCTCTTCTCTCTCTTCCTTCTTCCTCTCTCCTCTTCTCTCTCTTCCTTCTTCCTCTTCTCTCTCTTCCTTCTTCCTCTCCTCTTCTCTCTCTTCCTTCTTCCTCTCTCCTCTTCTCTCTCTTCCTTCTTCCTCTCTCCTCTTCTCTCTCTTCCTTCTTCCTCTCTCCTCTTCTCTTCTCTCTTCCTTCTTCCTCTCTCCTCTTCTCTCTTCCTCTCCTCTCTTCCTTCTTCCTATGCTTTTCTTCTCTCTTCTTCCTCTTGTCCCACTATTTCCTCCTCTTCATCCTCCTCTTCCTTTGTACTTAACACTTTCTCTTCCTCATCCTGCTCCTCCTCTTCCTCCACCTCCTTCTCCTTTTATTTTTAACACTTCCTTTTACTCTTCCTCCTCCTCTTCCTTACTCTTCTTATCACTATTCCATCTCTCTCTCTCTCTCTCAATTTTTCTCTCCCTTCCCTCCTCCCTCTCTCCTCCTCCTCCTCCTCTTCCACCTTATCTCTTCCTCGCATTGCCATTCAGACACACGCTTCCCAGATTACAGAGGAGGAGGAGGAAGAGGAGGAGGAGGAGTGATGGAATTCAAGAAGTGTCGAGGAGAAAGAGTGAGAAACGAAGAGAAAAGAAAGAAAACAAAGGAGAGAGAGAGAGAGAGAGAGAGACAGAGAGAGAGAGAGTCAGTCTTACCTCTGTGAAGGCACGTACTGTATGTAAGGGTATTTGTATGTATGTAGACCTAGTGTGTGTGTGTGTGTGTGTGTGTGTGTGTGTGTGTGTGTAAACGAAACTCCATAAATACACACAAAAATTGCACGCACATGTCTGTATATATGTGTGTGCGTACGTATAACTGCTCCGTGTGTACCTGGAGTGTGTACGTGTATCCTATGTACATGTAAGTATCCGTGTACGTACAAAAACGCACACATGAAAGCCTAAAATTAAAAAGGTACGGATGTTTGTTTATGATGTGGGTAAATCCACGTGGAGGGATGGTCTTTTGTTTACATCTGAAATTACCACGTGTTGCCTGCACGTGTTCCTGCTCCTACACGTGATTAGCAGGGAGGGAGAGGGAGAGGGAGAGGGAGGGAGAGAGAGAGAGAGAGAGAGAGAGCAGCAGGCATATGGAGAGAGGGAGGGAGATACTGTAGAGAGCGCATGGAGGGAGGGAGACGATGGAGGGAAGAAGGAATGAGGAAGAGGGAGAGAAAGTACGGACAGGGAGAGAAGAGGGAGAGAAAGTAGGAAGGGAGGGAGGGACAGACGGAGAAAACACATGCAGAGAAGGAGGAAGAATACATAGGAAGGGAAGAAGGAAGGGAGAGAAATGGAAGGAGGGATGAAGAAATGAGGAAGTGAAGAAAGGGAGAGATGGAGGGAAAGAAAAAAAAAATGGAGGCAGGAAGAGATGGAGAAATGGAGGAAGAAAAGGGAGAGAGGAAGGAAGGAAGGAAGAAAGGACTACGAGAAGGAAGCAAGATAGGAATCAAGGAAGGATGAGAGGATGTCAGGATACGTCAAAGGAAGGAAGGAAGGAAGGGAGGGAGGAGAAAATGGAGAAAGAGAAAAATGAAGGAGGGAGAGGAAGGAAGGAAGGAAGTTGCTTGTCATGATTCTCCTCCTCCTCCTCCTCCTCTTCATCTTTTCCCACCTATTTACATTCTCTCTCTCTCTCTCTCTCTCTCTCACACACACACACACTCACATCTGTAGAGGGGGGAATGGCCTTGTTATCAGTACTTCCTGTTGTATATCATCATCATCATCATCATCACTACCATCATCATCACCATCATATCTGTACTTTCTATCTGCTCTTCATTTCTCCTAACCCTATTCATCATCATCATCATCATCATCATCATCATCATCACCACTACCATCATCATCATCTTCCTTCCTTCCTCATACCGAACCTCCTTTCCTAATCTCCCTCCTTCCTTCTTAGCCCTCCCTTTCACTCCTCTCTCTTTCTCCCTCCCTTCTAAAACACTCTCTTCCCTCCCTCCCTCCTTCCATACCCCCTCTTTCATTCGTGACTCTCCCTCCCTTCTGAACTATCCTCTTCCCTCCCTCCCTCCTTCCTTCCTAATCCTCCCTTTCATTCCCCTCTTTTCCTCCCTCCCTCCCACAACCTCCTCTTTCCTACCTCCCTTTCCCCTAACCTCTCTCCTTCATCTCCCTCTTCCTTCTTCATCTTCTTCCTCTCTCCGAACTACTCCACTTCTAGTCTTTCTTCCACCCCTTCCTTCTTCCTTCTCCCTCCTCTCACACTCTTCCTTCTTCCTCCCTCCTAACCTCTCTCTCTCTCTCTCCCTCTTCCTCTTTCTCCTCTCCATTCTTCCTTCCTATTCTTCTTCTTTCACCCTTCCCTCTTCTTCTCCATCTTTTCCTCTTTCCCTCCTCCTCTCCATTCATACCTCCTTCCTCTCTCTTCCTCCTGCTCCTCCACCATTCTTACTCCTTCCTCTCTCTTCCTCCTGCTCCTCCTCCACCATTCTTACTCCTTCCTCTCTCTTCCTCCTTCCCTTCTCCTCCTCCTTTCTATCCTGGTACCCTCTTCCTCTCCATTCTTTCCTCTTTCCCTCCTCCTCCATTCTTCCCTCATTCCTCCCATCCCACCTCCTTCCTTTCTCCATTCTTTCCTCCTTCCTCCCACTCCACCTCCTTCCTCTCTCCATTCTTTCCTCGTTCCCTCCTCCATGCTCTCCTCACTCCTCTTACACCACCTCTTTCCTTCTTCCCTCCTCCTACATTTTCTCCTCTTTCCTCTCTCTATTTTTCCTCCTCCTCCTCCTCCACTTTTCCCTCCTCTCCTCAAGGTCGTGGGAAGAAGGGTGGATGGTTCAGCTGAGACTGATTTGGTAACATAATGTTTCTCCCTCGCTTATGCCAGACTGAGGCGCGATGGATGGATGGATAGAAAGGATAGGGGGGCGTGGAGAAGGATGGATGGATGGATGGAGAAAGGATTGGAGGGAGAAAAGGGAGGGTGGATGGATGGATGGAGAAAGGAATGGAGGGAGAAAAGGGAGGGTGGATGGATGGATGGATAGGAGGGAGCGAAGAAGGGTGGATGGATGGATAGGAGGGAGCGAAGAAGGGTAGATGGATGGATGGATGGAAGGATAGATGGAGAAAGGATAAGGGGAAGAGAAGAAAGTAGATGGACAGATGGATGGAGAAAGGATAGGAGGGACAGAAGACGGGTGGAGGGATAGATGGAAAAATGGATGGGGAAAGGACAGGAGGAAGCGAAGAAAGGTGGATGGATGGATGGAAGGGAGCGAAGAAGGGATGGATGGAGCAAGGACAGGAGGGAGCGAAGAAGGGTGGATGGATGAATGGATGGAGAAAGGATAGGAGGGAGAGCGAAGAGGGGTAGACTGACGGGTGTATGGGTGGTGGGATGGATGGCGAATGGACAGGGTGGAGCGAAGAAGGGTGGGTGGGTGGATGGATGGATGGATAGACGGAAGGATAGAAAACACCACGAATAAACAGAGGGATGAAGGATGGAAGGCGAGGAGCAAGGAAAGATTGAAGTAGGATATATGGAGGGAGGATGGAGGGAGAGGAAGAAGGAAAGACAGAAGGAGGATAGATGGAAAGACAGGAGGAAGGATGGAAGGAGAGGAGGAAGGCAAGATAAAAGGAGGATATATGGAGGAAGGATGGAAGGAATCGAAGGAGAAAGAGAGGAAGGCGAAGGAAGGTTGCAGGTACGAAGGATGATGATGGAGATAGAGATGGATGAAGGAGAGAGGGAGAAAATACACGATGTAGAGATAGATGGAAGGAAGGAATAAAAGGAAGGAAGGAAAGAAGAATCGATGAAAGAGAGGAAGGAGGGAAGGAAGAAAAGAAAGGAAGGATGGAAGGAGGAAAGGAAGGAGGGAAGGAAGAAACCAGCAAGAAACACACACACACACACACACACACACACACACACACACACACACACACAAGGGGTTAAGTAAGAGGATGGGAAGGAGGGAAGGTAAGTGGGTGGGAAAAAACAAGAGGGAGGGAGGATGGGGGGAGGGAGGGAGGATGGGGGAGGGAGGGAGGGAATCTGAATGAGAGTAACCAATGAGGAGGAGGATTATGGAGAGGAAATGGAGGAGAGAGAGAGAGAAAAAGGAAATTGGGAGGAAGTAGAGGAGAAAAAGAGGGAGAAGGAAGAGAGGGGAGGAGAGGGAAGATGTGTTTGAGGTGAGAGAAGAAGAGAGAGAGAGAGAGAGAGAGAGAGAGAGAGAGAGAGAGAGAGAGAGAGAGAGAGAGAGAGAGAGAGAGAGAGAGAGAGAGAGAGAGAGAGAGGTATATTTTAGCTGGGGGAAGGAGGAGGGGAGGGAGGCATGTGGAGGTGAGTGTTTATCGAAGCAGAGAGGAGGAGGAGGAGGAGGAGGAGGAGAAGGAGAGGAGGAGGTTAAAATAAGAACGGAAGAGGGAGAGATAATTGGGGATGGGTGTGGGAAAGAGGTGAGAGGATGGAATGTGGGAGGAAGTGGAAGATGGGAGGGGAGGAGGCTGGGGGGGAGGGGGAGGGGGGAGGGAGGAGAGGGAGAGAAGAGAGGAAGGGAGAGGAAAGAAGGAAAGGGAGAGAAGAGAGGAAGGGAGAGGAAAGAAGGAAAGGGAGAGAAGAGAGGAAGGGAGAGGAAAGAAGGAAAGGGAGAGAAGAGAGGAAGGGAGAGGAAAGGAAAGACAGAAGGGGAGGGAGGAAGAGGGAGAATGAATGATGGGAAAGGAGAGGGAAGGGTGAAGAGGGAGTGAAGAAAGGAGAGGGGAAAAAGAGGAAGAGGAGAGAGGAAAAGAGGAAGAGGAAAAGGAGTTGGAAGAGGGGAAAGAGGGGATAGGAAGAAGGTGAGAGAAGAGGGATAAAAGGAAGGATAGAGACAGAGGGAGAAAATGTGACAGGTGAGGGGAGGGAAGTGGGGAGACAAAAAATGGGAGGAGAGACAGTAGGAAGGAGGGAAAGGGGGAGGAAAGGTAGAGAAGATGGAGGAAAGGAAGAGGAATGATAAGGTGAGTGAGAAGGGATGGAAAGGACGAAGAAATGAGAGAGAGAGAGAGAGAGAGAGAGAGAGAGAGAGAGAGGTAAAAATAGAAGAGGGAGGGGAGAACAGATAAGAATGTGAGAAAGAAGGGAGGAAGGAAGGAAGGGAGGGAAGGAAGGAAGGATGGGAAGGGGGTGGGTGCCGGGGACGGGAGGGGGAGAAAGACACGTAAAGAGGCAATGGGACGGAAAATGATAGGCGAAAAGAGATTGGATGCTAAGTTAGGTTTGTGTGTGTGTGTGTGTGTGTGTGTGTGTGTGAGAGAGAGAGAGAGAGAGAGAGAGAGAGTATGATATCCAGGTGTCACCGTTCATTACCTGCCTCATTATATCATTTAACATCATTACCATTTATCACACTCCTTTTATTAACATTATTACGCTCTCCCTTAATACTCATTTATCTTTACTCATAAGCTGTGTGTTTATTTTTCGTCTTTCTTTATTAATTCTCTTTATTTATTGCCTGTGTAATTATTTTTAAAGATTACTAAGATGGACAGTGCAATAATGATAATTGTTTTATTATAAAGAAAAATAAAGATAAAAATACTGATACATACGTAAATACAGTAATGGGAAAGCACACACACACACACACACATACACACACACACAACCTTACCCTGCCTACCCCCCTACATACAAATTAACACACACACAATCCATTCACACACACGCACACACACACACACACACACACACACACACACACACACACACACATTGTCCCTCCTACATACAAATCAATACACACACAATCCATTCACACACACACACACACACACACACACCATACCGTGCCTACCCTCCACATACAAAACACACAATCCATTCACACACAGACACACACACACCATACCCTGCCTACCCCCCCTACATACAAAACACACACACACACACACACACACACACACACACACACACACACACACACACACACACCGTTGAGTGTAATAGTGTTGCGTGACTAAGAGCGGATACATGGCACAGATTTCATGCTAATGGATAGAGTGAACTAGCTCTCTCTCTCTCTCTCTCTCTCTCTCTCTCTCTCAGGCTACATCTGTGTCTATCTCTCCACCCATCTATCTATTTATCTATCTATACTTATCTATCTACCACACATTAGGGGACCTCTCTCTCTCTCTCTCTCTCCCAAAATCAATCCCAACTTGCTTAAAATCCAATTATCTCCGTTCCTCTCTCTCATTTCGCTTTCCCCATCGCCGCTCGCTCACTCTCTCTCTCTCTCTCTCTCTCTCACTTTCACACACTTTTCGAGCGGATTAATGTTAGGGTCGTTGCTAAATGCTTTACTGAATTATTATAACTGAGAATTCAACTAAATGGCGGGGAGAGGGGGAGTGGGGAGAAGGAGGGAGAGGGGGGAGGTAGTGGGAAAGAGAGTGGGGGGAGTGAGAGTTGGGGAGAAGGGGGAGAGGGGAGAGAGAGAGAGGAGAGGGGGGACAGGGAGAGAGAGAGAGAGAGGGGAGGGAGAGAGAGGAGGGGGAGAGAGGGGAAAGGGAGGGAGAGAGGGGAAAGGGAGGGAGAGAGGAGAGAGGGGGAGACAGAGAGAGAAGGGTGGAGAGATGGAGAAAGAGGGAATGAGGGGGAGAGAGCGAGAAAGGGACCGAGAGTTGGGGAGAAGGGGGAGAAAAAGAGGGAGTGAGAGCTGGAGGAAGAGGGAAAATGAAGGGAGGAGAGATGGAGAGGGAGGAGGAGGAGGAGGAGGGAGAAAATGGATTGGGGAGAAATGGGAGAGAGGAAATGAACATGAAGGGAGGGAAGGGAGTAGTGAAAGGGGGGAAGGAATGAAGGGGGAAGGAAAGGGAGAGGAGGGAGGAAATGAACAGATGAGAGAGAGAGAGAGAGAGAGAGAGAGAGAGAGAGAATGTATGGATGGATGGATGAATGTGTGAAGGAGAGAAGGGAAGGGAAGGGAAGGG
>NC_136987.1:2285484-2297984 GCF_032717465.1 Coenobita brevimanus
AAACAATACGTACATATGTGCATAAGTACACACACACACACACACACACACACACACACACACACCTCACAAGCGTAACAACAATAATAATAATATATAACAGCAACAATAAACTAATGACAATACCGTCAAAATACAAACACATGATAATGTTAACAAAAACAACAACAATAATAATAATAATAATAATAATAATAATAATAATAATGATGATGACAATACCAGCAAAAAAATTACAAACACAAATGATAATAATAATGATAATAATAACAATAACAACAAAAATAATAATAGTAACAATAATAACAATAATAAAAATAACAATAATACCGGTAATAATAATAATAACTAATAAACACCACCACACCTGCCCTATCACAATCCCAGCCTATTGCCTCACATAACTCACGTGTTAATATTCACGAGTAAATTATGAATGCAATGATAAATGGGTTAAACGTGATGCAATGTGTGTGTGTGTGTGTGTGTGTGTGTGTGTGTGTGTGTGTGTGTGTGTGTGTGTGTGTGTGTGTGTGTGTGTGTGTGTGTGTTAAATGATTTCCACATCAAAATGGTACAAAGTCATGGCAGAACAACAACACTTTAAAAAATGATAATAGTAATAGTAACAATAATAATAATAATAATAATAATAATAATAATAATGAAAATAAAACGAATATTAATCGTAGTAGTAGTAGTAGCAGCAGCAGCAGTAGTAGTAGTAGTAGTAGTAGTAGTAATAATAATAATAATAATAATAATAACGCATCATCGGTGTGAATAAGAAGACAGGTGTGATTATGCAGGTATCCAATGAATAATTAAGGACAGGTGATTATCTTAAAGCAATTTCTCTCTCTCTCTCTCCTCTATATCTTTCACTTCTTTCCGTCTCTCCCTTACTAATCTATCACTCTCTCTTTCCACTTAAATCTACTCGCTTTAATTCTCTCTCTCAAACCCATCCACTATCCATAAGCCTCATCCGTCTATCTATCTATCTAATACATCTATCTATACCTGTATGCTTACTGTATGCATCTTCACCTTGTATATTTTCAACCTCTCTCTCTCTTTCTCTCTCTCTCACCTATCCACAAGTCCTAGATTCCCTCTCTCTCTATCCTCCTCTCTTTATCTCTCTCTCTATCTATCTATCCTTCTCTCTATCTCATTCCTTCTATCAATCTCTCTCTCTCTCCTTTCCTTCATCTATCTGTCTATCTCCCATACATCTATCTAGGTATCTATTTTATAATGTGTATTCTCTCTCTCTCTTCTCTCTCTCTCTAAATCCCTCTGGACCCAAAGTTATTTCATTACTATTCAATCAATCACGGAGAATTGATTAGGTACCTCTCTCTCTCTCTCTCTCTCTCTCTACTCACTTTCACTCCCTCTCATTTCTCTCTCTCTCTCAAACTTTATTCTTTTACATTCTCATTCTAACTATCTATCTAAGCTTCTATTCTTCTATCTATCGTTCTCTATCTATCAGTCTATCCTTGTATCTATCCTCTCTCCTATCTATCTAGGCTTGTTCTATCCATCGCTCTCTATCTATCAGTCTATCCCTATATCTCATCCTCCTCTTCTTTGTACAAATTCCTATCCATTTTCTTCTACCCTATCTATCTATCCAGCTATCTATCTATCAGTTTAACCTACCCTACCCTATCCCGTCCCAATTAATCCCATTATCCTATCTATCCATCTCTATCTATCTACCTATTTATCAATCCATCCACTCATCTATCTATCTATCTATCTGCATCTATCGCTCCACAAATCCATCCATGTATGACATTCTATCTATCTATCTATCCCTTAACCCCATCCAACAACTTACTTATTCTGTCTATCTATCCATCTATCTATATCCGTTCACCCCATCCAACAACTTACTTATTCTGTCTATCTATCCATCTATCTATTTATCCCTTAACGCCATCCAACAATCTACCTATCCAGTCTATCTATCCAACTATATATCTCTATCCCTTTACCCGATCCAACAATCTACTTATCCAATCTATCTATCCCTTAACGCCATCCAACCATCTACTTATCCAATCTATCTATCTATCCCGTAACCCCACCCAACAATCTACTCATCCAGTCTATCTCTCTATCCCTTAACTCCATCCAACAACCTACTTATCCTCTCTATCTATCCAATCGGGACCTAACTACACCTGGGGGATCTTTAATCTATTGATCCCCGTTTAATATACTTACCTGATGGGGATCTCTCTCTCTCTCTCTCTCTCTCTCTCTCTCTCTCTCTCTCTCTCTCTCTCTCTCTCTCTCTCTCTCCTCTATATCTTTCACTTCTTTCCGTCTCTCCCTTACTAATCTATCACTCTCTCTTTCCACTTAAATTCTCTCTCTCTCTCTCTCTCTCTTTAATCCCTCATCTCCCCTACTTCTCTCCCTTATTACCTGCCAATTCATCTTATTTTCCTCCCCCTCCCCTTCTCTCTCCCCTCCCCTCCCTCCCCTCCCATGCCTACATTGATCTGACACATCTCCCCTCACTTATTCTCTCTCTCTCTCTCTCTCTCTCTCTCTCTCTCTCTCTCACTATTCCTCCCTTTCTCCCTGCACCTCCCCTACTAATTTTGTCTCCCCACTATACCTACCTCCCATGAGATAGATAGATAGATAGACAGATAGATAGAGGGATTGATAGATAAATATACGTAGACAGAAAGAATTCAAGTATTTCGTTGTATGTATGTATGTATGTATGTATGAACGCATTTAAGTAAAGAATGCATGAACGTAGAGCATGTGCGTACGTAAACGTGTCTATGTGCGTATGCATCTGTGTACGTGAATCCCCTTACATGGAAACAATAATCCTGCCTACAAGTTTCCCCTCCTGTAATCTATTCTCTCTCTCTCCACCTCATCTCATCTTTCTCTTTCCTACATATTCTATCATTCTTTTTATTCTCTCTCTCTCTCTCTCTCTAACAAAAAAAATCTGAATTAATACACACAGATTATATACGAACCCACAAATATAAACAAAACACTGCCTAGCCAAACACTCAACTCCCCCCCTCACAAACACACACACACACACAGATAGATAGATAGATAGACAGACAGCGCACCTCCAAATCCCACACCATCACTCACTCTCTCGCACTCAGTTAAAAAGAGATAAAATACCGTATATGGATACGAATGGACACACACACACACACACACACACACTACATATCAATTCTTTCCACTCACTCACCCACCCTCCCACCCACACACACACACTACATATAAATTCTTTCCACACACACACATCAAAATCCCACATAACCCATCTCTCACCCTCTCTCTCACTCACTCAAAAAAAAAGGCAAAAAATATATATATAGATACGAAAAAAAAAAACACCGCCCATATATATATATATATTCGATTTTGAGTTTTTTTTTTTTTTTTTGGGGGGGGGGGGTTGCTATGGAAACGAAACCATTGGATATGGGTGAATTCTGAGAGAGAGACAAGAGAGAGAAAAAAGGAGACGGAGGAAAGAAAGTGGACTATTGGATAAAACTTGCAAGAGAAGAGGAAATCCCAAGAGAGGGGGGAAAAGGGGAAAAAGGGGGAAGAGGAAGGGGGAAGAAGGGGAACAGGAAGGGGAAAGAAGGGGAACAGGAAGGGGAAAGAAGGGGAAGAGGAAGGGGAAAGAAGGGGTACAGGAAAGGGAACAGGAAGGGGAACAGGAAGGGGAAAGAAGGGGAACAGGAAGGGGAACAGGAAGGGGAAAGAAGGGGAACAAGAAGGGGGAAGAAGGGGAACAGGAAGGGGAACAGGAAGGGGAAAGAAGGGGAACAGGAAGGGGAAAGAAGAGGTACAGGAAGGGAAAAGGAATAGGAAAGAAGGGGGAAGGAGAAAATGAGAAGAGGAGAGAGGGAAAGGAAGGGAAAAGGAGAGGGGGAGGGGGAGGGAGGGGGGGAGGGAGGGGGAGGGGGAAGGGGAGAGGGAGAGGGGGAAGGGGAGAGGGAGAGGGGGAGGGAGAGAGGGAGGGGGAGGGGAAGACCGAGATAGGGCTATGTTTTTATATTTACATTATCAACGGGTAAGCGAATTTGATGTATGGTTGGGGTGAGAGAGGGGAAGGGAGGGGAGAGAGGGAAGGGAAGGCAGAGGAGAAAGAGGAAGGGAGAGAGGAGGGGAAGGCAGGGGAGAGAAAGGAAGGGAGAGGGGAAGGCAGGGGAGAGAGAGGAAGGGAGAGGGGAAGGCAGGGGAGAGAGAGGAAGGAAGAGGGGAGGGGAAGAGGGAGAGTGAGGGAGGGAGGGAAAAGAATGAGGAGGGGAAGGATAAGGGAGAAGAGGAGAGGAGGGGAGAGGAGGGGAGAGGGATGAGGGGAAGAATGCCTCAAGGGATGGACGGGAAAGGGGAGGTGTGTGTGTGTGTGTGTGTGTGTGTGTGTGTGTGTGTGTGTGTGTGTGTGTGTGTGTGTGTGTGTGTGTGTGTGTGTGTGTGTGTGTGTGTGTGTGTTGAGAGAGAGAGAGAGAGAGAGAGAGAGAGAGAGAGAGAGAGAGAGAGAGAGAGAGAGAGAGAGAGAGAGAGAGAGAGAGAGAGAGAGCAGATTAGTTTAACAGGCTTAGAAGGACGGGAGAATAAAGGGGAGGGGGAGGGGAGGGGGAGAGGGGAAGGGGGGAGGAAGGGGGAAGAAGGGAGGGGAAGGGAGAAGAAAAGATATTGGAAAAAACGATGAGGAGGAGGAGGAGGAGGAGGAAAGAGAAAGAATAGGCGAATAATAGAAGAGGGAGTGAGAGGGGGAGGGGAGGGGAGGGGGGAGAGAGAAGAGAGAGAATTAGAGAGATGAGAGATAAGGCAAGGGCGAAAAGAGAGGAGGATGCTGGACCCCTCTCTCTCTCTCTCTCTCTCTCTCCCCCATCACATACGTTTTAACAGACCATTAATTTTCGCGTTTTTTTTTTTTATTATGCAAACTTTTTACGGTGACGAATATACTTTTAAAATTATTGGTGTGTGTGTGTGTGTGTGTGTGTGTGTGTGTGTGTGTGTGTGTGTGTGTGTGTGTGTGTGATGTTATGTAAGTCAGGACTGTGTGTGTGTGTGTGTGTGTGTGTGTGTACGAATGTGATTGTGTATGTATCAATGTATGTTTGTATGTATTCATGTGCGTATGTATGGGTGCATATGCCCACGTACACAAGCAAGTAGACACACACACACACACGCAGGTACCTAAAACACACACACACACCAATGCGCACACAAAATCATGAAGATATGTTATGTACACATGAAACGCACATAAACGCACACGTATGTAGGCTTATTATGTATGCATGTAAACTTGTATTGTGGTGTACAGGAAGAGTAAACTTGAGATCAAAGGAAGGAGGAAGGAAGCAGGGAGAGAAAGAGGGAGGGAGGGAGGGAGTGGGGGAAGGAGGGAGGGGGGAGGGAGAGAGAGAGGGAGGGAAGGGAAGAGAGGTAGAGAAAAGAAGAAGGGAAGGCAAAGAAAGAAAGGAGGAATATGAGAGAGAGAGAGAGAGAGAGAGAGAGAGAGAGAGAGAGAGAGAGAGAGAGAGAGGAGGCAAGAATCTGATGGAGGTAGAAAGGCGGAAAGTAAGGAAAAGTTTGAAAGAAAAGTGAGAGAGTGAGGGTGAGAAAAAGTGAGAGAGGGAGAGAAAGCTAGTGAAACAGCCCCTTGTGTGATAGACAGAAGACAGACAGATAGACAGACATAAGGGTAAGATGTATTATGGATGAGATGAAGGAGGGAGGGAGGGAGGGAGGGAAAGTGAAGGATCAAAGGAAATTATATGCTTATATGATGGGTGGGGGGGCAGGAGGAGGAGGAGGAGAGGAGGAAGGAAGAGAAGAGGAAGAAAAAGAAGAAGGAAAAGAGAACCAGGAAACAGAGAAGGAAGAGAGATGAGGAAGAGGAAGGAAGCAGGTCAAGAGAAGGAGGAAAGGAAGACGAAGGAACAAACTGAAGAGAGAAGGTTTAAATAATGAAGGAGGGAAGGAAAGAAGGAAGGAAGGAAGGAGGGAAGGAAAGAAGGAAGGAGGGAAGGAAAGAAGGAAGAAAAAGAGAAAGATGCAAGGGAGAATGGAAAGAAAAGGAAGGATGGATCTGAAACAATTTTTATTAGTCTCTCTCTCTCTCTCTCTCTCTCTCACACACACACACACACACACACACACACTGACATATTAACACAAGCACGCACACGCCATTATATAACATCCTCTCTCTCTCTCTTAAATCCCTCCTACACACATCGTCCTTTACATCGCCACTATTAAAAGCCAAACTACCCCTCCACTTTAACGAGGCGTCAAACAGTCACGAAGAAGTGCTATGGGAAGGTAGAGGAACGTGGTACGGTCTTATCAAACTTCCCTTTCTCTATCCGTCTTGAACGCTAACTTAAACACTACTAAGATGCTAGTCACGAAGAAGTGCTATGGAAGGGAGAAACAGACAGGGGACAGACTAAATACCACCATCTATCCACCGTCTCACCTGTATCTATCCACCTCCTCTTCCTATATCTATCCACCTCCTCTTCCTACAATATACATCCTATACACATGTTCTTCCTCTCTTATATTCATCTTCTATACTATAAATTCTACACACACACACCTCTTCCTGCCTACCTCCACATTACGGGGTGTCGCCTTCGTCATTTGCATGTGGGGGTATGGTGTCCTAACTCTGCCTTCCTGCCTACCCTAATGTCTGCCTACCTGCCTTAGCCTAGTGTCTGCCTTCCTGCCTTACCTTAGAGCCTGTCTGCCTGCCTTACCCTATTACTTGCCTTCCTGCCTTACCCTAGCATCTGCCTTCCTGCCTTACCCTAGTGTCTGCCTGCCTGCCTTACCCTAGTGTCTGCCTGCCTGCCTTACCCTAGTATCTTGCCTACTTGCCTTACCCTAGTATCTGCCTACCTGCCTTACCCCAATATTTGCCTACCTCCCAATTAGTTAACCCACTCCTTGCCTTACCCAATCTTGTCACTAAGCCACTATCTGCCTTTCCTTCCTGCCTACCCAACTTTTCGTCCTTTTACCTACCCTAGTATCTGCCTAACCCTAGTATCTGCCTTACCCTTGCCCTAGTACTACCTCCCTACCTTACCCTAGTACACAGTTGCCTACCTTTCTCTTCTTTCCCACTCTTTCTCTTCACATCCCTTCTCTCCCTTCGTATCTCTCTGCCTCCCTTTCTTCCACTCTCTTCCTCCCTCCCTCCCTTTCTTTTGTCCTCCCTGCCTCTCCCTTTCTTCCACCCTCTTTTCCTCCCTTTCCTCCTCCCTCCCTTCCACCTTTCCTCTTCCCTCCCTTCCACCTTTCCTCTTCCCTCCCTTCCACCCTTTCCTCTTCCCTCCTTTCCTTTCTTCCACCCTCCCTATCTCCTCTTCCTTCTCCCTACCTCCCTCCCTTGTCCCCCTTTCTTTCTCCCTTCCTTCCTCCTCCTTTTTTCAAGGCTTTTCCCTTTATCTTCCTCCCTGTGTTGCTCCCTTCCTCCTCAGCTTCCTCTCTCCCTTAACTCCCTCCCTCCCTCCTCCCTCTTCCTCTCCATCATCCCATTATTTCATCAACTCTCTTTACCTTCTCTCTTTTTTTGCTCTTTTTTCTCGCTCTTTTCATCACGTCGGCATATAGTTCTCTCTACACTACAATTTTGGGGCCATTTTTCACTTTTTTGGCGCTAAATTGCATGTATATATTCATGTGTGTGTGTGTGTGTGTGTGTGTGTATGTGTGTGTGTGTGTGTGTACATAGCTAATACCGCAATGACTGAAATGCTGTATGTATGTATCTTATGTGCGTATTTATATATGCTTGCATCTATATGTATGTATGTATTCATGTGTGTATTTACGAGTATGTATGTATGTACGTATGAATGTATACATACGTACCCTGTAGGAAACTATGTCTATGTATACCCATGTACGTATTTGCATGTACGTATCCACCCATAAGTATACACATGACCAAGTACACACACTCTCTCTCTCCTATATCTCCACGTATACCATATTAATTCCTATACCAACTCTTCCGAAATTTATATGCATGAAAATTTAGGCTTACCAAAAAAAAAAAAAAAAAAAAGAGAGAGAGAGAGAGAGAGGAAAAAATATATATGAAGAGGAGCAGGCGAGGCTTCTATATAAATTTTCATATAAATTTTCCTAATTAATTGGTGTCAGGGGCTTGTAGGTAGGAAAATATGAGGGGAGGGGAGGGGAGAGGATGGGAAGGAAGGGGAAGGAAGGGGAGGGGAGGGGAGGGGAAGGGAAGGGAGAGGATGGGAAGGAAGGAGAGGGGAGGGGAAGGGAAGGGAGAGGATGGGAAGGAAGGGGAGGGGAGAGGATGGGAAGGAAGGGGAGGGGAGAAGAGGTTTGGTAAGGGGAGGGGAGGTGTTTTGTGGGGAAGAAGGGTGAGGAGGCGGGAAGAAGAGGTCTGAGAGGGGAAGAAGGGTGGGGAGGAGTTTGGTGGGGAAGTAGGGTGAGAAGGAGGAGAGAAGAGGTCTGGGAGGGGAAGAGGGCTGAGGGGAGGGGAGGGAAGTTTCGAGGGGAAGTAATGTGGGGAGGAGGGGAGAAGATGAGGTTTGGGAGGGGAAGAGGGGTGGGGAGACGAGGAAAGGGAAGGAGAGGTGAGGGGGAAGGGATGAAGGGGAGGGGATGAAGGGGAGAGGGAGGGAGGAGTAAGGGGAGAAGAATGAGGGAGGGATATGACGGGGCAGGGAAGGGGGGAAACGGAGAGGGGAGGGGAGGGGAGGGATGGAGAGACTGAGGTGGAGAGATAAGGAGGGTCAAGATGAAGTGAGGGAAGAAAGAAGGCGAGTGGGGGGAGGGGGAGGGAGGGGAGATGAAAAAAGGGAAATGAGAATGAGTGAGGGGGGAGAGGGGAGGAAGACGGAAGAGAGGGGGAGGCGGAAGGAGAGAGAGACGGGGAGGAAGACGGAAGAGAGGGGGAGGCGGAAGGAGAGAGAGACGGGGAGGAGAAGGAGGAGGTAAAGAGAGGAAGGAGAGAAAAATGAGATTGAGTGATAGCAGGGAATGAAGGAAAAGTGAAAAGAAGAAGAGGAGAGAGAAGAGGAGAGAAGAGGAAGAGAGGGAAAAGAAGGAAATGAAGGAAGGGTAAAAAGAGAAGAGGAAGAGAAGAGGAGGAAGAGGAAGAAAGGAGGAAATGAAGGAAAAGTAAAATGAGGAGGGAGAAGAGGAAGAGGAGAAGGAAGGGGGGAGGGATAGAGAGAGGGAAAAGAGGAAGAAGACAGGGAAGAAAAGAGGAAGGAATGAAGCAAAGGAAAACAGAGGAGTGAGAAGAGAAAGAAGAAAGGAAAGAGAGGTAAAGAGGAATATGGGAAGGAAAAGAGGAGGGAGAGAGAGAATATGGAGAGATGTGGTGGAATGTGAGGAAGAGAAATATAAAAATGATGATGATGATGATGATGATGAGGAGGAGGAGGAGGAGGAGGAGGAGAAATAGGAGGTGGGAGAAGGTAACAAAAGGTGAGAGGTAAGATAACCTAAGAAATAAAGAGGAGGAGGAGGAGGAGGAAGAGGAGGAGGAATGGTACTGGAGTAGAGATAATGAGAGTCAGGAGGATGAGGGGAGGAAAAAACTGACGCGGAGAGAAGGAAGGATGGAAGGAAAGAAGGAAGGAAAGAAGGAACTTTAAGGGAGGGAGGGGAAACATGAAGGAGGAAGTAAGGAAGGAAAAGAGGGAAGATAGAATGAAAAATGGAGTGACTCAGTGAGTCGAAAAGGGAAGGAAGAAGGAAGGAAGGAAGGAAAGGATGGAAGGAAGGAAGGAAAGGATGGAAGGAAGGAAGGAAGGAAAGGATGGAAGGAAGGAAGGAAGGAAAGGATGGAAGGAAGGAAGGAAGGAAAGGATGGAAGGAAAGGAAGGAAGGAAGGAAGGAAGGAAGGAAAGGATGGAAGGAAGGAAAGGATGGAAGGAAGGAGGGAGGGAAGCAAGGAAGGAAGGAATGGAAAGAAGGAAGGAAGGAAGACAGGTATGTAGGAAGGAAAGTAGGTACGTAGGATGGAACAGAGAAAGAAGGGAAGGAGAGGGAACAGTAGGAGAGGGAGGGAGGGAGAAAGGATGGAAAGGAAGGAAAAGAGAAGGAGGGAATGACAAAGATCTTGAAAAATAAAAATACAAAGGAGAGAGAGAGAGAGAGAGAGAGAGAGAGAGAGAAACGAAGTAGCGAAAACAAAACTGGGAGGGAGCGAGAGAGGGGAGGGAGCAGGAAGGGAGTGGGGGGAGGGGAAGAGGGGAGAGGGAGGGAGGGAGAAAGAAAGAGAGAGAGAGAGAGAGAGAGAGGGGGGGGAGTCTTTCAAGCTGCTGTGATGTTCCACAATTTCAATCAAGGTAAGACGCTGTCTCTCTCTCTCTCTCTCTCTCGGCAAAGGAAAGACAAAATATACTTACAAAAATAAAAATCAGAACGACAACAATAATAATAATAATAATAATAATAATAATACAACAAATTACAACAAAACTCACCTTTTACCCTTCCTTTCTCTCTCTCGCTCTAACACTCTCTCTCTTCCAAATCCCCTCACTCTCTTACCTGCAAAGAAAGAGAAAACAATTAGGCACGCAAACAAACAGAAAAACAAAGAAAGAAAGAAAAAAACAAAGACAGAATGGGTTTGCGAGCGGGAGGGAAAGTCAACAGAAGGGTTAGTTACACACACACACGCACACGCACACACACACGCACACACAAACACGAGGCTCACACACACCCACACACATACAAGCACAGAATACTAAACAGGCTTTTACACACACACACACACACACACACACACACACACACACACACACAGTTGCAATGACGCACAATGGCTGCACACAGATCAAAACACACATACGAATACACACACACACACACAAAGGGACAAAACATACACACTCAATATAACAAGCCTCTCTCTCTCACTCACACATACACACACACACACACACACACACACACA
Organism: Coenobita brevimanus; assembly: GCF_032717465.1. Lineage (NCBI taxonomy): Eukaryota > Metazoa > Arthropoda > Malacostraca > Decapoda > Coenobitidae > Coenobita > Coenobita brevimanus. The sequence goes on from NC_136987.1 coordinate 2,296,496, forward strand.
CACACACACACACACACACACGACTATTCACACACAATCTCCCCTACACAGAGACAGCTAGACAAACAGCTTCCTCTCTCTCTCTCTCTCTCTCTCTCTCTCTCTCTCTCTCACACACACACACACACACACAGCCCATAAACAACACGTCCCCCCAAAAAAACGAACACAACACCCCTCCCTCTTCCCCCCACCCACACCCCCACCCTCACCCCCACCCATGCATAAATTAATGTGGTTTTAAGGTCAAAGGGTATATTGGGGAGGGGGGTGGCTCGGTCGGTGTGGCACTGGCCTTACGCTCGCGGGGTATTCTGGAGCGGGTTCGAGCGCCACTGACTGCCAATGAGCTTGTGTTGGGAGGGAAGGTGATCACATGTAAACGCTTGTGTACAAATATTCACTAAATCCTACCACTTACTACCATCTACTTGTCTATTACCACTATCTTACTCCTCTCTCTCTCTCTCCTTCCATTTTCCTTTCCTTCTTCCAAAATATTTCTCCTCATCTCTCCTATTTCTCCACCTCTACTTCTCTCTTCTTCTTCCTCTTCTCTCTTTCTCATACTCCTTCTCCTCTCTTCTTCCTCTTCTCTCCTTCTCATACTCTTTCTCATCTCTTCTCATACTCTCTCCTCTCTTCTTCCCTCCTTTCCTGCAAATTTTCTCTCCACTTCTACTTCCCCACTCCTCTTCTCTCCCTCTCATTCTGTCTCTCTCTTTTTTTCCTCTCTTCTCTCTACTTCTACTTCCCTCCTCCTCTTCCCTGTTTTCATTCTCTCTCTCTCCTCTCTTTCTTCTCTCTTCTCACTACTTCTACTTCCCTCCTCCTCCTCCTCCTCTTCTCTCCTCTCTTTTTCCCTCTTCTTTCCAGTCATCGCCTTTAAAACCATCCATCACCATCATCTTTTTTCTCTCTTATCTTTCCCTTTTCTTCACCTGCTGAGAGAGAGAGAGAGAGAGAGAGAGAGAGAGAGAGAGAGAGAGAGAGAGAGGTGGGGGGTTGGGGGTAGGGCAGCTTGAGTCAACAGTCACCACTTACGGACCTCTCACTTCTCACCCACATACATACACAACAACAATAGCCTCCCTTCCTCCTTCACACCTTACTTCCTTCCTCCTTCCCCAACTACTTCCTTCGTGTCTTCCTCCTCCCTTCCTTCAGTTCCTCCCACTACTTCCTTCCTTCCTCCTTTCACAACTTCCATCCTTCTTTCCTTCTTCCTCTTTTCACAAATCCTTTCGTGTCTTCCTCCTCCCTTCCTTCCTCCTTTCACAAATTCCTTCCTTCCTTCCTCCTCCTTTCACAAATTCCTTCATGCCCTTCCTCCTTCCTTCAATCCTTGCATGCTTGCTTGTTTGATTCCTTCCTTCCCCTCTCTCTCCATTCCTCCCTCCCTCCCTTCCTTCCTTCTACCTTCCTATGCTTATCTCGTAAGGAATAATTGGCTTGGTCTGATTTACTTTGTACACCATCGTTTCCTTCA
>NC_136987.1:2302984-2315484 GCF_032717465.1 Coenobita brevimanus
GGGGAGGGAAGGGAAGGAGGAGGGAAGAAAAAAGATAGAGGGAGTGGGGAAGAAGAGGAAGGAAGGAAGAAAAGGCGGGAGAATGAGGAATGGTGGAAGGAGTGACGAAGAAGGAAAGGTGGAAGGGAGGAGGAATGAAAGATGGAAGGGAGGAGGAATGAAAGATGGGAGGGAGGAGGAAGGAAAGATGGAAGGGAGGAGGAAGGAAAGATGGAAGGGAGGAAAATGGAACGATGGGAGGAAGAAGGAAAGATGAGAGGAAGAAAAGAAGGAGGGAGAATCAAAAGGAAGATGGAAAATGAAGAAAGGAGGAAGGAATAAAAAAAGATGGCGAACGATGGAAGGTGGTAAGGAATGAAGGAGAGAAGGAAGGAATGAGGGAGAGAAGATAAGTGGGCTGGAGGTAAAAGCGAAGGAGGGAAGGAAGAAGGAGGAAGTATGTAGGAGGGAGGAAGAAGGGATGAAGAGGGGAAAGATGAATAGATAAGAAAGGAGAGAGACAGAGAGAGAGAGAGAGAGAGAGAGAGAGGATGGAGCAAGAGAAATATGTAGTGGGAGGGAGGAAGAAGTGGGAGAGAGAGAGAGAGAGAGAGAGAGAATTGGGTTACTGAAGGATTTAAGTTTCTATGCCTCTCTCTCTCTCTCTCTCTCTCTCTCTCTCTCAACGTCCACAACCTGATAAACAACAAAAACATATTAGTCGGAAAAACACAAAACAAACAGAGCCACACAAACAAACAAACAAACATACAGGAGAATAAAAGCGTAAGTGGGGGTAATAAACGACATCTGCCGCCGCGCCCACACACACACACACACACACACACACACACACACACACACACACACACACACACACACATTGGTTACACTCATAATTATTTGGCAACCTCTCTCAAACACACACACACACACACACACACACACACACACACACACACACACATGCTCTGTTGGCTCTCTCTCTAAATTACATACACGCATACATACCCACACCCACACACACACACACGAATTATGTACACATAGTTCAGCAGCCTACGCGCACATAGATCGCCAAACCGTGCACACAAGCAAAAATATGGATAAAGGAATTCCAACCTACAAACGTACACACATCAAAATACACACACAAGCACACTCTTATATATGAAGGGAATACCGTACACAGAAAACGCACACTAACCGGATACAGTTGACTTACACACACACACACACACACACACACACACACACACACACACACACACACACACAAGTATCTCGACCACCCTAACATCAGACGCACATAAAAATCACACACACACACACACACACACACACACACACACACACACAATAAATATCTCGACCACACACTAACATCAGACGCACATAAAAACCACACGCACACACACACACGCACACACACAAACATCTACTCCCGACCACATATTTAATCTCAGACGTACATAAAATCGAACACACACACACACAATAAATATCTCGACCACACTAACATCAGACGCACATAAAAATCACACACACACACACACACACACACACACACACAGACTCTCTCTCTCTCCCCTAAGGGTGAAACCAAATACTCTCTTAATGTGAGACGTAAGCTTATTTTTTTTCTGAGTTAAGCCAAAAACAAACATTATATTCAGGAGAGAGAGAGAGAGAGAGAGAGAGAGAGATAAGGAGGGCAGGGAGAGGAAGTAAGGGATTAAGGGAGATGTGGAGAAAAAAAGGCCAAAGGGAGAGTATGACGTAATCTCCCTTTTCAGTGCTGTATATTTTGGTGGGCTTAAAGGGAGTGTGTAAAGGGAGAGAAGGAGGGGAGAGGGAGGGAGAAACAGGGAGGAAAGGGAGAGGGAGGGAGAAACAGGGAGGATAGGGAGAGGGAGGGAGGAAAGGAAGGAGAGACGGGGGGAGAGAACAAGATGGTAGGAAAGGGAGAGGATGGAAGGGTGGATGGATGAGAGGAGGAAGGGAGATAAATGGGAGGGTGGGAAACGGTAGAATGTATGGGTGGGGGAGAGAGAGAGAGAGAGAGAGGTATGAAAGAAATTCTCTCTCTCTCATCTTCTCCCTCCTCCTCCTCTCTATTTTCTCCTTCCTCCTTTCCAATCTTCCCTCCTTCTCCTCCTCTTCATCTTCTCTCCTTCCCTCCCTCCTCCCCATTCTCTCTCTTTCCTTCCCTCCTCCCCATTCTCTCTTTCCTTCCCTCCCCCTCATCTTCTCTCCTTCCTTCCCTCCTCCCCATTCTCTCCCTCCTCCCCATTTTCTCTCCCTCCCTCCTCCACCTTGTCCTAAGAAAACAAGAGGACAAAGAAAGAAAACAATTACTAAGAGGACGTCAAAGGAACCATCGTCCTCTTGAATGGTGGTAGTTGTGGTAGGAATGGTGGTAGTTGTGGTAGGGATGGTGGTTGTGGTGGTAGCTGTGGTAGGGATGGTGGTTGTGGTGGTGGCTGTGAGAGTGGTGCAACTGTGGTACTAGTTATGGTTGTGGTTGTAGTGGTGGTAATTGTGGTAGAGGTGCAACTGTGGTACTAGATGTGGTTATTGTGGTAGTGGTGGTAGTTGTGGTAGAGGTGCAACTGTGGTACTAGTTATGGTTGTGGTTGTAGTGGTGGTAATTGTGGTAGAGGTGCAGCTGTGGTACTAGATGTGGTTATTGTGGTAGTGGTGGTAGTTGTGGTAGAGGTGCAACTGTGGTACTAGTTATGGTTGTGGTTGTAGTTGTGGTAATTGTGGTAGAGGTGCAGCTGTGGTCCTAGATGTGGTTATTGTGGTAGTGGTGGTAGTTGTGGTTGTTACGAATGACCAACTGTACTAAGTAATAAAAATTGCACGAATTCCACAAATGTTGGTAGTTGTGGTAACTGTGGTGGGAATGTTGGTAGTTGTGGTAGTTGTTCAGGCAATGGTTACAAATGGATGAAGACCCGAAGCAATTGGTGATATCTGGCCGAATTGCGGTAGTTAGGGCGATGGTGGTAGTTGTGGTAGTAATGTTGGTAGTTTGGGTGGCTGCTCTGGGAATGCTGGTAGTTGTGGTATTGATAATAGTTGTAGGTATGTGCTGGTTGTTGTGGTGGTAATGTTGGTAGTTGTGGTAGGCTGGAATGTTGATAGTTGTGGTAGTAATGTTGGTAGTTTGGGTGGTGGCTGTGGGAATGTTGGTAGTTGTGGTAGCTGGGAATGTCGGTAGTTGTGGTAAGGCTGGTAGTTGTAGGAAGAAGTATTGGTAGCTGAGGTAGTAATGTTGGTAGTTGAGGTAGTAATGTTGGTAGTTGTGGTAGTAATGTTGGTAGTTGTGGTAGTGATGTTGGTAGTTGTGGTAGTAATGTTGGTAGTTGTGGTAGTAATGTTGGTAGTTGTGGTAGTGATGTTGGTAGTTGTGGTAGTAATGTTGGTAGTTGTGGTAGTAATGTTGGTAGTTGTGGTAGTAATGTTGGTAGTTGTGGTAGTAATGTTGGTAGTTGTGGTAGTAATGTTGGTAGTTGTGGTAGTAATGTTGGTAGTTGTGGTAGTAATGTTGGTAGTTGTGGTAGTAATGTTGGTAGTTGTGGTAGTAATGTTGGTAGCTGTGGCAGGGTGCAATTTTTATATTTGTGGTAGGGTAGAATGTTTGTAGTTGTGGTAGGAATAGTGGTAGCTGTATGCATGATAACAGTAATTGTGGTAGTTGTGGTGGCGACTGTGGTAGTAAATACAGGATCAGTAGTTGTGGAATTTTGGTAGTGGTAAAAAGTTGTGGTAGTTGTAGATGAGATTGTGGTAGTTGTGGTAGGTATGGTAGAGTACTTACGGTAGTTGTTGACAAGATTGTAGTTGTTGCAGAAGACAATTGTGGTGGTTGTGGTAGACGAGTTAGCGGTAGTTGTAGACGAGACTGTGGTAGTTGTGGTGACAGGTGTGGTAGTGACTGCTGTGGTAGTTGTGGTGACGGGTGTGGTAGTGACTGTTATGATAGCTGTAGACGAGATTGTGGTAGTTGTGGTGACAGGTGTGGTAGTGACTGTTGTGGTAGTAGTGGTAAATAATGTACTTGTAGTTGCAGGAGACGAGATTGTGTAGTTGTGGTGACAGGTGTATGTGTGGTGGTGACCGCTGTGGTAGTTGTGGTGGATACACAGCTGACAGTTATGGCGATACACGTTCTAGATGGGGTGGGAATGCTGGTAGCTGTGGTAGGAATGGTGGTAGTTGTGGTACGGACAGGGAGATAGAGGTCATAGTAGTAGCTGTGGTAGAAATGGGGCTAAATGTGGTAGGAACAACGATAGTAGTAGGATGGGTGGTAGTTGTGGTAGGAATGGTGGTAGTTGTGGAAGGAATGGTGGTAGCTGTGGTAGGAATGGTGGTAGTTGTGGTAGGAATGGTGGTAGCTGTGGTAGGAATGGCGGTAGTTGTGGTAGGAATGGTGGTAGTTGTGGTAGGTGATGGGACAGGGAAATAACTGGTAGTTATGGTAGGGACTGGGAGATGAGGAAGGAATTAAAGGTAGTTGTGGTAGAAATTGTGGTAGTTTTGGTAGGAATGGTGGTAGTTGTGATGGGAGAGGGAAATACGGAAATAATGGTGGTAGGAATGGTGGTGGATGTCGTGGGAATGGTGGTAGTTGTGGTAGGAACGGTGGTACTTGTGGAAGGAATGGTGGTAATTGTGGAAGGAATGGTGGTAATTGTGGTAGGAATGGTGGTAGTTGTGGTAGGAATGGTGGTAGTTGTGGTAGGAATGGTGGTAGTTGCAGTAGCTTAAAGTCCCATCCTTTTAGAGAGGCCTTGTAAAAACACGGGAGAGAGAGGGGGAATGGGAATATGGAATGTGAGAGCGTGTGTGTGTGTGTGTGTGTGTGTGTGTGTGTGTGTGTGTGTGTGTGTGTGTGTGTGTGTGTGTGTGTGTGTGTGTGTGTGTGCAAGAGAGAGAGAGAGAGAGAGAGAGAGAGAGAGAGAGAGAATTCAATGCTCAAAGTAAAATGAAAACACTGAAAGAATGAAGAAAAAATGAAGGAAGAATGAAGGAGGGAAAGAAGGAAGTGAAGTAGGAAGATGGGAATGAGGGAGAGAAAGCAATAGGGAAGAAGGAACTTGATTAAGATGATGACTGAGAGATAAAGAGACAAGGAAGGAGGAAGGAGAAGAATTGAAGGAGGGAAGAGAGAAAGACTGACGGTAGGGAATAAAGGAAAGGATGGAAAGAGGGAAAGAAGGAAGGGAAGAAGGAAGGAAGAATATGAAAATAAGCAATGGGAAGGTAAGGAAGAAATGGGAGTCCACAGAAAGAAAAAAGAAGAAAGGAAGGAAGGAAATAAGGAAGACAAAAGAAGGAAGGAAGGAAGGAAGGAGAGAAAGAAAAGTGAGAATAAGAAAAGAAGGGAAGAGATGGAAAGAAAGAATGGAAGGAAGGAAGGAAGGATGGAAGGAAGAAGGGGAAGGAAGGAAGGGAAGGAAGGGAAGGGAAGGAGGAAGAAAAAACGGAAGCGTCACGCCTATTGTCTTGAACCGGTTAAAGGGGCGTCTCTCTCTCTCTCTCTCTCTCTCTCTCTCTCTCTCTCTCACTTTGTTCCTCTCACCTGACCGCCTTGCTTACCTGGAAAAATAAAGAAAATAATATATAAATAAAAAATAAATACAATACGTTCTTAGAAATATTATCTTTATTATTATTACATGAAAATTCATCATCATCATCATCATCACTATCATCATCATCCCACTTCAAATATTAGTAGAAAATAGGATGACAACGATGACGATGATTATAATGATGATGATAATGATAACGACGATATTATTATTATTATTATTATTATTATTAAAATATCCATAAAACAATACTAATAATAGCTGATAATAATAATGACAATGACGAAAACGATGATGATGATGATGATGAATGATGATGCTCAATACTCATTTTTATCATCTTAAATAATACCCTCAGTAATTTAACGTCCACTGCTTCTCCCTCTTTTCCTGTACTGCTTATCTGAACAGGATTTCGAGAGTGAGAGAGAGCTTTCTGTTTAATTGTTTTATCTTTTTAAGCTTCTGTAATTAGAGAGCAAGTTTCTCTCTCTCTCTCTCCCCTGTAATTAGTAATAAGGAAAGCAAGATTCTGTCTCTCTCTCTCTCTCTCCTAAGGTGTGTCTGTCTATAACGCATTCTGGCCTTACTCCTTGGTTTCTACTCTCTCTCTCTCTCCCTCCTCAACCAACTTTTCTTCAGTTTCTTTTCTTCTAACTTCTCCCTTTCTCACTTTCTCTTTCTTTCTTTCTTTTACTCTGATACACGAGTTCCAAATTCACTCCTTTCCATTTCCCCTCCTTTCATTTTCTTTATTTTCTTTTCTTTCACTTTTTACAGTGCTCTCTCTCTCTCTCTCTCTCTAGACAGATATACCGATAAAGACAGAGAGAGAGAGAGAGAGAGAGAGAGGACAAACGGGATGATTTTGTGTGTGTGTGTGTGTGTGTGTGTGTGTGTGTGTGTGTGTGTGTGTGTGTGTGTGTGTGTGTGTGTGAGAGAGAGAGAGAGAGAGAGAGAGAGAGAGAGAGAGAGAGAGAGAGAGAGAGAGAGAGAGAGAGAGAGAGAAAGCCTTGCGTGGGGTTACAGAAGTCGAGAAACTAATGCATGAGAAATGTAATCCCACACAAGCAGACAGGAGGATGCTCCCTCTCACTCTCTCTAATCCTCTCTCTCTCTCTCTGCCCTTATCTTTCATACACACAATCTTTCCCTCACTCCTCTGTCACTGTTCGTGTTTATTCTCTCTCTCTCTCTCTCTAACACACACACACACACACACACACACAATCATCCCCTGTTTATCTAACATACACACTCTCTCTCTCTCTCGTTGATATTCAGCTATTCATCACTCTTCCTTTATTCCAAACCCTCTTTCTCACTCCCCTCTCTCTCTTTACTTTCTCTTCCCTCCTCCCTATCTTCTCTCACTTCTCTTTTCCCCTTTTTCCTCCCATTTTCCCCTCTCTCCCCCCCCTCTTCTCTTCCTCTTTTTCCTCTCTTCCCCCTTCACTCCCCTCTTCGTCTTCTCATACCTCCCTTCTCCTCCCCTCCTCTTCCCTTTTCCTCTTCTTTTCACCTTCCCTTTCCATCCACTTCCGGTCCTCTCTTCGTTCTCTCTCTCTCTCCTCTCCCCTCACTTAATATTCCTCCTCCCCTTTCCCCTTGTCACTTTCCCTTATCTCTCTCCCCTCTGAACTCTCTCTCTCTCTCTCTCTCTCTCTCTCCAGGTGTCTGTCTGTCTCAACGCATTCTCACCTTACCCCTTTGTCTCCGATTTTTAACTCTCTCTCTCCCTCCCTCCCCCCCCCTCTCTCTCTCTCATAATCCGCTTATTAATCTAATGTACATCTTTATACTTCTTTAATATTCCTCTCCTCTTTTTCTTTTCTCTCTTTTCTCTTTTTCTTCTTAATTTTTCTCTTTTTCATCTCATTCATCATCATCATCATCACCTCTTTTCTACTCTTCTCCCTCCTCCATCCTCTTCCTCTTGTTTTCTCTCTTCTCTAGTTTCCTCCGATCGATTCCCATTGCTTTCCAAGAGGAGGAGGAGGAGTAGGAGGAGGAGAATTTTCCATTTCCAAAGAAGGAAGGAAGGATCGAAGAAAGGAAGGCACGAAGGAAGGAAGGAAGGAAGGAAAAACGCTATATTTGAAGGAAAGTAAACACACAGGAAGGATGGAAGGAAGGAAGGAAAGAAGGAGGGAAAAATGCTATTATGAAGGAAGGTAAATGCAAAGGAAGGAAGGAGGAAAGCTAGGATGGAAAGAAAGGAGGAAAGGAAGGAAGGAGGAAAGGAAGGAAATAATGCATAAAAGGGGGAGTAATTACAGAAATGATGTGAACAAAACTCAATAATGAAACGAATAACTAAATAATAAAAATAAATGATAAAGAGAGGGGAAGAGGGAAGGAAAAATGACAGTTTTGGATGGATTACTCTCTCTCTCTCTCTTCAGGGTTAATGCAATGCCCTTTCTTTCCTTCCTCCTATTTCTTTTTCTCTCTTCGTCTCTCTCTCTCACTCAGGTTAATGCAATGTCTTTCTCCTTCCTTCCTCCCTTCTTTCCAACTTCTTTTTCTCCCACAATTTTTTTCCTCTTCCTTTTAATCTAATTGTACCCCTCCTCTCCCCTGACCTCTCTCATTCTCTTTTTTCTCTCCCCCTCTTCATCCTCTCTTTATTCTTTATTCTCTTTTCTCACACTCTCTTCCTTCACCCTTTTCATTATTTTTTCTCTCCTCCCTCTTTTAGTTACCTCTTTCATTCTCTCTTCCCTCTTCCTCCTCCTCTTCTTTCATTCTATTTTCTCTTCCCTCTTCTTCCTCCTCCTCTTTCATTCTCCTTTCTCCGCTTTCTTACTTTTTATCGATTTTCTTTCTTTTTCCTCAACCTTTCCTCTTCTCTTTCTTTCTCCTCCTCTTTCTCTCTCTTCGTCCTCCTCCACCTCTTCCTTCCTTCCTACTCCCATTTCCTTCACTCTCACCATCGTCCTTCCCTCTTCACACCTTCCTTCTTCATTTCCTTCTCATCTTTCCTACTCCCCTTTCCTTCTCTCTCAACACCTTTCTTCCCTCTTCACTCCTTTTTCCATATCCCTTCCTTCCCTCTCTCTTCTCCCTCCTCCTCTTCTTCCTTCCTTCCTACTCCCTTCCTTCACTCTCACCGCTACTCTTTCCTCGTCACTTCCCTTTCTTTACCTCCTCCTTCCTTTTTTTCATCCTTCCTTTTCTCTTTTCCCTCCTCCTTCTCTTCCTTCCTACTCCCCTTTCCTTCACTCTCTCACCCCTATTCTTCCCTCTACACTCCCTCCTTATCACCACTTCCTCCTGTCACCCATTTTTCTTGTCATTCTTATCTATTTCTTCACCTTCTTCATCTTCTCTTTAATCTATGTCTTCCACCTTTCTCTTCCCTGACCCTCATTTTCTTCACATTGCTCCTTCCTCTTCCTTTCCTCCTCCTCCTCCTCCTTCATTGGAAACTGATAGAGGTGAGGATGTGGGGAAATTAAGCAATATATCAAGGTAGTGATTACGAAGGGAGGGCTACTGGTCCCCCCCATCTCCCCCCCCTCTCTCTCTCTCAAGATACTGATTACTAGAGGGGGACTCCAAGCTTTACCCCCCCTTCTCTCTCTCTCTCTCTCTCTCCACAAACTATTCACTCAGCACTCAACTCACATCCACAATTTATTGAATCCACTTCCCTACCTATCTACTTACCCGTATTCCTACCTGTGCAACCTACCTACCTGTAATCTACCTTCTTGCCTACCTATCTACCTATTTTCCCTTCTCTCTCTCTCTCTCTTACTCCTAGCCAAATTCCTACCTACCTACCTATATATCTCTCCATCTTCCTACCTACTTACCTAGGCTATCATCTAATTACCTAATTATCTACCTGCCTACTTACATACCTTCCGTCCTACTTACATTTCTACCTACCGACATACCTCCTCCTCATTCTTTGCTACCTACCTACTTCCTCGCTCTTCCCTTCCTCTTTCCTTACCTTTTCCTTTCTCCCTATTATTTTAACCACCCTCCCTCTCTCCCTTCCTTCCTTCCTTCTTCCCTCCTTCCTCCCTCCCTCCCTCCCCTTCCCTCACGCTCCACAATTTGTTTATGTATCGAGAGGGAGCATCCTTCTCTCCCCTCCCCCCTTACCTTTCCCTCCTTCCTTCCTTCTCTCCATCATATTCCCTCCTACCTCCTTACCCTTCTTTCCTTCTACTCCTCTTCTATTCCTTCTCTTCCTCCTCATTCTCCTCCCCCTTCCATCCCTCTTTTTTTCCCCTCCCTACCTACCTTTCCTCCCTCTATTTTTCTCCCTTCCATCTCCCCTCTGTTTTCCTCTCTTTCTTACTCCCTTACATCTCCTTGCTCTCCTCCACCTCTCTTTTCCTCCTCCCTCTCCCCTAACCAATCAACCACACTACCTACCTTCCTTCTACTCTTTTTTACACCCTCCTCTCTTTCCTTGCCTCATTTTCCACTCTCTAACCTTCTCTCCCTCTCTCTTTCTAACTGCCTTCCACCTACTCCCTCTCTTTTCTACTCTCTAATCTTCTCTCCCTCTCTCTCCCAAACTACCATCCATCTACTCCCACAATCTCTTCTCTCCCTCTCCCTCCCTAACTCCCATCCATCTACTCCCTCACTCTCTTTTCTACCCTCTAATCTCTCCCTTCCTAACTCCCATCCATAAACTCCCTCACTCTCTCTCTTCTACTCTTTAATCTCTTTCCTCCCCCTAATCTTCTCTCCCTTCCCAACTACCACCCATTCACTCCCTCACCCTCCCTTCCACCCACTTAACCACCCTACCTATCTACCTCTACCACCTACTTACCTACCAACCAATCTTCTCTCTCCTGACCCTCCCTACCAACCTTCCTCCCTACCTACCAATCTATCTCCCTCCTCCCTTTTTCCCTCCCTCCCCCTGCCCCTCCCTCTCCCTCCCCTACAATTTGTTTATGTATGAAGGTCCAGTGTTCCCCTCCCCCCCACCCCTACCTTTCTCCCCCTCCCCTCCCCCCTCCCTACCTTTCTTCCCCCTTTCCTTCTTACCCACCTACCTACTTCATTCCTTCCTCCTTACTCTTCCCTTCACCCTTTTCCTTCCTTCCTTCTCTCCATGCCTCCTACGTCTTTCCTTCCTCCTTCTTCTTCCCTTAGCCCTTTTCCTTCCTTCATTTCTCTTTCCCTTCCTTCCTACCTTCTTGCTCCCTCCCCTCCTGTCCTACTGACCTACCTACCTACAGCATACCTCTCACCCTTTCCCTCTTACTTCCTACCTACCTACCTACTATTCCCCTTCCCTTTTCCCTGATCCCTACCTACCTACAAAGCCTCTCTCTCTCTCTCTCTCTCTCTCTCTCTCCAACTTCCGTAGCAGGATTTTCTTTTCTATTTTTTCCTTTCCTCACTTTACTATCTCCCGTTCTCTCTCTCTCTCTCACCCATCTTAATCTGGTCTCCCCGTTCTCTCCATTTTTCAGCCTGGCTCCTACACCTCAATACATGAACAAATTGCGAGAGAAAGAGAGAGAGAGAGAGAGAGAGAGAGAGAGAGAGAGGAGGAAAAAAACGATGAAAATATTACAGCCTATGGAAAGGGTTTGTTCCTCTCTCTCTCTCTCTCTCAACTCAAACACTAAGACACAGAAACTTCCTTCTCTCACACTAAATTCTCTCTCCTGTTTCTTTTCTCTCACTCACTCACTCTCTCTCGGGAATCTTGTCCTTAAAAATAGTCCACACTCTTGGTTCAATATACTCTCTCTCTCTCTCTCTCTCTCGTTTATCTTCCTCTCCTATTGTTTTCACTCTTAATTTTCCAAGTCTCTCTCTCTCTCTCACTCCTATCGCTTCGCATCTGGACGCTTGCCAGATAAAACGAAAGATGGTGAGGGAGAGAGGGAGGAGGTAGAGGAGGAGGAAAGATGTGAAAAGAGGGGAAAATGGAAGAGAATATGGGGAGGAGAGAATGGAGAAAGATAGATGAGAGGAAAGGGGAAAGGACGAAGACGAGACGGGAACTGTGAAGGAGAAAGAGAAAGGGAAAAGAGAAAGAGGGGAAAAATCAAGAGAGGAGAGGAGGGGAAGAGAGGAAGGGGGGAAAGAGAAAGAGAGGGGGAAGAGAGGAACAGAGGTAGGGAAGAAGAGATTGGAAAGAGAGAGAGAGAGAGTGGAGAGGGAGAGGAGAACAGAGGAAGGGAGAGGGGGAAGAGAGGAAGAGGGGAAAGGGAGAGAAGAGAGGAAGAGAGAGGGGGAAGACTGAGAGGGGAAAGAGGAAGAGAGAGGGAAAGAGGAAGAGGGGGGGAAAGAGGAAGAGGGGGGGAAAGAGGAAGAGGGGGGAAAGAGGAAGAGGGGGGAAAGAGAGAGAGGGGGATATGAAAAGAGAGGGGGGAAAGGAGGGGAAAAAAGGAAGAGAGACGAAAATGAGAGGGGGAAAAATGAAGACAGGGGAATGCGGAATAGAGAGGGGGCGGAAAGAGGAAGTGAGAGGGGGAGAGGGAGAGAGAGAGGGGGAAGAAGGAACTGGGTAAACAGTGGGATATAGGGAGGGAACATAGGGGTGAAGGGTGGAGAATAAATAGGGAGGGGAGAAAAGGGGAAAGTAAGGCATATCAGAGAGGAGAGAAAGGAGAGGGGGGGAGGGGAGGGAAAGAGGGGAGAATTGGAAGTTAAAAAAACGAGGGAAGAAAGATGAGGGAGGAGAAGATGGGCAGGGAGGGAAGGAGAAGATGGGCAGGGAGGGAAGGAGAAGAGAAAGTAGGCAGGGAGACAGAAAAGAAGGGAGGGAGGGAGGGAGGGAAAGGAGAAGGTAGGCAGGAAGAATGAGTGGTAGGTAGATAGGTAGGTGGGCAGACAGACAGACAGATAGATAGGCAGGCAGGCAGGCAGGCAGGCAGGCAGGTAGGTAGGCAGACAGGCAGGCAAGTAGGCAGGGAGGGA
>NC_136987.1:2317984-2337984 GCF_032717465.1 Coenobita brevimanus
GGAAAAAAAGAGGAAAAGAATCAGGTCAGGAAGAGGAAACCTGAAAGAGGAGGAAGAAAAAAAAAGCAAGAGGAAGACAGAAAAGAGAAGGAGGAAAAGAAAGATAAACCAAAAGACAGAAGAGAGAAGGAAGAACAGAAGGAAGAGGAGGAAGAGGAAGGAGAAAAAAGAGGAAAGGGGGAGAGAGAGAGAGGCGGAAGGGGAGCAGAAAGACAAACTAGAAGACAGAATAGGGAAAAAAGAGGAAGAGGGAAGAAGAAAAAAGGAAAGAGGAAGCAGAGAGAAAAAAGAGGAAGCAGAGAGAGAAAAAAGAGGAAGCAGAGAGAAAAAAGAGGAAGCAGAGAGAGAAAAAAGAGGAAGCAGAGAGAAAAAAGAGGAAGCAGAGAGAGAAAAAAGAGGAAGCAGAGAGAAAAAAGAGGAAGCAGAGAGAGAAAAGAGGAAGCAGAGAGAGAAAAAAGAGGAAAGGGGAAGACAGAAAGGAGGACGAGGAACAGAAAGACAAACCACAAGACAGAATAGGCGAAAAGAGGAAGAGGGAAAAAGAAAAAAGGGAAAGAGGAGGGAGAGAAAGAGGAAAAAAGAGGAAAGGGAAAGACAGGAAGATGGAGGCGGCACAAAAAGACAAACCTAAAGACAAAATAGGTGATTAAGGAAAGAAAATAAGAAAACATGACAAAAACGATGGAAAAGGGGGAAAAAAAAGGAAGAAAAAGTCCTGGAAACGAGGGAATGGAAATATGAAGACAGACCAAGAGACAGAAGAGGATAAGAGGAAGAGGAAATAAAGAGGAAACAAGAGGAAAATGATAAAAAAAAAAAAAAAGTGGGGATGGAGAGGGTCTGGAAGCGGGGGAGTGGTAATGTTCCAGTAGGAGAGTCCTGGAAAATGCGAGGCTGGAAAGAAGCTTCAGATTCCAGTGAGCTTTTGGGAGTAAGCATGGGATGAGCAGGATGGTGGGAGGAGGAGGAGGAGAGGCGAGGAAGAATGGAGAAGGAGGAGGAGGAGGAGGAGGAGGAGGAGGAGAGGAGAGGAGCATCAGATTACAAAGAGCATCTGAGAGTAAGCATAGGATGAGATGGATGCTGGAAGAAGGAGAGGAGAGAAGAATGGAGAGGAGGAGGAGAGAGGAAGAGAAGATGAGAGTAGAGGAGAGGAGGAGAGAGGAAGAGAAGATGAGAGGAGAGAGGAGGAGGGGAGGAGAGAAGAGGAGAGGAGAGGAGAGAGGACAGGAAGAGAAGAAAAACGGGACAAAAAGAGGAAGTGCACGAGAAAAAGAGGAAGAGGAGGAGGCGACTTAGAAAACAAAGAGGGAAGGAAGAGGAGGATGCGAAGATAATAAAGAGGAGGAGGAAGAGGAACTAGAAAAATGCAAAACAAGAAGATTGAGGAAAGCGAAGAAAGACAAAGAATATGGGATGTAGACGAGACAAAAACAAAGAGGAGGAGGAGGAGGAAAGGAAACAGCTAGAGGCAAAAGATCACTTGGAATGATAAAACAATTCTGGGACAATATGGAGAGAGAGAGAGAGAGAGAGAGAGAGAGAGAGAGAGAGAGAGAGAGAGAGAGGATAAAGAAGGAATAGTCAAGACGCAAATAAAGAGAGAAAGAAGAATGGGAAGACGAGGAAAGAGAATGAAGAGGGAGGAGGAGGAGGAGGAGGAGGAGAAGGAGGAGGAAGAGGAGGAGGAGATTGTGGTGGCGGTGGGAAGAGGAAAATAAGAGAACAGATGAGAAATAAGCATGAAGAAAGGAGGAGGGATGGAGGAAGATAATCGGGGAGGCGGAAGGAAAATAGGAAGTAAATGAGACACGAACGAATGAATGAAAGAAAGAATAAAAGAAAGAAAGAAAGACATGAAGGAAGGAAGGAAGGAAAGGAAAGGAAGGAAGAAGGGACAGAAAGGAAAGGAGGAGGGAAGGAAAGAAAGGATGAAGAGACTAGGAGAAATAAGGTATAAGGGACAAGTATCAGGCTAAGATAAGGGGCAAGAGTCAGCGCGGCAGAAAACACTTATGACATCTAAACTCACACGGACCCCCCCCCCCCCAAAAAAAAAAAAAAAAAAAAAAAATCCTCATACAGAACTACACACAAACTTCCTCCACAAAATAAGTAAAAAAACATCAACCTACTTATATAAGTAACTATAATATATGGAATACAAAAATGCATATAAGTACACAAATAGTAACTTAATAGGTCACTTACACCGGTACACAAATATACTTAAGTGGTAGTAATAGTAGGTGGTGGTGGTGGTATAATTATTACTGGTATTATTATTATTATTATTATTATTATTATTATTATCATTAATGTCTGGACGATGCTACTCCTCACCCAGCCCTAGCGTGGGAAAGGAGGTCCCAATGATAATGATGATGATGGTAGTAGTTGTTGTTATTATTATCATTATTATTATTATTATTATTATTATAGTAGCAGTAACAACAGCAGTAGCAGTAGTAGTAGTAGTTACACCAGGAAAACTGAACGTGAACCCAGTGGACTGCCGGCTGAACTTCTCTTACAGTCCACCATCCTCCTCTTGGGGGATATGAGTTGAGGGACGTGTATAACCAGGCAGTGGAGTCGCCCTGTTATATCAGTGCCACCACGTGAAGGCGCCCTCTCAACCACCATATATAAAAAGGAAAAATAAAGATAATTTTTTTTTTCCTCTCTCTCTCTCTCTCTCTCTCTCTCTCTCTCACACACACACACACACACACACACATACACACACACATTCTCCATACAATATAAGAAAGTAAAACACACACACACACACACACACACACACACACACACACACACACACACACACACACATTCTCCATACAATATAAGAAAGTAAAACACACACACACACACATACACACACACACACACACACACATTCTCCAAACAATATAAGAAAGTAAAACACACACACACACACACACACACACACACACACACATTCTCCATACAATATAAGAAAGTAAAACACACACACACACACACACACACACATTCTCCAAACAATATAAGAAAGTAAAACACACACACACACACACACACACACACACACACACACACACACACACATACGTCCATGTTTTCCTTCTGTTTTTTCTACGTGTTTGATAATTTGATGCCATTTTTTGGAGGAAGGAGGGGGGGGGGACAGGATGGAGGAGTAGGTTTGAGGAAGGAGGAAAGAACTAGCTAGAGGGAGGAGGAAGAAGAGCAGGAAGAGGAAGGAAGAGGAGGAGGAGGAGAAGGAAGAAGTGAATGAGGAGGAGGGAGAGAGTGCGGGAAAGAATAAAATGAGGAGGAGGAGGAGGAAGAGAGGAACTGGAAGAAGAGGAGGAGGAGCAGGCTGGAGGAGTAGGTTTGAGGAAGACGGAAGGAACTAGCTAGAGGGAAGAGGAAGAACAGCAGGAAGAGGAAGGAAGAATAGGAGGAGAATGAAGTGAATGAGGAGGAGGGAGAGGATGCGGGGAAGAGGAAGAGGAGGAGAAGGAGGATGGAGGAGTAGGTTTGAGGAAGGAGGATAGAACTAGCTAGAAGGAGGAGGAAGAAGAGCAGGAAGAGGAAGGAAGAGGAGAAGGAGAAGGAAGAAGAGGAGGAAGAGGAAGGAAGAGGAGGAGGAGAAGGAAGAAGTGAATGAGGAGGAGGGAGAGGATGCGGTGAACAGGAAGAGGAGGAGGAGCAGCAGGAAGAAGAAGAGGGGAACAGGAAGAGGAAGAAGGGAAGAGGAGCAAGAGGCAGCCCACCAAAAAAACTATGATATCTAAACTCACACGGACCCAAAACAAGCAAGAAAAAAAAGGAAAAGAAAAATGGGCAACATACACATACACCGAAATACACACCAACTTCTACAAAAAAAATGCATAGAGTGAGGAGGAGGAGGAGGAGGAGGAAGAGGAGGAGGAGATGAAAAAATAAGACTAAGCAAGGGCAAAAAGGAGGACAGCAAGAGGGAGGAGGAGGAGGAGGAGGAGATGAAAAAATAAGACTAAGCTAGGGCAAAAAGGAGGACAGCAAGAGGGAAGAGAAGGAGGAGGAGGAGGAGCCAAGTGGAAAGAGAAAGAAGAGGTAAGTAATGGCGAGACGAATTACTTGATCGAGGGGAAGAGGAAGAGAAGACAGGAAGGCGAGGAAGAGGAAGCAGGAAGAGGAGCAAGAGGAAGCAGGAAGAAGAGGAGCAAGAGGATAAGCAGGACAACTCAGCAGAAAACTAATGGTATCTAAACTCACACGAAACCCAAAACACCCCCCCCAAAAAAAAAAGGGGGGGAGGGGGCGGAAGGACACATACACCAAGACACACACCACGGTCTAAAAAGTGGAGGGAAGGAGAGAGGAGAGGAAGGAAGAGGAATGAGGAAGAAGATAGGAGGAAGAGGAGGAGAGAGGGGGAAGGAAGAGAGAGAGGGGGAAGGAAGAGAGAGCGGGAGAGGAGGGAAGAGGAAGAGATGACAAAGGAGGGAAGAGGAAGGAAGAGATGACGAAGGAGGGACGAGGAGAGGAGAGGCAGGAAAAGAGAGGAGGAAGGAAAGACGAGGGAAGAGGAAGGAAGAGATGAGGAAGGAGGAAAGAGGAGAAGACATGACAGCAGAAATGGATGAGAAGAGGGGAAAAGAGGAGGAGGTGGATGAGGAAGGAAGAAATAGGAGGAGAGACGAGGAAGACAGGATGAAACAAGGAAGAGGAGGAAGGGAAGACCTAGCAGAAAAAGATAAGAGGAAGGGAAAACAGTGAAGAGGAAGAGGAAGGAAGAGGGAAAGAAAAGGGAGAAGGGAACACAGAGGAGGAGGAGGAAGAAGAGGAAGAGAAAGCAGGCTAAAAGAGAAAGAAAGGCGAGGAAAAAAGATGAAGAGGGGAAAGAAGACGGAAGATGAACATAAGAGGAAGAAGGAACCAAGGAGGAAGAGGAGGAGGAAGAGGAAATAGGAAAGAGGAGGAATGAAAGGGGGGGGGAAGAAAGAGAAGGTGATTACGACCTCAAAAAAAATAGATGAGAAAAGGAAGAAATTAATATGGAAGAGGAAGAGGAAGAAGAGGAAGAGGAAGAGGAGCAAGAGGATAAGATAAGCAGGTGAGTCAGCCCGACAGAAAACTTCATATCTAAACTCACATGGACCCCAAAACACTCTTATAAAAAAAAAAAAAAAAGCGAGACATATATATATATACCGATATACACTAGTCTCAAAAAAAGGAAGAGAGAGAGAGAATGAGAGAAAACAAGGAAGAGGAAGAGAAAACGAACTAGCACCAAAGGGTAAGAGGAAGGGAAAACAGAGGAAGGGGAGGGAAGAGGGAGAGAGAGGAGGAAGAGGAAGAGAGAGGAGGAAGGAGGAAACATGGAAGGGGAGACGACAAGAACTAGCAGAAAAAGATGAGAAGAGGAAGGAAAAATAGGAGAAGAAAAAGAAAGCAGGGAAAAAAGAGGAAAGGGGAAGAAAGAGGAAGATGAAGAGGAAGAGGAAACGAGGAGGAGACCTAGCGGATAAACACAAGAGGAAGGGAAAGCAGAAGAGGAAGAAGCAGGAAGAATCAGGATAAGTAAGAGGGAAAGATGAGGAAGAGGAGGAAACACACAAGAGGAGACAAGATTTGGCAGAGAAGGGAAAAGGAAGATGGGAAGAGGAAGAAGGAAGAGGGAGGAAGAGGAGGGGGAAGGAAAGAAAAGGAACATAGGAGGGGGAAAAGAGGGAACAGAAGGAGACAAGACTTATCAAAGAGAGAAAAGGAAGAAGGGAAGAGAGGAAGAGGAAGAAGGAAGAGGAAGAGGAGCAAGAGGATAAGATAAAGAGGACAGTCAGCTCAAGAAAAAAAAACTCATATCTAAACACACACAACCTCAAAACACTTAAAAAAAAAAAAACATAAAAAAAGCAAGACATATACAGTACACCTAAATACACACCAGAGAGAGAGAGAGAGAGAGAGAGGAAACAGGCAGACGAAAGAAAACAACAAAATTTAAGCAGACATCAGGAGAAGAAATCAAGCGGGTGAGAAAGGAGACGAGAGAAAATAGAGAAAGTGAGAAAGCAGGAGGAAGCAGAGAGGATGAAGGGAAGAAATGGGGGGGGGGGAAGCAGACAGACGAAGCAGAAAGGAAGACAAGAAAAAAAAGGAGAAAAGAAGAAAGCAGGAGGAAGCAGAGAGGAGGAGGAAAAAGAGGGGGGAGGGGGAGAGCAGACAGACGAAGAAGCAGAAAGGAGACAGGGAAGAAAACGAGAGAGAAGGAGAAAGCAGGAGGAAGCAGAGAGCAGGAGGAGGAAAAAGGGGAGAGCAGACGAGGAAAGACCAAAAACACAAAATCCAGCAGAGATCAAGCAGGGAGCAGGGGAAACTTGAGCAGGGTCTGATAGGGTTGAGTGGCACCTGCTTAGAGCCTCCTCAAAAAAAAAAAAAAAAAAAAAAAAAAAAAAAAAAAAAAGTAGGTGGGTGTATGTTGGGTCTAAGTGGGTGTGAGCTGGGTGTAGGCGGGCGTAGATGGGTGCAGGTGGGTGTGAACTGGGTGTAAGTGGGTGTAGATGGGTGCAGTGGGTGTGGATGTAGATGGGTGTATGTTGGGTGTGGACTGTGTAAGTGGGTGTAGGTGGGCGTCGACTGGGTTCAGGTGAGTATAGGTGAACATGGACTAGGTGTAAGTGGGTGTAAATGGGTATAAATGGGTGTAAGTGGGTGTGGAGTGGGTGTTGGTGTATGCAGGTGGGTGTGGACTGTGTGAACGTGGGTGTAGGTAGGTGTACACGAGGTGTACGCTACTATCCACCTGTACATACACCTACACAAAGGCTACACAGCTCATTAACACACCTGAGAGCACATTCAGTACAATATAACAGGTGTCCATTAATTGGGGGTAATTAGGAATGTACACACTGCTGGTTCGTCACGTCATTAGCATTCAATTAGGCACTACGCTAATTACGGTCATTATTTGCTTCCTCATTTGCCCAATTAAGAGATGGGATAAAGATAATAATAACAGTAAATAATAATAATAATAATAATAATAATAATAATAATTTTAATCAAGGGTGGTTCATTTATATATATTATTTATTTATACAGCTTCTCATTTATCTATCTATTCTTCTATCTATCCATCCATCGTCATCAAACAGCTTAAACGAGTATTTTCATCTATTCACTGATCCATTCATTCATTACCAATCCATCTATCTATCCATTCATTCATTCAACCATCAATTCATTCATTCATTCATCCATTTAATTATTCATTCATCCACCCATCCACTCACCTACATGCATATCAACTCAAACTTTAAACTCCATCCATCCATCCATCCACCCACACACAGGCCAGAGCAAGGAAGAGGAGGAGGAGGTGGAGGAGGAGGAATACAGAGGAGTACAAAGGAAAGCAAACAGCAACAGACCTTATGGTCCTTTCGAGGCTGCTTGTTACAGAGCAGACTATGACTACAAGATCTAACTCTACATGCTGAAGGATAAGGATAGTAAAGCAAGAAGGCTCCCCCCACCACCAAACCCTCCAGGAAAAAGTGAGAAAAACCACCATGCAGCATGGAAAAACTGACATGGAAATTGCAAGGGAAAGACTGAAAGGGAAAAGTTACATTCTGTAATACTTTATAAGCTACCAGTATGAATAATCTGAAAGAGAAAGTTGTAAAGTAACATGAATAATCGAGTAAATAAATAACTAATGCATGACACTATGTACGGGTACGTTGAGTTGACGGGGCGTCTGTACACAGTGTGGAAATTGCACAGGTAGTAGGAGGATGTGGAGGAGGTGGAAGAGGATGTGGAGGAGGAGGAGGAGGAGGTGAGAGGTGGAGGAGGGCGTGGAGGATGTGGAAGAGGTGGGGGGGGGCGTGGAGGATGTGGAAGAGGTGGGGGGGGCGTGGAGGATGTGGAAGAGGTGGGGAGACGTGGAGGGGATGTGGAGGAGGGGGAGGGGGGCGTGGAGGAGGAGACAGTGGAACGAGAGAGACGAGGAGGCTTTGAAAGAGAGTCCGGTGTGCAAGAGGAGAAGAAGAGGAAGAGGACAAAGACAGCGAAACAAAGAGGAGGAAGACTGGAACACCTTTTGCCTCAGGAGGAGGAGGAGGAGGAGGAGGAAGAGGACTGACAGACATGATGATAATGATGAGTGACGAAAAAAGAAAACAGAGGAGGAGAAAGGAGGAAGAGAAAGAGGAGGAGGAGGAGGAAAAAGGAAGAAAATAAAGAGGAAGAGGAAGCAGTAAAGAGGGCGGAATATAATAACAATAAAGGAAAAATAGAGAAAAGATTTTGGGACAGGGTACAATGGCAATAAAACTGAAGCACAAAAAATAATGATAAAAAAAATGAAAAAATAAAATAATAAAAAATCAGAGGAAAATAAATATAATAAAAAAAGGGAGAAATAAAAGAAAATTAATTAATATATGGTACAAAAAATGATGCATGGAAAATACGAAAAAAATGATGAAATACTAAATGGAAAAAAATAAAGGAATAAAGGAAATGGAAATGCCAGAGGAAAATGGTAATATGCTGATAGAAAAAGACTTTGGGTATAATAATAATAATAATAATAATAATAATAATAATAATAATAAATAGTAGTAGTAGTAGTGGTGGTGGTGCTGGTGGTGGAAGTAGTAGTAGTGGTAAAAATAGTTGTGGTGGTGGAAGTAGTAGTAGTGGTAAAAATAGTTGTGGTGATGGTAGTAGTAGTAGTGGTAAAAATAGTTGTGGTGGTGGTAGTAGTAGTAGTAGTAGTAGTAGCAATAAAAATAATAATAATAATGACATCCGAAGTAATTAAAGTGAAACAGAAAATGAGAATCAGAAAAAAAATAAAGAAAAGCTTATAAGTTGCAAAAAAGAAAATTAAATTAAATGAGAGAGAGAGAGAGAGAGAGAGAGAGAGAGAGAGAGAGAGAGAGAGAGAGAGAGAGAGAGAGAGAGCGTAAAACCAGCACCAAAAAAAATAATAATAATAATAATGGGATACAAAATATATGGAGAACTTTAAGGGAGAAATAAAAGAGACTGACAAGGAGAGGAGAATAAAAGAGGGAGATGAAAGAAAGTCAGGATCAATGGTATCTCTCTCTCTCTCTCTCTCTCTCTCTCTCTCTCTCTCTCTCTCTCTCTCTCTCCCTTTCTTCATCTCTCCCTCCCTCTCTCTCTCTCTCTCTCTCTCTCACTTTCGTATTCCTCTCCTTGCCTCTTTCTTCATCTCTCTCTCACCATTTTTCTTTCAGCTTTCTCAAACTTTATTTTCCGATCTATATTTCTCTTTCAACATCTCTCTCTCTCTCTCTCTTTCATTCAGTCTTTCATATATTTTTCACAATTCCCAACTCCCCCTCCCTTCCTCTCCCCCCCTCTCCCCTCTCTCTCTCTCATTCAGTCTTTCATACATTTTTCATGACTCCCAACTCCCCCCTCCCTCTCTCTCTTTCTCTCTCCTTCAATAATTCTTTCATGCATTTTTCACGACTCCCAACTCCCCTTCTCTCCCTCCCTCCCTCCCTTTTTATCTCTCTCTCTCTCTCCCTCCTTCCCCTCCTCTCTCTCCCTCTCTCTCAAACCTCCAGATATGAAATGACAGTCTCCAACCGCATCAATATTGCACACTAAGACCTTGCAATCCTTCCGCCCAATATAAGGAAACAGCGCAATTGCAAATGAAACACTGAGCTTGCAATCTTCGAGGTCTCGCTGCTTCGTTTCATTATTTATATTTTTATTTTATTATTATTATTTTTTTTTTTTTGGGGGGGGGGAAATGTCGATTTTTGATAGTAATTGGATTTTCTTTTTGGTTTTTAGTGGGATTGTGGTTTTATTATTATTATTATTATTATTATTATTACTTATGATTACTGTTAAATTGTGTAGCTGTCTTGTTCATTAGTTTTGCTTGTGTGTGTGTGTGTGTGTGTGTGTGTGTGTGTGTGTGTGTGTGTGTGTGTGTGTGTGTGTGTGTGTGTGTGTGAGAGAGAGAGAGAGAGAGAGAGAGAAAGAGAGAGAGAGAGAGAGACCCCGAATACCCCTTCCAAACAGCGAAATCAAAGGGTCTCTCTCTCTCTCTCTCAAATGAACTGATATTAATTAAAACTTCCTGTAATTAGTCTTTCTTGGAAGGGGACAGGTTAGGAAGGCGTTCAGCTCCTGTTTTCTTCTTTTAGCATTTTACACACACACACACACACACACACACACACACACACACACACACACACACACAATTTCAGTTCCTCCGTCTCAGCATTACAAACACACACACACACACACACACACACACACACACACACACAATTTCAGTTCTTTTCCCGTCTTTTAGCATTACACACACACACACACACACGAACGTATAAAGAACAAGTGTGTGTGTGCGTGTGTTCCATTTTACGATCGTTTTACAGAGCCATGAAGAACTACTACTACTACTATCACCACTACAACTATTACTACTACTACGATCATCACTAGAGCAATAAATAATAATAATAATAACTAAAAAATAACTATCAAATGAAAAAAAAATAATAATACAATAACTAAAAATAACAATAATGAAAATGAAAATAATAAAAATAACTAATAATAATAATAATAATAATAATAATAATGACTGATAACAATAACTACAAAATAACAATAGTAAAATGAAAATAAAAATGAACAATAATAATAATAACTAAATAATTATTAAAAATGAAAATAATAATAATAATAATAATAATAATAATGATAATAATAACGAAATAATGACCTGACCTCCCAAATCTGTCACGCTGCCAACCACAGTCACGCATGATTTCCACCTTGACATTCATTCTGACCTTTGACCCCCCTCCCTACCCCCCCCTGCCCCCCGCCACCACCGCCGCACCCTCCGTTTCATTCTGCGTATCACTCTTTTTTTTTACTTTGTTCTTCCTATCATTCTTCTAAGTTCATTCTCCTTGCCACTCTAATGCAATTCATTCTTATTACTCATTCTTTTTTCATTCTATCACTTTTTTCTGTCATTCTACTTCATACTTTTAATATCATTCTACTTTCTCTCTCTCTCATATCATTCTGCCTGTCACTATTTCATTCTGCCTCTATTCCACTGCTCTTCCTTTCACTCTCTCTCTCTCTACTTCTTTCACCTTAACTTGGCCCAGGTTTTCGTACTTTTGCAGCTCATTTCCCGTGGCTCAATGACAATACTACAACCCTACATCCTTTCCACAGCACTTCTTCGTGACTAGCACCATATTCCAGGGTTAATCTATTATGGCTGCGGATTGGAGAGAATTTTTTGGCCAAGTTGAAATAAAAAGGGTATATATCTTGCCTTCCACCGCCTTTTTCTTCTTCCTCCTCCTCCTCCTCTTCCACCTCTTCTGCTTCCTCCTGCTCCTGTTCCTCCTCCTCTTCCTCCTCCTCCTTTCTTCCTCAATCTTCTCTTCTCCTTCCTCCTGCTTCTGTTCCTCCATCTCTTCTGCCTCCTCCTCCTCCCCATTCTCATACACTCTCTCAGTCACTCTCTCCCTCGCCATTCTCTCCGTAGGGCCAGACCATTTATCGAACTCTCTCTCTCTCTCTCTCTCTCTCTCTCTCTCTCTCTCACACACACACACACACACACACACACACAAAGGAGAAAAATAAGCTTGGTGTGGTGGTAATGTAAAAAAAAAAAGAAAGAAAGAAAAGAAAAAAAGAGATAACATTTTGCTTTCTCTCTCTCTTCTTCTCCTTGCCTGGTTTTCTATTTAGTGAGTAAATTCTAATTACTCTTGCCTGTTTCAACCCCACCGTCCCTCTATCTATCTATCCATCTATTGTATCTATCTACCAATCAATTTGCATT
Source organism: Coenobita brevimanus (assembly GCF_032717465.1). NCBI lineage: Eukaryota > Metazoa > Arthropoda > Malacostraca > Decapoda > Coenobitidae > Coenobita > Coenobita brevimanus. The sequence goes on from NC_136987.1 coordinate 2,329,854, forward strand.
CAATTTCATTTATCCAATTCTAAACATCTCCCCCATTAACGCTCTCTCTCTCTCTCTCTCTCTCTCTCTCTTCAACCAACGCTTTCTCTATACCTTTCCCCCACTAACGCTCTCTCTCTCTCTCTCTCTTTTCAACCAACGCTTTCTCTATACCTTTCCCCCACTAACGCTCTCTCTCTCTCTCTCTCTCTCTCTCTCTCTCTCTCTCTCTCTCTCTCTCACACACACACACACACACACATTTTATCCCTTTAAAGCGGGGCAGAATAGGAGGGAAAGTGTAAGAGAATGTTTGTGTGTTTATAGTGTTGTGATAATGGTAAGAGGGGAGGAAGGAAGGAAGGAAGGAGAGAAGGAAGGATGGAAGTAAGGAAGCTGAGGAAAGAAGGAAGGAGGGATGTAAGGAAGGAAGGAAGGATGGAAGTAAGGAAGCTATGAGGAAGGAAGGAAGGAGGAATGAATGAATGAAAAGGGATGGAAGGAGGGAAGAAAACTGGATGGATGGAGGGAAGAAGGAAGGAGGGAAGGAATGAAGGAAAGAAGGAGGAAATTATGAATGAATGAAAGATGGTATGGAAGGAGGGAAAACAAGATGGAACAAAGGAAGGAAGGAAGGAAGAAGAGTGAAGGACAATGTTTGTGCTTAAAGATGTAAAAATAGGAAGGAGGGAAGAGATGAAGGAAAGAAGGAAGACAAAGAAAGAAGGACGGAAGGAAGGAACGAAGGGAGGGAGGGAAAGGAAGGGAAGAAAAAAACAACACAATAGACAATGGGAATGGATGAAGGACAAAAATGAAGGAAAATTAAGGATGTACGGAAGCAATGGGAAAAGGATGGAAGTAAAGGAGGAAGGAAAGAGGAAAAAGAGGAAGACAGTAAGAAAATAATGAGGATAGAGAGAATAACACACAAGAATGGAAAAGGCGAAGGAAGGAAGGAAGGACAAATTGAAGGAAAGAAGTAGGCGAGGAAAAGGAAGAAAGGATGGAAAACAAGGATTAAAACAGAGGACAGCATATAAAGGAAGGAGGGAGGGAAGGAAGGAAGGAAGGATGGAAGGAAAGGAAGGAAGGATAGGAGGGAGGGAGGGAGGGATCTAACAAATGAAGTACAATAAATGAGAGAGAGAGAGAGAGAGAGAGAGAGAGAGAAAGAGAGAGAGAGAGAGAGAGAGAGAGAGAGAGAGAGAGAGAGAGAGAGAGAGAGAGAGAAAGAGAGAGAGAGAGAGAGAGAAATTACGCAGGAATATAAGGACAAGGATGAAGATGGAGGGAAAGGAAAATGGCAATGGTTGAGAATAAAGGAAAAGATAAAGGAGAGAGGGAAGAAGCAAGTTTGGATGTAGGAGGGAAGAGGGAGGAGGAGGAGGAGAAGGAGGAGTGAGATACGGGATGGGCGAGGAGGGAAAGATAAAGAGAGGAAGGAAGAGGGTAAGAACGGGTATGTGATGGAAGAGGAAGAGGAGGAGGAGGAGGAGGAGGAGGAGGAGGAGGAGGAGGAAGGGAAGGGAAGGGAAGGGAAGGGAAGGGAAGGGGAGAGGAGGAGGAGGACGACGACATAAAAGAATGAAGAAGAGGAAAAGAAAGGAAAGAAAAACAAAACAAAATCAAAGAAACTAAGAATAATAATAAAAATAAGACAAGGATAGCATAACACAGGGCTCTCTCTCGCCCACTAAACCCTCCGAGTCACACCTGGCAGGAAAAAGTGAGAAGGAACACCAAGGAACAAGGAAAAATTGGAAGGGGAATTTTATAGGAAAGGAGAAAGTGAAAAAATACTGAGAGAGAGAGAGAGAGAGAGAGAGAGAGAGAGAGAGAGAGAGAGAGAGAGCGATTTAGATAGATCGATACGCAGATGGATGGGGGAGATGTTATCAGATGGAGAGAGAGAGAGAGAGAGAGAGAGAGAGAGATAGGAGGTGGGGGAGAGATAATAAAAACTAATAATAGAGAAGGGAGGGAAGATCCACATTATTTGGGATTCACTAAATTAAATTCGCCATTCTCTCTCTCTCTCTCTCTCACTTCATTTACCCTCTTCCTCCACCAATTTCTTCTCTCTCTCTCTCTCTCTCACCTACTCCACCATCAATTATTTATTCGTAATTCACTTCGTTTATCATTCAACATACTTTATCCCCCGCACCCTTTCTCTCTCTCTCACCTCCCTTACCCTCTTCATCCTCCTCCTCCTCCATTTACTCTCTCTCTCTCTCTCTTCATTTACTGTCTTCACCTTCTCATTCACTCCATCATCCTCTCCATCCTCATAAATTCTCTTCTCTTCTCTCTCTCTCTCCATCTTCCTCCTTTATTTCCTTTCTTCACCTTCTCATTCACTCTATCCTCCTCTCCATTCTCTTCTCGTTCTCTTCTCTTCTCTCTCTTCATTTACTGTCTTCATTTTCTCATTCACTCTATCATCCAATCCATTCTCATAAATCCTCTTCTTGTTCTCTCCCTCCCTCCCTCTCTCTCTCTCTCTCATATTGTACACCTACCTTTCTCCTACCTAATCTATTCTTATATCCTACTTTCCATCACAGTCTTTATCTATTGCCCTATTTACCAATCTATCTATCCATAAATCCACTCATTCATCCATACTACACATCACCCTTAAATCCTTCTCTCTCTCTCTCTCTCTCTCTCTCTCTCTCTCTCTCATAATTCATTCCTCCTCTTCTCCCCTCTTTCGCTCTGTTGGTCTTCCATTCTCCCCTCTTCTTCCCTTCTTCATCATCTCATATCCCTCTCCCTTGTTCACATCAGAGAGAGAGAGAGAGAGAGAGAGAGAGAGAGAGAGAGAGAGAGAGGTGGATGTAAAACAAAAACAGATTAAATAAATGCAATGAAATTATGGTAAACAGGCAGATAGATAAATATAAAATAGATACACAGGAAGGGATTACGAGGAAAAGATAGATATGAGAGAGAGAGAGAGAGAAAGAGAGAGAGAGAAAGAGAGAGAGAGAGAGAGAGAGAGAGAGAGAGAGAGAGGGGGGGGGAGCAGAAATGAAGAAAATAGTAGACAGAAGGAAAAAGAGAGAGAAAAAGAGGGGGAGAGAGAGAAGAAAGATGTGAGGGAGAGGAGGAAGGGTGAGGATAAATTGGAGACAGGACGGAGGGAGAATAACTGAGGAGGAAAAAGAGGAGAGGAGAAAGAGAAGAGAGGGAGAGGAGGAGGAGGAGGAGAGAGGGAGAGGAGGAGGAGGAAAGAGGTGAGGGGATGTAGAGGGTGAGGAAGGGGAGGAAGGACGAAGAGAGGATGGGAAGGGAGGAAGAAAAGAGGAACGGGAGGGAGGAGGGAGGAAGAAGAGAGGATGGGGAGGGAGGAAGCGAGAGAGAGAAGAGGATGAAGAGGGTGAGGAAGAGGAGTTAGGAGGAAGAGAGGAAGGGGACTGAGGAAGAAGAGAGAAGGGTGAGAGAGGAAGAGGAGAGAAGAGAGGAAGGTGAAATGGAGGACAGGAAGAAGAGGGGAATTAAGAAGAAGGTGAGGAAGAGGAGTGAGGAGAGAACAAGAGGGGTAAACGTGATGATTGAGAGGAAGTGACAGATGACAGGGAGGAAAGACAGAAGAGGAAATAGAGGCAAGAGGTCAAGAGGACGCGCACGCAGAGAGAGAGAGAGAGAGAGAGAGTGTGTGTGTGTGTGTGTGTTAAAGACGGAAGGATGAGTGCAGAAAGATAGGACTGAAAAAATGAAGAAAGGAGGGAAGGAAGAAAGGAAGGAAGGAGGCAAGGAAGGAAGGAAAGGGGTAAGGAAGGAAGAGGTAAGAGAAGAAGTGCATGAGAGAAAGGCGTAGGATAGGAGGAGGAAGGATGGAAGGAAGAGTGTATGAAGGAAGAGGAGGGAAGGAAGATGAAGGAAGCGTGAAGGAGGATGAAAAATAAGGAAGATGCCTCGTTATCCTTTGTGTCCATACAGGAAGAAGAGGAGGGATGAAGGAAGGGAGGGAGGGAGGGAGGAAGGGAGGGAAAGAGGCATGGATGGATGGATGGATGGATGAAGGAAAGAAGGGAGGGAGGGAGGAAGGAAAAAGGGATGAATGGATGGATGGATGAAGGAAGGAAAGAAGGGAGGGAGGGAGGAAGGAAAGAGGCATGGATGGATGGATGGAAGGAAGGAAGGAAGGAAGGAAGGAAGGATGGAAGGAAGGAAGGATGGAAGGAAGGAAGGAAGGAAGAAAGATGAGTAAGTGGAGGAAAAACGGACACAGGAAGGAAGAGGAAATATAAGAGGAACAGAAGAGAAGCAAGAGGAGGAGGGAAAAAAAGGAGGAAAGAAATGAGAATTAAGATAAAACGGAGAAAGGAGGGAAGAGGACAGAAATAAGAGGAATAAAAGAGTAAGAAAGAAAACGAAGAGATAAAAGGGGAAACAGGAAAGAAAGAGGAAGAAAAGAGGAAATAAAGAGGAAGAGTAGGGGAGTAAAGGGAGACAGGGGGAAAGAGGAAACAAGAGGAATAAAAGTAGGAAGAGTAAGACGAGGATGGAAGAAAGGAAGAGGAAGGAGGAAAAATATGACGAATTAAAGGAGACGGGAAGGACAAAGAAAGAGGAAGGAAAGAGGAAAGTAAGAGGAGTAAGAGGAGGAGAAGGTTGCCCGTTATCCCTCTTGTCTATATACGGAGCGGATCTGGGGCCATGGCCAGGGGGGGGATAGGGGGTAGGAGGGAGGAAGGGAGGGGGGATAGGGGGTAGGAGGGAGGAAGGGATAGGGGACAGGAGGGAGGAAGGGATAGGGGATAGGAGGGAGGAGGGGAGGGGAAGGGATAGGGGATAGGAGGAAGGGAGGGGGATAGGGAATAGGAGGGAGGAAGGGAGGGGATAGGGAATAGGAGGGAGGAAGGGAGAGGGAGGGATTGGGGATAGGAGGAAGGAAAGGAGGGGATAGGGAATAGGAGGGAGAAAGGGATAGGGGATAGGAGGAAAGGAGGGGGATAGGGGATAGGAGGGAGGAGAGGAGGGGAAGGGATTGGGGATAGGAGGGAGGAAGGGAGGGGGGATAGGAGGGAGGAGGGGAGACGGAGAGATTGGGGATAGGGAGGAGGGAGGATTGCTTGGACTGAGTGGTAGTGGGAGAAACAGGATAGGGAATAGGGGGGAGGATGGGGATGGGCAGGAGGGCGGAGAGAGGGAGGGGAAGGAACAGGATGAGAAGGGAAGAGACAGGATGAGGGGGGAAGGAGAGGATGGGGAAGGGAGGGAGCGTATGGGGAAGGGAGGGAGGGGATGGGGAAGGAAGGGAGGGGATGGGGAAGGGAGGGAGGGGAAGGGGAAGGGAGGTATACGATGGGAGGGGGAGAGCAGGCTAAGATTGGGAGTCAAGTAGGAGTGGCTGGGAGGGGTACAGGGGAGGTTAGTGTGTGTGTGTGTGTGTGTGTGTGTGTGTGTGTGTGTGTGTGTGTGTGTGTGTGTGAGAGAGAGAGAGAGAGAGAGAGAGAGAGAGAGAGAGAGAGAGAGAGAGAGAGAGAGAGAGGATGGCAATTAAAGTGACAGGGAGCATGGGTGAGTGAAGAAATAAAAGGGGAGGGAGAGAGAGAGAGAGAGAGAGAGAGAGAGGGTGGTCAGATGAGACAGCCTGTAACCCCATATTCAGCAATATTCTCTCTCTCTCTCTCTCTCTCTCACACACACACACACACACACACACACACACACACACACACACACGATCCCCACTCCCTTTCCCACACTTGTGCTCAAACAAGTGCTGGCAAACACCTAAGCAACACAGCAACAAACACGCTGCAAACACGTTGGGAACAGCAGCGTCCAGATCATGTCGGCAACACCATGATGAAGTCCCAGCTGCCTGGTATGAACACACTTATCCCATCAACTCAGGAACTGTCTCCCTCTGTCTGTATTTCCTTCTGCCTATGATCTCCAGTCTTTCAAACGCAGTGTGTCCAGGCATCTCGAAATGATCGGATCTTGAATTTGGCTCTCGATTGTACTTTGTTTTTCTCTTGGGGGGGAACTGTTATTGCGGGCTCATGGCCTTTGGTTCCTTCTTCCTCGCATAAAAAAAAAAAAAAAAAAAACTCTGCTGCCAGTGTTCGAAGCTGCACTGAAACATGTCTGCATACACCTGTCCAAATATTGCTCCATACATATACGCAGAACACATGGCCAGCTGTGATGTCAACGCGTGTTCGAGGATAGTGTGGACGCACCCTAAAACAAAACTTTCCTTTCTCTTACCTTTGTCTTTCCTCTTTCTTTTTTCTCCTCCTCTCACTCACACACTTACCTGCAAAGAGAAAAGTATATGGTTAAATTTTACCCTCAAATAAATAAAGAAAGGAATGAAGGAAGGAAGAATGGAAGAAGGAAAGAAGCAAGAAAGAAAGAAGAATGGAAAAAGGAAGACGGGAATGAATGAATGAATGAATGAAGGAAGGAAGATGGAAAGAAATGAAAGGATGAAAAGAAAGAAAAGGAAGGAAGGAAGGAAGATGGAAGGAAGACAAAAGGAAAGAAAGGAGGAAAACGGAAAGGAAGAAAGAAGAAAAGAAAGGAAGAAAAAGAAAGGAGGAAGGAAGAAAAAAAAGGAGGGAAGGTAGAAGGAAAGAAAGAAGGAAAGACAAAAGGAAGAAAAGGAAGCCAAAAAAATAAAGAAAAAAAGAAAATAAATCGCCTGCCATCTGGTGTTTAGAATTTTTTAATATGTTTCTCCTTCCTCTATTCATCTTCCGTAAAAATAAATAAATAAATAAATATATAAAGATGAAAAATTACAAAGCATCATCAGTAAAACCTTCAATTACTATTATATCTATCCACTACCTATCTACCTCTACTACCTGCTCTTCTGCCAATTAGGATAGACAGGTAAATGAGCCAATAATTAAGAGAGAGAGAAACAGGTAAAAGATAGTCTCTCTCTCTCTCTCTCTAAGGTATAAGATAGTGTGTGTGTGTGTGTGTGTGTGTGTGTGTGTGTGTGTGTGTGTGTGTGTGTGTGTGTGTGTGTGTCTGTCTGTCTCTCTCTCTCTCTCTAATTAGGTGCACAGGTAAAGGTGGCACTAATCAAAAGAAAAACATGCAGGTGAATGATTCTCTCTCTCACCTTTAATTAAAGTCAGGTACAGGTGGACACAAAGTAATCAGGAGAAAAACAAGCAAGACGCCTCTCTCTTTCTCTCTCTCAACCTTTCAATCTATCTATTTAATGAATCATCTGTACAGTATGTCTATCGGCCTGTCTATTTACACCCATCTATCTATCTATATCCATCTATCTATCTGTCAGTCTATCTGCCTACCTACCTATATATCTATCTACCCACCATCCATCTACTTATCTATCTATCCATCTCTCTATTTCACTTATCTTTCTCAATACACTCGCTCACTCTCTCACTTTCTCTAATGGCATGTTTTCGGCTTTACCGTCCAAATTTTCTTTTCTCTCTCACTCTCTTTAATCTCGAAACTAATTAATTTTTTAACTCGACCAGAGAGAGAGAGAGAGAGAGAGAGAGAGAGAGAGAAAGTGGGAAAATAAAGCGAAAGGTCGTTAGGAGAGTAGACAAAAGGGGGGAGGTAAAAAAAGAGAGGAAAAAAAGAGAGGAAAGAGAAGAGAAAAAGTGGAGAAATGCGAGAGGTGAGGAGGGATGGAACAAAAATGAGAGAGAGAGAGAGAGAGAGAGAGAGAGAGAGAGAGAGAGAGAGAGAGGTGGCTGGTTCAAAGGAAGAGGAAGGAGAAAAATACAAGAGGGGAAGAGGCGAAGAAGAAAGAGGAAGAAAGGGGTGAAAATGGATATCATGTGTACGGCTATCTATGTATGTATGTATGTACGGGTGTATGTATGTATGTATATATGCATGTATGTACCGGGATGGATGGATGGATGGATGAATGAATTTGTATATGCATGTGTATATGTATGTATGTATGTACCGTATGTATGTGTGTGTGTGTGTGTGTGTGTGTGTGTGTGTGTGTGTAGGTCACTCTTACTGTAAGGTGTTAATCTGAAAGAAAAATGACACAAAAATATATATATAAAAAAAATAATGCATATCACTTAAATATTCAATCAATCGCTCTCTATCGCCAGACACACTAATCCCACAAGCACTTGACGTAAACGAATCCTATCCATTTCACACTTTC
>NC_136987.1:2342984-2345484 GCF_032717465.1 Coenobita brevimanus
CTTCCCCTTCACTCTCCCCTCTCTTTTCCCCTCTTCTCTTTTTTTAATCCTCTTATCTCTTTTCTCCTCCTCCCCTCTCCTCTCTTTGTTTCCCTCTTCTCTCTCCTCTCTTTTACCCTCCTATCTCTCTTTTCCCCTCCTCTCTCTCCTCTCTTTTTCCCCTCCCCTGTCCTTCCCCTCTCTTCTCCCTCAGTATATTAACCACCCCTCTTTATGCACCCCAATTTGCCTCCCCAATAACCACATCCCCCCTCCCTCCCACCTCTCTCTCTCTCGTTTTGCTACTATTCTTTAACTTCTGCAAAAACATTTTTTATATCATTCTCTCTCTCTCTCTCTCTCTCTCTCTCTCTCATGAAGGCGTGTTAGTGGCAATCATGCAGTTCGCACAGGCACTTCGATTCGACCACAAAAATTGGAGAGAGAGAGAGAGAGAGAGAGAGAGAGAGAGAGAGAGAGAGAGAGAGAGGAGGAGGAGGAATAATGGAAAGAGAGTAGGGAAGAAAGAAGAGAAAAAGTGAAGGTGACGAGAGAGAGAGAGAGAGAGAGAGAGAGAGAGAGAGAGAGAGACGGGGGACAGGCTTGCACGGGATGACAGGCGAGTTGTGAGGGAGAGAATTAAAGAAAGTGAGAAAAGAGGAAGAGGAAGCGTGTACGAGGGGAGTTGTATGAAAGAAAAAAAAAAAAAAAGAGGGAAGGAGGAGGAGAGGAGATGGGAGAAAAAGGGAAGAATACGAAGATGGATGGGGCTGAGGGGAATACCTACACACACACACACACACACACACACACACACACACACACACACACACACACAAATACTCGTTCATATATACGTACTGAACAAACACACACACACACACACACACACACACACATTCTCAGTACTCAGTCGTTTTAACATTACTAAAACGCTTATAAATAATTTAATAATAAAATACCGTCGATAAACATATAGAATAATAGGTAGACATACAGACAGAAAGACAGACAGAAAGGGAGACAGACAGACAGACAGACAGACAGACAGAAAGGGAGACAGACACACACATACAAAAAACACTTACTATGAAGACTAATGCAGATCGAGAGAGAGAGAGAGAGAGAGAGAGAGAGAGAGAGAGAGAGAGAGTCGGTGGGAGGATGAGAGGGGAATATGGGAAGAGAGAGAAAATAGAGAAACGTTAGAAAAAAAAAAAAAAAAAAAACAGAGGGGAGAAAAGGAGGAATGTTAGGTACGTAGAGAGAGAGAGAGAGAGAGAGAGAGAGAGAGAGGAATAACTGGGATGGAATGCGGTAGAGAGGGAGAAAGGAAGAGGAAGTGATATAGAACATATGACATTCCAAGAGAGAGAGAGAGAGAGAGAGAGAGAGAATCAGGGTATGTAAAAAGAGAACGCGTGTCACAGCAACGTTAAGCAAGGGAGAAAATTAGAGAAAGTGAGAGAGTGCAATTAAAAAGTACGAGAGGAAGTGAGATAATGAGAGTAAGTGAGAATGCAAGTGTGTGAATTAGAGCAAGGAGTTGAGCGAGTAAATCATGAGAAAGAGAGGAAGTGAGAAAAGAGAGCAAGAGAGTAAGCCAGAAAATGAGAGCAAGTAAGAGAGTGAGAAAAGAGAGCAAGTAAGAGAGTAAGTGAGAAAAGAGAGCAAGAGTGAGAAAAGAGAGCAAGTAAGAGAGAAAATGAGAGCAAGTAAGAGAGGAAGTGAGAAAATGAGAGCAAGAGAGGAAGTGAGAAAATGAGAGCAAGTAAGAGAGGAAGTGAGAGTGAGAAAAGAAAGCAAGTAAGAGAGGAAGTGAGAAAAGAGAAAAAGAGAACAGATGAGAAAATTTGAGCAAGCATTAGAGAGAGAAGTGAGTAAAATAAAGCGAGTGAAAGTGAGCAAATTAAAGCAAGAACATTCCAGCGCGAGTAGGTAAATGAAAGAAAGAAATCAAGTGAGAAAATCAGAGCAAGGGCGAGAAAACGAGTGAGCAAATTAGAGCCAGAGAGTAAACTAGAGCAATAAAGTGAGCAAATTAGAGCAAGTGACTAAATTAGAGTGAGTAAATTAGAATGAGTGGATTTGAGCAAGTGTGTAAATTAAAGCGAGTGAGTAAATTAGAGCAAGTGAGCAAATTACAGCGAGTGAGCAAATTAGAGAAAGGGAGTGAGCAAATCAGACGAAGTGAGTAAATTAGAGCAAGGAAGTGAGTAAATTACTGCAAAAAAGGAAATTAAAGCAAGTGAGAAAATTACAGCAAGTGAGCAAACTAGACCATGGGAACAAATTAGAACTAGTATATAAACTAGAGTAGGGAAGTGAGAAAATTAGAGCAAGTGGGCAAAATAGAGCGAGTGAGTAAGAGAGTGAGCGAGGCTGCGGAGTCTGGTCGAGGTTATTTAAGGCTGTGTGTTTAGCGGGGGCCTTCCTGACGGCGGGTTACAAGGCTGCCCGGCCCGGAGGGAGGGGGAGGAGGAGGAGAGATGGATGGATGGATGGATAGACAGATAGACAG
>NC_136987.1:2350484-2352984 GCF_032717465.1 Coenobita brevimanus
ACCCTTATACAGACCACACATACCCTTACACAGACACACACCCTTACACAGACCACACATACCCTTACACAGACACACATACCCTTACACAGACACACACACCCTTACACAGGCTCTTCCACAGACACACAGACCTTTACACTCATACACAGACCCTTATAGATACACACACCACACATACCCTTACACAGACACACAGACCCTTACACACATACACAGACCCTTATAGATACACACACCACACATACCCTTACACAGACACACAGACCTTTACACACATACACAGACCCTTATAGATACACACACCACACATACCCTTACACAGACACAGAGACCCTTACACACATACACAGACCCTTATAGATACACAGACCACACATACCCTTACACAGACACACAGACCCTTACACACATACACAGACCCTTATAGATACACAGACCACACATACCCTTATACAGACACACAGACCCTTACACACATACACAGACCCTTATAGACACACACACCACACATACCCAGACACACAGACCCTTACACACATACACAGACCCTTATAGATACACACACCACACATACCCTTACACAGACACACAGACCCTTACACACATACACAGACCCTTATAGATACACAGACCACACAGACTGTACGATTCTTTCCTGTCCTAGGTGGTTTGGCCTTAATATTAATGGAAAGATTTATTCTCTAACGACACTAGTTTAAGAATCTGAGAAGTTTTAAGAAGACGATGCCAAAGATGATGAAAAGAGTACAGAAAGAGAGAGAAAGTTGGAGGAAATAAAAAGAGAGGAAGAGAAGGGAGGAGGAGGACAGATGGAGAGAGAGTGGTGAAGGAAAAAGAGAGAGGAAGAGAGGGGAGGAGGATGGATGGAGAGAGAATGATGGAAAAAGAGAGAGGAGGAGAGGGGAGGAGGAGGATGGAAGGAGAGAGATATAGAGAATGGTGGAGGAAAGAGAGGAAGAGAGGGGAGAAGGAGGATGGAAGGAGGGAGAATGAGGAAGGAAAAATGATGATGGAGAGAGTAAGATAGGACCGGAAGAGAGAAGAAGAAGAGGAGGATGGAAGAAGAGAGAATGATGGAGGAAAGAGAAAAAGAGAGAGAAAGAGAGAATGATGGAGGAAAGAGAAAAAGAGAGAGGAAGACAGGGGATGAGGAGGAGAGAGAGAGAGAGAGAGAGAGAGAGAGAGATGGAGAATGGTGGAGGAAAGAGAAGGATAGGAAGAGAGGAGAGGGGAATGGATGGAAGAAAAGATAGAGAGTGATGGAGGAAAGAGAAAGAGAGGGATAAGAAGAGTGAAGAGGAGAAGGATGGAAAGATAGAGAGGGATAAGAAGAGAACAGACTTGAGGGAAAAGAGGGACGAGGATAGAATGTGTGTGTGTGTGTGTGTGTGTGTGTGTGTGTGTGTGTGTGAGAGAGAGAGAGAGAGAGAGAGAGAGAGAAATACCTTGAAAAATGAAAGCAATGAAAGAAGAAAAACATAAGACTACACAGATGGAAGGTAAGTAGAATGAAGGAAAGAAGGAGGCACTGAACAGAAGGAAGGAGGGAAGGAAAGGAAGGAAAAGAAGGAAAGGAAGGAGGGAGGGAAAGGAAGGAATGAAAGAGGGAGGGAAAGTGGGAGAGAACGGAGGGAGAGAAAGGAAGGAGGGAAATGAAAACAAGAAAGAGGAGGTAAAAGAAGGAAAGGAAAAGAAAAATAGAGAGACGGAAATAAGGGAGGGAAGGAGGGAGAGAGAAGGAAAGAAAGGAATGGAGGGAAGGAGGGAGAGAAAAGGAGGGTATGGAAAAGAGGAAAGAAAAAGGAGGCCATTTACTAGAGAGAAAATGTGAGGTTCGAGGAGAGAGGAGAGAAGGAAAGAAGGAAGAACAGGAAGGAAGGAAGGAAGGAAGAATGAATGAATGAAGGAAGGAAGGTAGGAAAGAAGGGAGGAAATGAAAGTGAATAGGTACGATTAAATGAGGGAATGAATGAATGAAGGAAGGAAGGAGGGAGGTGGGTAGGAAGAAGGACGGTGGGAGGGAGGAAGAGGAGGAGGAGGAAGTAATGAAGATAAAGACAGGATATGAGAACGAAGGAAGGTAGGAGGAAAAAAGGAGGGAGAGAGAGAGAGAGAGGGGGGGGGGCGCACCCTCCTCACTTTTTTCTCGGCCCATATTTCCTTCCCCTCGTCCACTTTACAGCATCCTCTCTCTCTCTCTCTCGTAATCTTTCCTTCACTTTTTCGTTAATCATTTTTTTTTTACTTTTCCTTCCTTATTCCTTCATTTACTAATCACGTTCCTTCTCTCCTTCACATGTTCCTCCTCCTCCTCCTCCTTTCCTTCCTTCTTTATTCATCCATTCCTTCCTGCCTCCCTTCCTTCACTCCTCCCCATCCTTCCTTCATTCTTACTCCACTTCCTTCCTCGTCAATCCTTACATTCATCTTCCTTCAACCCCCTTCCATCCTCCTTCACTTCCTTCATTCTTCCTAT
>NC_136987.1:2357984-2410484 GCF_032717465.1 Coenobita brevimanus
CTCTCTCTCTCTCTCTCTCTCTCTCTCTCTCTCTCTCACAATACCGATAAAGGAAGGCCCCCTCCTCTTCCCAGCGTTGATAAGGGTGATGTGTTGATAATAAGCCTTTGTGATCCTCGCCCTTACTGCCTGGGAGCGAAAAGGGAGATGAGAGGAAGGGAGAATTGGCGAATATTTAATAAGAACGAGGGAGTTGGGAGAAATAGGGAGAATAAGAAATAGGGAGGAAAATCAGGATGCTAAATAGGGAGAATAAGATAGGGAGTAAAAAATAGGAAATAGGGAGGAATAAAAGGATGAGGATGGAGAAGGGAGGAGACAGGGAGGAATAAAAAAGGGAGAATAATGCTATAGAAATTTAACAATGGACAGGAAATATGGAGGAATATAATGATGAAGGAATAGGGAGAATAGGAAATAGGGAGAAATAAGGGAGCATAGGCCAAAATTTAATGAGTACGGAAATAGGGAGAGAACGAGGAAATAGGGAGGATAAACAATAGGGAGACATACAATAACAGGCAGTATGGAAACAATACGAAGAAACCAAGACAGGAACGGAAAATAAACCGCGAGAAAGGGAGAAGGGAGAATAAGCGAATATTTAAGAATGACGGTATAGGGAGAATGAAAGTTAGGGAGAAAAATATGGAAATTAAGTAACAGGGAGAGAATGAGGGATGATAAAGGAAGAAGGGGGAAGGGAGAAAGGCGATGATTTAATAAGAATGAGCGAACAGGGAGAATAAAAAGTCAGGGAGAATAATATGGAAGTTACGTAGTAGGGAGAGAATGAGGGATGATAAAGGAAGAAGGGGGAAGGGAGAATATGCGAAAATTTAATAAGGATGAAGGAACAGGGAGAATAAAAGTAAGGGAGAAAATATGGAAGTTACATAACAGGGGGAGAATAAGGGATGAGGAGGGAGAATAGGCGATAAATTAATAAGAATGAGGGAATAGGGAGAATGAAAGGGAGAAAAATATGGAAACTAACAGGGAGAGAATAAGCGGTGATAAGGTGATGGGAGAAGGGAGAATAGACGAAAATTTAATAACGAGGGAAAAGGGAGAATAAAAGTCAGGGAGAAAAATATGGTAATTCAAGTAATAGGGAGAGAATGAGGAAGGAGATGAGGCAAGGGAGAGTAGGCGATAATTTAATAGGAATGAGGGAACAGGGAGAAAAATATGGTAATTCAAATAATAGGGAGAGAATGAGGAGGGACTAGGAAGGAGATGGGGGCAAGGGAGAACAAGAGGATGTTTATCAAGAATGAGGAAATAGGGAGAATAAACGATAGAGAGGTACACAGGGAGGAGTAAGAACCAGTAAAGGGAGAAAATAAAGACAAACATGTAAAAGGGAGAGTAAGGGATGAAGAATAGCCAGATGGGGGGAGAGCAAGGGAGAATAGCGAGTTCAGGAGAGAGAGAGAGAGAATAAGTGGGAGAAATATGCTAAGAAGGGGGACCAAGAAATTTAATAAAAAGGGAGAACAGGAAAAATATATATAATAAGGGAGAATATAAGGCAGGGAGAAATTTAATTAAGAAAGAATAAGAAAAAAATAAAGTGTAATATAAGAAGGGAGACAGAAAGAAGCAAAAATAGGGAGAAGAGCAAAATTGGGAGACGTGGATAGACGCAAAAATAGGAAGAGAAGCAAAAATAGGGAGACAAGCAAAAAATAGGGATAAAGCAAAAAATAGGGATACAAGCAAAAAATAGGGATACAAGCAAAATAGGGAGATAGAAACAGGAAATAGGGAGATATCTAGCAAGGGAGAAAAATAAATTGTGTATTCTCCAATTAAAACAGCAATGAGTATAAATGAAACTTAATTGGGGGGGGTCTAAAAATTGTGACCTGTGATTTTCGCGTCTACGAGCCTGTCAGCGAAGGATGGTACGCTTAATATCTCCCTAGCTGAATCCCACGAGCGGAAAACCTGTGCAGTAATGCGTTTAATAAAGGGAGAATTGAGATAGGGAGGGTGATAAGGGAGGAGAGGGAAGAGGGAGAGAGAGAGAATGGACAGGGAGAGGCTGAAAGAGGGAGATAATGAAGATAGGGAGAGTTTGATAAGGAGGAGGAAGGAATAGGGAGGATGACAGCACAGACAGGGAGAGACTGATAAGAAAGAGGGGGGAAACTGATAAGGGAGAAGAAGAAATAGGGAGGATGTAAATAGCACAGACAGGGAGAGATTGATAAGAGAGGGAGAGACTGGTAAGGGAGAAGAGGGAATAGGGAGAGATATATAATGAAGACAGGGAGGGAATGATAAGAGGGAATAGAGAGAGATAATGAAGATAGGGAGAGAACGATAAGGGAGAACAGGGAATAGGGAGAAAAAGAATGTACCTTCCCATCCACCTACCTACCTACCTACTCAGTCTACCTGCCCACCTACCTACCTACTTTCCAATCTACCTACCTACCTACCTACCTACCCCTAGGCTGTTTCATATAAATCTCATAATTTATTCATATAGATCTACATAGAACTCACTCTCTCTCTCTTACACACACACACACACACACTTTAACAACTGCTTCTTCCTCTCATCTATTCATTTCGCCTCTCTCTCTCTCTCTCTCTCTCTCTCTCTCTCTCTAAGACTGTCACTAGAGAAGATGCTTGTGCCGTTTGATGGATGTGCGTTTGAGAGAGAGAGAGAGAGAGAGAGAGAGTGTGTGTGTGTGTGTGTGTGTGTGTGTGTGTGTGTGTGTGTGTAATCATGCCTACTTCTGTGTGCGTGACCAACTGTGTATAACTCTGTGTATGTATCCATGTACAAAAACACACTATATACTTGCATGTATGTGCGAGTAGCTTATGAACGTGTATATCAACCTGACCAATGTATGTATGTATGTATGTACGTATGTATGCTTAACCCTTTGCACTAGCGTATAGCTATTTGTGTATGTATGTATTTTGTATATGTAGGTATGCACCCTATGTAAGCATGTATGTATGTATAACTATGCACAACATCCATGATCGTTTGTCTCTATGTACGTATGTATGTATGTATGTATGTATGTATGGTATTTAAGCAGGCATGTATAATTATCCGCAATGCATGTAAGTATTCGAGCCGGTATGTATGTAACGTAGACATGTACGTGAACACAACCCATGTATGTATGAATTCGTATATATGTGCACGGCTGAGCGAGAATGTTTGCACCGTGTGTACGTGTGCGTGTGTGCGTATGAGAGGCTGGGGACGCACACACCGCCAGCCTCCCAGAACACAGGGAAAATGAAAAGGTTAATTGATAATGCATGTAGGTGTGAGAGAATATTGCTGTGTGTGTGTGTGTGTGTGTGTGTGTGTGTGTGTGTGTGTGTGTGTGTGTGTGTGTGTGTGTGTGTGTGTGTGTGTGTGTGAACTGATAATTCATGTACAGTATATGAGGAAATTCTCTCTCTCTCTTACAAAAACGTTTCAATTATTATCTTTCATTTATTTTTTATTACTAATTACTCTCTCTCTCTCTCTCTCGGTTTGTGAGTTAATATTCCATTTATATATATACCAATATTACTTTCAATATCAAGCCTGTCTTTTATCTCATTCATCTTAAGATCTCACCTATTTCCACCTGCCTCCCTTTACTATTTATTTATTTATCTCCCTATCGATGGAGTTAATTATCTCACCTGAATCCCACCTGGTTAATTAGTGGTTATTTTTTACCTTTTCATTATTTATTATCACAGTCTCCTTTATTCATTTATTCACCTAATTCTTTATCTATAGGGCATTAAACCCTTATTATTATTATTATTATTATTATTATTTTCTACACTTCTACATTATCTTCACTACCCTAAAATACCGTCAATTATTCATTTATTTCTCTCTATAAATGGCTTTCAGTTATTCATTTATCTCTCTCTATACGCCTAATTATTCATTCCACCCGTTTATTGTGACAATTTAGAATGCTGTTAATTACCTGTCTCATTATCTCACCTCCACTAATTAGACAGGTAGGACTCTCTCTCTCTCTCTCTCTCTCTCTCTCTCACACACACACACACACACGTTTCCTTTTATCTGTCAGTTTTATTTTTAACACTGTCTCTCTCTCACACACACACACACACACACACACACACACACACACACACACACACACAGGTTTCCTTTTGTCAGTTTTATTTTTTAACACTTTCACACACACACACACACACACACACACACACACACACACACACACACACACACAGTCTCTCTTCCTCTTTCTCTACATCAAAATCCTACCTTTCCCTCCCCAGAATCTCACTTTATCTGTCCCTCATCACCCACTCCCCAACTTTATCTCCCCACTCCCCACTTCCCCCACAAACCCACTTCTCTCCCTATCCCTTCACCCCACCCACTCCCACTCAACACCCCAACCCTGTCTCTTGAAATCCCTACTATATTCAGCCTACTCCCACTCCCCAACCCCAACCCTACTCCCCAACTTCATCTCCCCAACCCCATCCCCAAACTCCCCAGATAACACTTCTTTCCACTCTTTACCACGTCTTTCTCTCTCTGCTCAGACCTCCCCACTATCTCCCCACCCCAGTCCCCAACTTAATCTCCCCACTCCCCAGATCAACACACATTTTCACCCTTTACCATTTATATTTCTCCCTCCTCAGACCTCCCCTCTCTCTCCCCACCCCAGCTACCCACCCCACTCCCTAACTTCACCTCCCCACTCCCCATCCCCAAACTCCAGAGATCAACACACTTTTCTCACTCTTTATAATTTCTTTCTCCCTCCTCAAACCTCCTCACTCTCTCCCCACCCCACTCCCCAACTTCATCTCCCCACTCCCCAAACTCCCCAGATCAACACACTTTTCTCACTCTTTATCATTCTTTCTCCCTCCTCAAACCTCCTCACTCTCTCCCCACCCCAGTCCCCAACTTCATCTCCCCACTCCCTAAACTCCACAGATCAACACACTTCTGCACTCTTTATCATTTCTTTCCCTCCTCAAACCTTCCCACTCTCTCCCCACCCCACTCCCCAACTTCATCTCCCCACTCCCCAAATTCCCCGAAATCCCCTCCCACCAATAATTACAAATACCGGCAACGTGGAGGCCCTGCTAACTCGCCAAACTCATAACTCCCCCACCACTTACTTCACGAGAGTTACGCAGAGTTACCAAGAGGAAGATGTGGAATTCCGAAGGCTGGAAGAAGAGGAAGGAGGGGTAAGGAGGAAGAGGAAGATGTGGAATACCGTGGACAGGAAGAAGAGGAAGAAGTGAGGAAGAGGAAGGGAGGAAGGAGAAGGAAGAGGAAGATGTGGAATACCGTAGACAGGAAGAAGAGGAAGGAGGGGTAAGGAGGAAGAGGAAGATGTGGAATACCGTGGACAGGAAGAAGAGGAAGAGGGGTAAGGAGGAAGAGGAAGATGTGAAACTCTGAAGGAAGAAGAGAGAGAGGAGGGAGGAAGAGGAAGAGAGGAAGGAGGAAGAGGAAGAGGCGTAAGATGTAGAATTCCGTGGGTAGGAAGAGGAGGAAGGAGGGGTAAGGAGGAAGAGGAAGATGTGAAACTCTGAAGGAAGAAGAGAGAGAGGAGGGAGGAAGAGGAAGAGAGGAAGGAGGAGGAAGAGGAAGGAGGAGGAAGAGGAAGAGAGGAAGGAGGAGGAAGAGGTGTAAGATGTGGAATTCCGTGGGCAGGAAGAAGAGGAAGGAGGGGTAAGGAGGAAGAGGAAGATGTGGAATTCCGTGGGCAGGAAGAAGAGGAAGAAGTGAGGAAAAGGAAGAGAGGAAGGAGGAGGAAGAGGTGTAAGATGTGGAATTCCGTGGGTAGGAAGAAGAGGAAGAGGGGTAAGGAGGAAGAGGAAGATGTGGAACTCTGAAGGAAGAAGAAGAAGAGAGGAAGGAGGGAGGAAGAGGAAGATGTGAAACTTTGAGGGGAGGAAGAAGAAGAGAGGGAGGAAAGAGGAGGAAAATGTGAAAGATGTGGAATTCTGTGGGTAGGAAGAAGAGGAAGAGGGAGGGAGGAAAACGGGGGGAAGAGGGATGGAAGAGAGGGAAGATGTATAATTCTGAAGGGAGGAAGAATGGCAGGGAGGGAAGAGAGGAAGACGATAAAGATGTGAATTTCTGAAGGGAGGAAGGAAAGGGGGAGGGAAGAGGAAGAAGATGGACAATACTGAAGGAAGGAAGAAGGGTAAGAGAGGGAAGGAAGATGAGGAGGATGTAAAATCTAACGAGGAGAAGGAGGAGGAGGAGAAGGAGGAGGAGGAGGAGGAGGAGGAGGAGGAGGAAGGGAAGGCAGGAATAAAGAATGAAATATATAAAGGAAGGAAGGAGAAACAGGAAGGAGGAGAAACGAAAATATTAAGGAAGATGAAGGAAGAGGGAAAAAATTGGATATGAACTTAAACCATAAACATAAACAAAAAAGGATGGGATTAATATTAACAATTACAATTATATATACGGAAAATGCAATATACATAGTGGTCAACAGTATAATAATAATAATAATAATAATAATAATAATAATAATATCACGATGATAAAGTCGGAAGTGGAAGTACAAGAAATTATATATAAAGAGAGAGAGAGAGAGAGAGAGAGAGAGAGAGCCAGCTTCCCACGTCCTGATTTGGAATTGCCTGGGAGGAATGAATAACCAGTTTGTAATCTCTCTCTCTCTCTCTCTCTCTCTCTCTCTCTCTCTCAACCCCCTAATGTACTCTTTCGACATTATCACACCCAAATTTTTTCATAAACTTTCTCGCTCTCTGTCTCTCTCTGTCTCTCTCTCTCTCTCTCTCTCTCTCTCTCTCTCTCACACACACACACACCTATGCTCACTCCTACTTTTTATATTCATTCCACATAACCGGTACTTCTCTCTCTCTCTCTCTCTCTCTCTCTCTCTCTCTCTCTCTCTCTCTCTCTCTCATCACCCGTAGAGAGAGTATTACTGAATATTTGATGGTCACATGCACGAGTACCCTTTTAAGAGCTAACTTTAAGTGAGAGAAAATGCTAGAGAATTAGAGAAAGATTTTAAGTGCCTTTTTAAGTCTATTTATTTTTATTTTATTTATTTATTTATTTATCTTCAATATCTATCTATCTATCTATCTACTGCCAAAGCCTTAATTTTGTAAGTGGCTTAATCACTATCATCATCATTTGTAGTAGTAGTAATAGCGGTGGTGGTGGTGGTGGTATTATTATTATTATTAGTAGTAGTAGTAATATAATGCTTCTGTCTCCATAAAATCTCTTTCTCCCTCCCTGTGTGTGTGTGTGTGTGTGTGTGTGTGTGTGTGTGTGTGTGTGTGTATTCATCCCCTATGCTAATTCATATTTCCCCTCCTCTTCAAACCAGCCCAGCAACTCTCTCTCTCTCTCTCTCTCTCTCTCTCTCTCTCTCTCTAACCTATAATTTTCCCTCCATTCTCCCTACCCAATGCCTCATTTTCCTCCTCCTCCCCAACCATGACCTCTCAAAAAGTACCCTCCCTTCCTCCTCCCCATCCTTGCCCTCCTACTCCCCACCTTAATCTCCCCTCTCCTCCCCTCCCCCTCCTTAGTCTCCCCTCCCTTTCTCCTTACCTTAATCTCCCCTTCCCTTCTCTCTAATCTCTCTCCACTCCTCCCCTCTCTTTCTCCCTACTTTAATCTCTCCCCTCTGCTCCCTCCCCATCTACCTACCTTAATCTCCCCTCTCCTCACACCTTTCTCCCTAACTTAATCTCCCCTCTCTTCCCTTCCCTTTCTCCCTACCTTAATCTCCCTTCCCCCTCCTCCTCAAACCTCTCTCCTACTTAATTCACTCTCCACTCTTCTTCCCAGCCAACCCTCTACTTCCTTCCCTCCCCAACCTTCTCTCCCTTCCTCCCTCCCTCGCCATTTCCTCCCCAACCTCCCCTTACTCCTAAAATGGCTCTCCTCTCCCCACCTCATCCTCCCTCTCTCCCCAAATCAATCTCCCTGCCCACCTCCATCAACTCATCATCATCATATCATTCTCATTCCTCTCCATCACTTCTTCCCCACCTCATCATCATCATACCACTCTCACTCCTCCCCACCTTCCCTCCTTCCTCCCCAAACCACTCTCCTTCTCCTCGTATCTTTCCTCCCCAAATCACTATCATTACCCCTCTTCTTCCTCCCCAAACCAGTCCCCTCCTATTCCACGCTCATTCCTCCCCACATCCCACTCCTTCCCCTCCCCACCCTCTACTCCCTCCCATTCCTCCCCAAATCACAATCACTATTCCTCTCCCTCCCCAAACCAGCCTCCCTCCCCTTCTCCACTCTCATTCCTTCCCCCCTTCCGCTTATCTTCTTCCCCTCCCTGCCCCTCCCCACCCTCTACTCCCTCCCATTCCTCCCCAAATCACTATCACTACTCCTCTCCCTCTCCAAATCAATCCCTCCACCTACTCCACTCTCCTCCCTCTCCACCTCCTCTCCTTCCACTCCCTGCCCCTCCCCTTCCTCTACTCCCTCCCTTTCCTCCCCAAATCACTCTCCTCCTCCTGCTGCTCCCCACTTAGGCCTCTACTTCTCAGCCATTCTATTGTTTCCAAAAGTCCCCCTAGGTGCTCCGCCAAGGCCAAAGAGGGGGCCTAATGGTACCCTCTCTCTCTCTCTCTCTCTCTCTCTCTCTCTCTCTCACACACACACACACACACACAAAATGCTTCCCTAAATGTCTTTCACGTTCCTTTTCATATCCTTAACCAGACCCTTTTTTCCCCCCTCTCTCTCTCTCTCTCTCTCTCTCTCTCACCTTTCCTCTGCCTCCCCTCTTCTTCGATACAACTCTCGCTTACCTGCAAAGAAAGAAAATAGAAAAATTAAAAAAAAACAATAACAAAAACGTATGGCATTATTTTTCTCCAATAGTAACAATAGGAATCTCTCTCTCTGTCTCTCTCTCTCTCTCTCTCTCTCTCTCTCTCTCTCACACACACACACACACACACACACACACAGAAGTACATACATAGTTTCCATAATCTTTTTTTTTCCAACTGACTCTCCATTTCTTTCAATATGCATCGAACGTTCAGTACTCTATAGATTTTACGAGCTAGATTTCACCCCTGTCTGTTGTGTGTGTGTGTGTGTGTGTGTGTGTGTGTGTGTGTGTGTGTGTGTGTGTGTGTGTGTGTGTGTGTGTCTAGCCTGCCAGTCATAGCGATCCAGTTCTTTCACTTGTCTGTCAGTGTGTGTGTGTGTGTGTGTGTGTGTACCGGGTATGTATGTTTTTCCGTCCGTCTCTCCGTCCGTCCGCATAATTATCGAAAAACAAAAAACAAAAACAAAAAAACAAAAAAAAAATCCTGCGTATATTCCCACTGACGCAAGAACGACATAATAAAACTTTTGAAAATAAATAAATAAAAAAATCATACAATAATTCCTTTACAACTCCAAGGCTCATAAATAAAAAATAATATAAACGGAAATTATGGCTCCAAATCGCTTCTAAAATAAATGGTTTAGGGATGAGATGAGGGATTTGACTGAAGGGTGAGTTCCAGGGAGGGCAGACTGACAGAGGAATACTGAGTGAGAGGGAGGTGATTTGTTTGTGGCTACCCCTTTGTGGAATTCAGGCTGGCTAGAGGTAGTTAGGAGATAGGCAGATAAATAGGTAGAGACAGAATGACTGAAAGATAGGAGGGTAGATACTGAGATAGATAGACAGATAGATACAGACTGAGGCAGATACAAACAGACAAACAGATATAGATTGATAGACAGCTTGATACAAATAGATAGATACGCAGATAGACTGAGAGATAGGCAGATACAAATAGATAGATAGATAGATAGACAGATAGATATAAACAGCTTAACAAAAACTATGCTGTGAATCTCGTGTTAAGAGAAAATTTTTGATAGTCATTTTACACTCAATATCTCCACCTATGTAACCCGCCCCTTCTCTCCCTCTCTCTCTCTCCACACCCACACCCAAATTTGTCTCCCAGCGCGCCGCCAGTTACACCCTGATACACTACTCTCTCTCCTTACAGATTTGTGTGTACGTATATATGTATGTACGGCGCAGTATGTATGCCACATATTTATTCACGTGTGACAATACTACCTCTCTCTCTCTCTCTCTCTCTCTCTCTGTCTCTCTCCTACACTATCATTAATTCTACTCCAACACCCAAATAGTCTACACCCTCTTCCTCCTCCTCCTCTTCTCCTCCTCCGTCTTCCTTCTCCTCCCTCCTCTATCATCTACCTATACCCAATACTTAATAGACCAATATCATCATCATCATCATCATCATCATCATCATCATCACCACCACCACCCTACATATATACAGGATCATCACCATCACCACCACCACCCTACATATATACAGGATCATCATCATCATCACCACCCATTTTATACATCACCATCATCATCATTATCATCCTACCTCCTCCCCCTCTTCATCACCATCATCACTACCACAACAGACCGTTTTCTTATTATTTTTAGTCCTCCAATCACCTTTTTCCTTTCTCTTACACCCACACATGCCCATCCCACACCCAAACCTTATATATTACATTCACTTACACTATCCTACACCCACACCCACGAAAACACAGCCAACGTCCATTTACAGGTGGCTAGAGATAGATAGATAGATAGATATAGATAGATACCGTATTTCTAAACCTTATATTATTTTCACTTACACTCTCCTACACCCACACTCACGCCGACACCCACAAAAACACAGCCAAAGTCAATTTACAGGTAGCTGAGATAAGAGATAGATAGATAGATAGATAAGGTATACGGTGGCATACACATACACTCTTTACAGCATATATATATACACACCCTTCTCCACCCCACACATGGACTGATAGATAAATTGTATGGATAGATAGACACAGTTGGCTGAACACTACGAAAACAATGAAATTAATGTGGCATTCATATTCTCTCTCTCTCTCTCTCTCACACACACACACACACACACACACACACACACACACACACACACACACACACACACACAAACTCAGGTTAAACTAAGATAAACACAGACACACTCCTAACTCACTCACTCCCACCCACCCACCTACACCCACTCCCCTCCCACACCTTCCCCCACCCACCTGGTCCTCCTTCCATCCACCTACACCCACACAGCACTCCTCTAGTGCCTTCCCACACCCAACTACACACCCTTATCAAAACCACACCCACCTACACCCACTCCCTCCTTCCTCACACCTTCCCCCACCCACCACCACCTCGTCCTCCTTCCACCCACCTACACCCACACAGCTCCCCAACACCTTTTCCTAAGCGATTTATTTTGCTTAGTACACCTAACTGCCTTATTCCGCGTTACATAAATCCTTCCAACATCACCATACTCTGCACTGACTAGGTACAAAAGGATAGTAACCAGCCATATCCGAAAATAAGTCGTTACGGAAGAGGTGTTAAGGAGCTTACTTACAAGACGAGAATCCGAACCCTTATTTTAGAATCATAATAATCAGGAACAGAAAGTAGATAAATGAGTCTATTAATGAGTTTTGTTTATTTTTTTTCTTTTTATCTAACCTACACCCACACACATGCTCTCTGGTGATGACTCTTACACCCGGTTACACCCACACTCTTCCTCCTACACCCCCCGACACCCGGATAGCAACGCACAGTACCCATCAGTGTATAAACGGTACATCATCATCATCATCACAACCTACACCCGCCTAATCACCACCTACACCTATCGAACACCACCTTACACATCATCATCACCACTCTACACCCACCTCACCACTACCTACACCCACCAACACCCACCTATGTCGCCACCTACACTTATCAAACACCTCCTAGACCTCTATTCCCGTCAACACCCACCTACACCCACATCAACCTTCCTACACCCACCTACACTTATCTCAACACCATCTACACCCACACCAACCTTCCTACACCCACCTACACTTATCTCAACACAATCTACACCCACACCAACCTTCCTACACCCACCTACACTTATCTCAACACAATCTACACCCACACCAACCTTCCTACACCCACCTACACTTATCTCAACACCATCTACACCGGGCTATACCCATACCAACCCTCCTATACCCATCCACACCAACCCTCCTACACCCATCCACACCCACACCAATCCTCCTACACCCGTCTATTCCCACATCATCCCTCCTACACCTACCTACACCCTCAGAACCCGTCTACACCCACCTACACTTGTCTCAACACCATCTACACCAACATCATCCCTCCTACACCACCCAGCTCACACATACCATAAAGTACATTCCTCTCTCACATCTCGCTACACTCCCTCACACTCTGATACACACGGATACACTCCCCCTCTGTCTACACACACTACACCTTGCGCCTCAGTACCCTCGTGGGCTTGGGAGGCTCTCAACACTTCCTCTTTAGCGATTTAATATAACAAAGAGAATTACACCTCATTAGTCAATTATTTCCCTGTACCACTTTGCGACCCAATTCAACCCAGCCTAACCTAACCCAATCCAATCCAACCTAATCTAGCCTAACTCAACCCAATCCAACCCAACCACCATCAGAAATAAGATATGCTAACCTAACTCAACCCAAAACAGCCCAACCCATCCCAATCCAACCCATCCCAACCCAACCACCCATCAGAAATGAGATACATACATTAGTCTAGCACCAACTAGTGTGGGCTGACAAATACACTCATTTACACCTACACCAAGCTACACCTAGCCTACCTACACACCGCTACAGGAGCACCCACCCACTGTCTTATAAATCTACACCCGCTTACACCCCAGAACTCCACCAACACACAATTACATCCCACCTACACCCAATACCACCCACCTACACCCACTTACAACAAACCAACACCCACCTACACCCACTTACACCACACCAACACTCAATATCACCCACCTACACCCAATACCACCCACCTACACCCACTTACACCACACCAACACCCAATACCAGCCACCTACACCACACCAACACTCAATATCACCCACCTACACCCAGTTACAATCCACCTACACCCAATACCACCCACCTCCACACAGTTACAACCCACCTACACCCACTACCACCCACCTACACCCATCCTACACACAATAACATACACCTACACCCAGCCAGACCCGGTGTTGACTGGGCTCAGATAAACAGCCTCGGGGTTGTTTCCTCCCAGGGTAAACACCTGCCCTTACCTGCCTGTATTTCTCACCTGTATACCTCTCACCCCTTACCTGTATACCCCTCACCCCCTCACCTGTATACCTCACCCCCTCACCTGTATACCCTCACCCCCTCACCTGTATACCTCTCAACCCCTCACCTGTATACCCTCACCCCCCACCCCCTCACCTGTATACCCTCACCCCCCCACCCCCTCACCTGTATACCCTCACCCCCCCTCACCTGTGCCCCTCACCCCCTCATCTGTTTCTCTCACCCCTTACCCACCATATCAATCTCTCTCTCTCAGCCTTACCCTTACTTAAACTACCTATAAAATTTAACTATCCGCTTTTTACCTTCTCTCCCTTTCTCTTCCTTTTCTTCACCCTCTCCCTTCTCCACTCCCTTTTTCTCCCTTTTCTTCACCCTCTCCCTGCCCCTTCTCTCCCTTTTCTTCAATCCCTTCTCCCTTCCACCTTATCTTACTTCCCTCCATTTCTCTCCCTTTTCTTCATCCCCTCCTCCCTTCCACCTTACTTTACTTCCCTCCCTTTCTCACTTTCCCTCCCCCTTCCTCACCATATTTCCTCCCTTTCCCTCCTTCTCCATTCCTTCACCTGAGGGTAAAATGGTGCTCTAGCAATACCTTGATTTCATTCAGTGTCCTTCCACCTTTGCTTAACTACTTTCCTCACCTTGATTTACCTGTTACCTTTCACTTCACCTTGATTTACCTTTTATCTCACCTTATTTACCTTGCTTACCAGTAATTAACACTGACTTACCTGCGTTTCCCTCTACCCCACCTATCACTTAACCAATTTACCTCAATCTACCTTTCAACCTGCCTTAATTAAACCCTACCTGAGTTTTACCTGGTCTTAATTAACTCTTCCACTCCAAACACCTTTTTTTTCTCTCTCTATTACCACTACATAATTTTATAATGGGATTTGATTTTTAACTGGAGGAAGTTGAATATAATGGTCTGATGGTGGCAATAAATAAATAATTAATAAAATAAATAAATAAATAAATAAAAGACATAATCTGCTTAGGTCGGTAGAAACATCCGATTTTTTCCCTTAAGATCATTCCACCTGCTATTTATTCATGGTAGAGAGATGGATAGACAGACAGACGATAGACAGACAGATTGATAGACTGATGGGCAGAAAGACAGACGATACACAGACAGACAGACTGATAGATAAATTGATGGATAGAAGGGGCAGCTGATAAACAAAAAGACTGATAGATTGGTAGACTGACAGATAGACATGCAGATGATACAAAGACAAATAGATTAATAGACTGATAGATGGATAGACAGGAGGATGATATAGAAAAATAGATTAATAGACTGATAGATAGATAGATAGACGGACAGATTGACAGATGGATACAGAGAGACTGATTAGATGGATAGTAGACGAGAGAAAGAGAATACAGACGAGAGAGAGAGAGAAAGAGAGAGAGAGAGAGAATACAGACGAAAGAGAGAGAATGCAGACGAAAGAGAGAGAATGCAGACGAGAGAGAGAGAGAGAGAGAGAGAGAGAGAGAGAGAATACAGACAAGAGAAAGAGAGAGAATGCAGACGAGAAAGAGAGTGAGAGAGAATGCACAAACGAGAAAGAAAGAGAGGGGGAGGGAGGAAAGGGGAGAAATAATTAACTAAAGCCAGCATTTAAAAAAACACACACACACACACAGGAAAAACTCATAAAAACACAACGCTGGCCATTTTACCACTACTGCTGGGTAATTTAGCTGAACGATAAATAATAATAATTCCCTCTATTATTTGCCATTAAATTTCGTTCTGTTTCGAGTCATATTTATCTGTTTATTTATTTACTGATTT
This sequence comes from Coenobita brevimanus, assembly GCF_032717465.1. NCBI lineage: Eukaryota > Metazoa > Arthropoda > Malacostraca > Decapoda > Coenobitidae > Coenobita > Coenobita brevimanus. Next base: position 2,373,099 of record NC_136987.1, read on the forward strand.
ATTTTTAATTTTAATTTAGTCTGCCCCGTGTTACTGTACTGAATGAAGATGGGGGTTCATGCTTCTCTCTCTCTCTCTCTCTCTAATACCTAAATATGTTCCTACTTGGTCTCTATTTCTTTTCACCCTATCCTTAACTCACCTCTTCATTCAGAGCTACATTACTACTACTACTACCACCACCACCACCACCATTACTACTACCATTAACCTGACTATTACCTTCAAAGGCCATTAATCTCTCTCTCTACCCACTCTCATCACCAACCATTATCCTACTTACTTCGTCATTATGCCCTAATCACCACTACCATCATCATCATCATCATCATCTCGGCTTCATACTAATAAATGTGGTGGGTGGGCGCGCGCGCACGCACACACACACACACACACACACACACACACACACACACACACACACACACACACATACAGGAATATTATAATGCTCAAGTATAAAAAAAATAAATATGCACATGAAAAAGCAAATAAAATCATCATCATCAACCATCATAGCCTAATCACCATCATCCCTACTATTATTCTCACTATCATCATCACCATCACCATCACGACTAATATTCTCACCATCATCATCATCATCATCACTACTATTATCCTCCCTGTCATCATCAAGCATCATTATTATTCTCATTATCAACATCATCAACAATCTTCATCACCGTCATCATCACTACTATTATTCTCACCATCATCATCATCATCATCATCAATCATCATAACCATCATCATCATCACTTGTATTATTCTTACGATCATCATCATCATCATCACTTATTATTCTCACTATCATCATCATCAACCACCACCACCATCATCATCACTACTACTCTCACTATCATCATCACCATCATTATCATCACTTCTATTCCTTTCGCCAACCCGCCCCTCCGCTCCCAGTACCGCGGCGAGTGCAAGCTATTTACCGTATCGACGCTGAATGTTTATGTCCGCGACTTTAATGAATATGCAAAGCCGGTTCAATACGCACACTTTATGCTCCCTCACACACACACACACACACGGACACGCATACATACACATACACAAGCAAGCATACATACACACACACGGTACATAAACACAATGACATAAACAGATTAGTAGTAGTAGTAATAGTAGTTTCTGGTGGTGGTGGTGGTGGTAGTAGTAGTGGTATTGACACACAAACACAGATAAACCAATTACTATTATCACTTAAACACACACACACACACACACACACACACACACGGTATAAAGCGAACAATAAAGTGTTATAAACGGTTTACTGTAATTTCATACGGTAATAATTCTGTACACTACGATAATACGGCCTTCTGTAGTGCTATTCTATCTATCTGTCTATCTATCTAGCCCGTCTATCTATCTATCTGTCTATCTATATAAAGTATCTTCCTATGTCTATGTCTTTCTGTCTACTTCTGTCTTTCTATCGCATTCTATCTTTCTATCTATATGTCTGTTTGTCTTTCTATGTTATTCTATCTTTCTGCCTTCATCTATCAATCTATCTATATATCTATCTGTCTTTCTATCTATCTATCGGTCTATTTATGTATCTATATCTATGTCTGTTTATTAAATTATCTCAATATCTTTCTACTTGTCTATCTACCTACCTATGTATCTATCAATGTAGCATAAAGATAGTTGCTTGTTTATTTGTGTGTGTGTGTGTGTGTGTGTGTGTGTATGTGTGTGTGTGTGTGTGTGTGTGTGTGTGTGTGTGTGTGTGACGGGCTCAACAAGGTAGTCCGGCGTAGTATAAGAGAGGGGAGAGAGAGAGAGAGAGAGAGAGAGAGAGAGAGAGAGAGAGAGAGAGAGAGCTAATTTGGGAGAGGGGAAGGTGAGGGGAAAAAGGGAGAGGGAAAGAGAAAGGAAGGGATAGGGAAGGGGAGGGGGGAGAGGGGAGGGGGAGGGGGGAGAGGGGAAGGGGAGGGGGATGAGGGGAGTGAACTGTCAGAAAGAGGGGAGTAATGCCAAAGAGGGGAGACCCACCAACCCTTGAGGGGAGGGGAAAAATGCCAGAGATCTGAGGGGAGGGAAGAAAGGAAAGGAGGGAACTGGGAGAGGGGAAAGAGGGGAGGGAGGGAGGGGAAAGGAGTAGGGAGAGGGAAAGCTGATAGTGAGGGGAGAAAATAAAGACATGAGGGGAAAGGAAGGGAGGGAGAGAGGGGAAGGGAGAAGGGAAGAGGAGGGAAACAGAGAAGGGAAGAGTGAGGGAAGGAAGTTGTGAAAGTGAGGGGAGTATCATGAAGGGAGAAATATCCAATATAAAGGGAGGGGAGAGATGCAGGAGACGAGGGGAAGAGGGGTTGATGGAAAGAGGGGAGAGGGAAATTGATGAGAAATTAAAAAAGAAAAATAGAGAGAGAGAGAGAGAGAGAGAGAGAGAGATTGAACAACATATGAAGGAGGGGAAGTGGAAGGGGAAATGAGAGGGAGGGGGACAGGAGAGGGAGAGGGGAACGAGAGGGAGGGAAGAGGGGACAACTGTCAGACGGAGGAGACTACTGCCAAAGAGGGGAAAATACCTGAGAAGTGAGGGGAGGGAGGAAAGGAAAAAGGGGAGGAGAGAACTAGGAAAGGGAAGAGGGGAATGAGAGGAGAGAGGAGAAAGAGAAAAGAGAGGAGAGAAACTAGGAGAGGGGAACGGGAGGAGGGGGGATGAGAAGAGGGGTAGGGAAGAGAGAAGAAAAAAGGAAAAGAGGGAACGAAAAAGAGAGGGAAAGATGGGAGAAGAGAAAAGAAGGGAAAAAGGGGAAAAAGAGGGGAAGAAAAAGGAGGAGGAAAAGAGGAAAAACATGGAAACTGGAAGAGAGAAAAGAGAGGAAGAGGGAAGGGGAAGAGAGGAAGAGGGAAGGGGAAGAGAGGAAGAGGGAAGGGGAAAAGAATAAGAGGGTAGGAGAGGGGCTGCCAGAGTGAGGGGAGAACGGAAGAGAAAGAAAAGGGGAACAGAGGAAGGAAGAGGAAGGGGAGGGGAAAGACGCGAGGCGAGGGGTAGAGGGGAGGGGAGACAACTGTCAGGATAAGGGGAAAATGTCAGAGGGGAAATATCAGACAGCTACGGGGAGGGCAGAAGGGAAAGAGGGGAGAGGAGCGTGGCGAGATGAAATAGGAGAGGGGAGAATAGGAAAAGAGGAAGAGGAAAAGAGAGGAGGGGGAGGGAGAGGGGAAAAGGGAAGAGGGGAGGGGAAGGTGTAGTGACGAGGCTTACAGCAAAAGGGAGGGAAGGGAGATGAGGGGAAATGGAGAGAGGGGAAATGGACGAGAGATAAAGAAGAGGGGGAAGGGGAGAAGAGGGGAGGGGGAGGTAACCGCCGGAGTGAGGGGAGTACTACCAGAGAGAGAGAGAGAGAGAGAGAGAATAAATAGATACGGAACAGGCCTAGGGTAGTTCAAACAGACCAGATCTAGGCCTAAGGGTAGACAGTATAGATAGATATAAACAAATACAGGAGAGAGAGAGAGAGAGAGAGAGAGAGAGAGAGAGGAGGCATTTGATATTTTATTCCACTTCATCTGCACTTCTCAATACACCCCTATCTCTCTCTCTCTCTCTCTCTCTCTCTCTCTCCTCCCCTCTCCTCATTCTCTCTTCCTCTTTTCGTCTGTGTGTGTGTGTGTGTCTCTCTCTCTCTCGATCATCCCTCCTCTTTTCCCCTTCCATCTTTCTCCTCCCTTCCCCTCCCCTCTCTCTCTATTAATTTTATCTCCCTCTCTCCTCCCCTCCATCCTCTCCTCCCCTCACTCTTATCTCATCCATGCCTTTCATTTCCCCTCCCCCCCTCCCCCAGGACACTCTCTCCTTCCCCTCACCTTTCTCTCCCCTCACCCCAGGCCTCTCTCTTATCTTTCCCTCCCCTCTTCCATCCTACTAGGTCTTTCTCTCCTCCCTCTCGTCTTCCTCCTCCATCTCCTTCCCTCCCTCTAGTTCTTCCATCTCTCTCTCTCTCTCTCTCTGCTTCCTCCCTCTTCTCCCCTTTTTTTTCTCTCCCCCATCCTTCTCCCCTCTCCCTCCTCCTGCTTTTCCCTCCCAGCATCCCTTTTTCCCTCCTTCTCTCTTTTCTCTCTCCTGTTTTGATTAATCTTGACAGCTCTCTTTTCCATGACACTCTCTCTCTCTCTCTCATTACACACACACGCACTCTGGTTTCATTTTTATTCCTCTCTCATTCTCTCTCTCTCTCTCTCTCTCTCTCTCTCTCTCTCTCGGCCATTAAACGACCCCTTGCTAACTAATGAGGGGTTTTGTGGTAATTAGAGTTACTGATGTGATAAGCAGTTCCGACGGTCATATAAAAATGCAATTATTATTATTATTATTATTATTATTAGTTGTAGTAGTAGTAGTAGTAGTATCATTACTATTTACTGTCGCTGCTTTCGTTTGTCATTATGATGATGATGATTATTATTATTATTATTATTATTATATACTGATGCTGCTTTCGACTGTCATTATTATTATTATTATTATTACTATTATTATTGTTATTATTACTATTACCGTATATCATCACCATCATTATCATTATTTCTACCAGTACCGTATAATAATAATAATAATAATATTAATGAGGCACAATTTAAAGACTAACACTGTTATTTCATTTACCAGTAACACGACTAAAATAAAAAAATAATATCACTACTACACATTAATAATAAAAATTAATACCAATAATAAATACAAAATAATATTAACTAAACACATCCCAGCCAATAACAAAATATAATCCGGTAATAACTGTTTTAACATCGCCAGCCCCTAAAAACAGCTGGGAATAATAATAATAATAATAATCAATTCATCCATCCATATAATAATAATAGTATGGTCATAACAGTAATAATAACAACCATAATAGTGATGATGGTGATGCTAGTCGTGATGATGATGATGATATTGATGATGATGATGATAATGATGGCAGTAAACAAAATAAACAAGACAACACCTCAAACGATAACCAAAACAAACAAACAAACATGTCTCATCCCCCCATACCTGTATGTAATGATGATGATGATGATGATAATAATAATAACAATAATAATAATAAATAATAATAATAATAATAATGACGATAGCAAACATAGCGTCAAACAAACCCTCCCAAACACCAAAACAAACAAAATTCTCTCTCTTATATATACCCTGTCTTTTTCCCTCTCTCTCTTTGGCAACTTCCTCTCTCCCTCTCCCTCCCCCCATTCTCTCTCTCTCTCTCTCTCATATACCCTGTCTTTTTCTCTCTCTTTAGCAACTTCCTCTCTCTCTCTCTCTCTCTTATATACCCTGTCTTTCTCCCTCTCTCTATATAGCAACTTCTTCCTCTCTCCCTCTCCCTTCTACCTCCTCCCCATTCTGTCTCTCTCTCTCATTTACCGTCTTTTTTTTTTTTACCTCTCCCAGCAACTACTTCCTCTCTCTCTCTCTCTCTCTCTCTCTCTCTCTCTCTCTCTCTCTCTCCCTTTCTCACACACACACACACTTTTATACCCTGTCTTTTTTACCTCTCTCTCTCTCTCTCTCTCTCTCTCTCTCTCTCTCTCTCTCTCTCTCTCACAGCAGGTAAAATAGTGCAAATAATTTATGCACACACCGGCCCCGTTTTTCCTGTAAATTATGCAAATGCTCATCACTGTTCACGGGGCATTAAGAAGGCTTCATTTTCTATTAGCGCCAAACGTAATAAATGCCCCTCAATGCCCATAAATGCTCCCAATCCATTAAAGCATATGGGGAAAAATGCTCATAAATGCTCATCAATGCTCCCAATCCATTAGAGCTTATACGGGTAAATTCTCATAAATGCCCATCAATGCTCCCCATCTATTGAAGCTTATGGGGGTAAATGCTCGTAAACGTTCATCAATGCCCCCCATCTATCAAAGCTTATAGGGGTAAATTCTCATAAATGCCCATCAATGCTCCCCATCTATTGAAGCTTATGGGGAAAAATGCCCATCAATGCTCATCAATGCTCCCACCTATTGAAGCTTAAGGGGTAAATTCTCATAAATGCTCATCAATGCACTCTATTATCAGGCTTATGGAAAAAAATACTCAAAATTACTCATCAATGCTTCTTATGCATTAAACCACATAGGAAAAAATACTCATAAATGCTCATCAATGCTCCTCATCATTTAAAACTTATGGAGAAAAATTCTGGTAAATGCTCCCCAATGCGCTATTATTATTATTATTATTATTATTATTATTACTATTATTTTTTGGAGGGGGAGGTCCACGTAACAGACATACACTCACTGATATAATCCCCTTCAGAGACACAATTTCTATCTATCTATCTATTGCCAGACGCCTTAATCCCTTATACGGGTGGACACAAACAAATCGCCTCCACGTCACCCTGTCCCCCGCCATCGCACAGGGAATTTAATCTATAATAAATGCTCATACAAGCCCGTCAATGTCCTCCATTACTCTGCAAGCTAATGAGGGTAAATGCTAAGGTTGACTGGACACACACACACACACACACACACACACACACACACACACACACACACATTCTGAACACTACAACATAAAACAAAAAACGAGTAAAAAAATGTAGGGAAATTCTCTCTCTCTCTCTCTCTCTCTCTCTCAATGCCCTACTGACCTTTCAATCCCAAGTTTTATATCCTAAATGCCAAAATGCTGAAGGGAAGTGCTGGATAAATGCTAGCTTAGAGAGAGAGAGAGAGAGAGAGAGAGAGATTAAATGCCGATCAATGCCAAATTCTTTTCCCCCCCAGCGTTCATTTTCGCTTCGTCTCACTCTATCTTTCACTCGCTCATTTTTTTTTCGCTCACTTTCTCTTTTATGATGCCAATTCCTTCACCTTTGAGCAATTCTCTCTCTCTCTCTCTCTCTCTCTCTCTCTCTCGGCTATCTCTCTTCCACCCCAATGTCCCTTCACTTTATGCTCCTTTAACTCCCCCTCCTCTCTCTCTCTCTCTCTCTCTCTCAATTTATGCTCTTTTACACTGTCCTTCTTCCCCCCCCCCTCCCTCCTCTCTCCCCACTCCTCTCTTTCCCCCTCCTTCCCTCCCAACCCTGCCCAACTACTTCCATTCACACTCCTCTCACCTCTCCTCTCCCCCTTCCACTTCACTCTCCTTCATGTACTCTTAACGTACACACTTCTCTCTCCATTCCTCCTCTTTCCTTTCTCTCTCTCTCTCTACCTTCCTATCTTAACTCCAGTTTATACATTTTTATGCTCCCCTCTCCCCTATCCTCTCTCTCTTCTCCCTACTTCCATCCTCTCTCTCTCTCTCTCCCCCTTTTCCGAACACACTTCCATCCTCCCTCCCTCTCTCTCTCTCTCTTTCCAAACTTCCATCCTCCCTCCCTCCCACTCTCTCTCTCCCTTTTCCGAACACACTCCCTTCCTTATCTCCATCTCTCCCCCTCCCTCTCCCCTCCTCTCTTCCAATCACCTCCATTTTCTCCAGTAGCTACAATCTACCTTTACACTACCTCTCTCTCTCTTCCCTTTTCCAGTTCCTGCCTATACATTACAAACTAATATTTTATTTATACCCTTCACGCTAACTCCCTTCTCCCCTACCTCCCTCAATCTCTCACATTCCCTCTCTCTACCTCCTCCCTCTCTCTCTCTCTTTCTCTCTCTCACATTCTCTCCCTTTGTCTTTCCCTCCTCTTTCTTCTCCTCTCTACTTTCCAACCACTAAGATACACATTATTTTTCACATAAACATTTCTCTCTCTCTCACTCTCTCTCTCTCCCTTTTCCAACCACCTCCATTTACTGCCTCGCCACCCCATGGGACAGAATGGAAAAGAAGTTAATTGAAGTAGCGATGGGGTGACGGAAACAAGAAGGGGGGAAGGGAGGGAGAGAAGGGAGGGAGGGAGAGAAGGGAGGGAGGAAGGGAAGGAGGGAGGGAGGGAGGCAGGGAAGGGGAGGGAGGGAGGGAGGGAGGAAGGGAGGCAGGGAAGGGAGGGAGGGAGGGAGGGAGGGAGGGAGGGAGGAAAGGACGGAGGGAAGGAAGGGGAGGGAGGGTGGGAGGCGGGAGTTAAGAGGAAGAAAATGTATTGGAATCGCAAAGGTGATGTGATATAATAGAGAGAGAGAGAGAGAGAGAGAGAGAGAGAGAGAGAGAGAGAGAGAGAGAGAGACATCCCTTCCACAGCACTTCTTCGTGACTAGTACCATATTCTAGTATTTAACCTACTACACCTCAGCATACTAGGTGGAGCGATGGCAATTTTACACCAAGTTAAAGTGAACAAGGACTAGTAACCAAGGAGACTCATTCTTATTGCATAACGAAGGCTTATCATGCAACCACGATATCGCAAACAGGTAATAGAAGGGGTCCTGTTCCCTCAGGTGAAAGCAAATCGATTATAACTTACTGTAACTCTCTCTCTCTCTCTCTCTCTCACACACACACACACACACACACACATATATTCGTAATTATTTCCATCCAGCTATCAACATTACGCACACACACACACACACACACACACACACACACACACACAAATATTCGTAATCATTTCCACCCAGCTACCATTACACACACACACACACACACACACACACACACACAAATATATTCGTAATCATTTCCACCCAGCTATCAACGTTACACACACACACACACACCACACTCTTAACCAACCACACACACACACACCACACTCTTAACCAACCACACACACACACACCACACTCTTAACCAACCACACACACACTAAAAAGACGAAGAAAAATGAATATCTTAACTCCATAAAAACGAAGAGGCATTTCACACCTTTATATGTAATCAACTTCCGACGATTTTATTCAGGTGTGGAGATGTAGGGGGGTTAAAAATAGAAGAGGAAAAATGAGAGGGATAATCAAGAGGAAAGAAGAGGAAAATAAAGAGGAAGTAAAAGTGAGAGGGATAATCAAGAGGAAAGAAGAGGAAAATAAAGAGGAAGTAAAAGTGAGAGGGATAATCAAGAGGAAAGAAGAGGAAAATAAAGAGAATGTAAAGGTGAGAGGGGCGATCAAGAGGAAAGAAGAGGAAAACGAAGAGGGAATACAGGTGAGAGGGATGATCAAGACGAAAGAAGATAAATGAAGAGGAAAATAAAGAGAAAGTAAAGGAAAATAAGGGTAAAGAGGAAGAGAAAATAGAGGATAAAGAGAAAGTAAGAGAAAATAAAGAGGGTAAAGAGGAAGTAAGAGAAAATAAAGAGAATAAAGAGGAAGAGAAAATGAAGAGGGAAATACAGCAAGTAGGAGACGAGAGGGGAAGTTGTGAAGATGAGAAGGTAAGTCGAGAAGAGAGGAGGTTAAGTGTGGTTGGAAAATGCCCTGTGAGAGAGAGAGAGAGAGAGAGAGAGGGGGGGGGGTTAAGTGGAGTAGAGAAAGCACTAAAAGAGGAGAGCAAATCCCGAAGGCTGTTTACCCCTGGGGAGGAGAGGAGGGGAGGGGAGGGGAGTGAAGGAGGAGGGAGGAAGGGAATATAGGGGTAAGGAAGAAATTCGAGAGAGAGAGAGAGAGAGAGAGAGAGAGAGAGGACAAGGGAAAAGGGAGGAGGAAGAGGAGAAAAGCAGCAGCCACGAAATCAGGCGAGGCTTAGAGGAGCAAAAAAGAGAAAAGAGAAAAAAAAGAGGAATTGGAGAGAAAGAAAAGAGAAGAAAATAAAGAGATTAAGGAGTGGACAGCGAAGGATTGAAGCTGTGAGGGCAGGAAAAGGAAACTGGTGGAGGAAAGAAGGAAAGAGTGGAGAGAAGAGGTGGAGGAAAGGAGGAGAGTGGAGAGAAAAGGTGGAGGAAAGGAGGAACGTGGAGAAAAAGGTGGTGGAATGGAGGAAAGAGTGGAGGAAAGGAGGAGAATGGAGAAAAATGTGGAGGAAAGGAGGAGAATGGAGAAAAATGTGGAGGAAAGGAGGAGAATGGAGAAAAATGTGGAGAAAAGGGGGAAAGAGTGGAGACAAAAAGGAAGGACAATGAGAAAGAAAAACAAAGTGGAAGGAAAAGAAGACGAGAGAGAGAGAGAGAGAGAGAGAGAGAGAGAGAGAGAGAGAGGGGTGACGTCACTCAAAAATACCGGTACCAACAAAAAACAACATGGCTTCCCCTCCCATGAAAACAAAAAATAAAAATAAAAAAATATCCACATATAACTATCACGAAAAAAAAAAAAAAGTTAAATTGAGTCAGACTAGGTTGGGTTGGGTTAGATTTGCAAGGCTTCGTACAGTTAGATATAGGCAGGGAAGAATTAGAGTGGGTTGGGTTGGGTTAGTTTAGGTCAGGTTGGGTTAATTTACAAAAGACTGGGTTAGGCTTGATGAAATTGGGCTGGGTTGGACTGGGTTAGGATACATGAAACTGGATTGGATTGGGTTAGACTGGGTTTGGGGTTGGCTGGGAAATACTGGATGGGCGAAGCTGGGTTGGGTTAGGTTAGACTGGGTTTGGCCGGGTTAAAATTAGACTGGGTTGGGTTGGGTTCACCTGGGTTAGACGGGCCAGGATTAGGCTTGAGCTTAGACTGGCTTAGGTATGATTAAACTGGGTTGGGATGGTCAGGTTTTGTGGATATGTACAAAGGCAAAAATTTCACCTGTTATTCTTCAACATTTACTGCATACTTATGGCATGCCCGTCACTTTCCGTCGTAGTGAGTTATGCATGGGCAGAGAAACATACCAAGCCTCTCTCAGCTTGGGAATATTAGCCAGCAGAGGAAAGTGAGAAGCAAAAGAGGTGAAATATTAGGGCAGAGAAACATACCAAGCCTCTCTCAGCTTGGGAATATTAGCCAGCAGAGGAAAGTGAGAAGCAAAAGAGGTGAAATATTAGGGCAGAGAAACATACCAAGCCTCTCTCAGCTTGGGAATATTAGCCAGCAGAGGAAAGTGAGAAGCAAAAGAGGTGAAATATTAGGGCAGAGAAACATACCAAGCCTCTCTCAGCTTAGGAATATTAGCCAGCAGAGGAAAGTGAGAAGCAGAAGAGGTGAAATATTAGGGCAGAGAAACATACCAAGCCTCTCTCAGCTTAGGAATATTAGCCAGCAAAGGAAAGTGAGAAACAGACGAGGTAAAATATTAGGGCAGAGAAACATACCAAGCCTCTCTCAGCTTAGGAATATTAGCCAGCAGAGGGAACTGAAAAATGAAAGAAGTACAAGGTGAATATGCTCGCTCTCTCTCTCTCTGATTAAACTGGCCTGGGTGTACTGAAGTGTGTAAATGGCAGGAGGGGGCCAGCGGGGTGTGGGTCTATGTTACAGGCTAATCTTGATCATTTTATGCCTGATTCTTTTTTGGTGATTTAACAGGTAAATGAAGTTCATTGGGGATTATCATTATTACCAATACTGCTACTTATTTATTATTACTGTTGTTACGATTACTACTAGGCTACTACGAATTATTACTACTACAACTAAATCTACTGCACTACTACTACCATTACTACTACCCTGTACTACTACTACCACTACTACTACTCCGGTGGCTATTACTACTACTACTACCCAGTACTAGGACTACTACTACTACTATGTATTCGTCACATCAGTAGTAGTAGTAGTAGTAGTAATAGTGGCAGTAGCAGTAGTACCGGTAGTAGTAAATACAGTACCAGGCAAAGGTTCTAGTATTACAGTAATATTGCAGTATACCGCAGTAGTAACTGTAGTACTTGTAGTATCCTGATGATACAAATTACAGTAATAAAGGTACGCAGTAGTAGTAGTAGTACAGGTAACAGTAGCCACACAAAAGCATGGCAGAGATGAATAGCAATCAATGATATAATAGAAGGAGTAAGTAAAAGTATGCAACAACAACAACAACAATAATAATAATAATAATAACAACAGAGCTTAAGAACGAAAAAAAAAAAAAGTCCACACTAATATTCACCAACACGAAAAAAATAATAATCTGTACGGTACTCAAATCCCACCCCCCAAAAAAAAAATTCCCTCTCCCATCCCCCCAAAAATCAGTCCCCCCAAATTAAAGTTTCCTTACCCCTTTCCCCCAAAAATAGTTCCGCCTCCCCCCCCCCCAAAAAAAAGTCTCCCTTCCCCCCAAAAAAGGTCCCCCCAAACCCTCCAAAAAAGGCTTCCCCTCAAAAAACTTATATATAAAATTCAGTAGTCCACTAATTCGTATTAAACGCTAACAATCATTTAATTAAAACCAAAAAATTTAATTAGTAAATAAATAAAAACACGAACCGAACATACTTTTCACTCGTGTAAAAAGTATGCATTTTTTTTTTTCATTTTTTCACTCATACTAATTTACCTAAACACAATATAATTACTACCCCATTCAGTGTTTTTTCTTTGTTATTTATTTATTTATTTAGGTATTTATTGACTTACCAAACAGTTTTATTTGGCCTAAAGGAAAAAAATATAACGAACGAGAGACTGGGAGAAAAAGGGAGAAAAAGAAGAGGAAGAAGGTAAGAAAGGTGAAAAGAAGGATGAAAGAAAAATGGAAACAATGCAAGAAAGGGAAAAAGGAGAGAAAAAAGGAAAGAATAGGAGAAAAAGAAAGAAGGAAAGGAAGGAGAAAAAGAAGGAAAGGAGAAAAAGACAGAAAGAAAGAAAGGGGTAAGAGAAAGAGGGAAAGAAACGAGATAAAAAAAGGAAAGGAGAAAAAGGAAAAAAGAAAAAGGAGAAAAAGAAGGAAAGGGAAAAAAGACAATGAAAGAAAAAGAAAAGGAGAAAAAGACAGAAGGGAAGGAGATAAAGAAAGAAGGAGAAAAAGTAAAGAAAGAGGAAACGATGGGAAGAAAAACGGACGATATAAAAAAAAAAAAGCCAATATAATTACAAGGATGTCCTCGTTTCGAAAAGAGTTCAAAAAACCCCAAAATAAATCAATAGAAAATAAATAAAAACCTTCCTTTATCCAACGCCTCAAAAAAAAAATAATAATAATAATAATAATAATCCATCGTCTTCATTAAATAAAAATATACATTAATAAACCATCCCCTCCTTCATTCATTCATTCATTTGTTTTTTTCCACTCACCTAATTGTGGACTGAGAAGACAGATGAATAAGATGATAAATAACTTCTTCATCTTTGCTACCTCTTCTTCACCACTTCTTCACTCATAATACTCATCAGGGGATTGTGGTAGGAATGGTGGTAGTTGTGGTAGGTACTAAGAATGGGTATGTGTGGTGAAACGGAATGAGTGTGGGGGTGGTGAGGTAGCGGTGGTGGTAGTTGTGGTAGTCGCGATGGTGGTAGTTGTGGCAGTTGTAGTAGCAGCGATTGTGATAGTTGTGGTAGCTGCGATTTTGGTAGTTGTGGTAGCTCCGATGATGCTAGTTGTAAGCTGCAATAATGGTAGCTGTGGAGCCGAGACTGTGGTTGGTGTAGTAGCTGCGAGTGTGGCAGTTGTGGTAGCTCCGATGGTGGTAGTTGTGGTAGGAATATTATCCACGAGAATTTCAATGCTTATGACTTTTTTTCTTTTCAATGGGACGGATTTTTCTTTTCAATTTCCAAAACACAGTAATTTTTTCCTTTATTTTCGTTTTTTTTTTTTTCACTGAACAACGTACACTGATTCACTCATTTTGTCTTTTTTTCTCCACCGCTAATTCTCTCTCTCTCTCTCTCTCTCTCTCTTGCTCAATGGGTCAAATTATGGATATCGGTTCAAAAATCTTCGCCTTTTTTCGAAATTCGATTAATTTTCACTTCCAATCGGACGTAACATTGGGCATTACACCCGATAAGTGAATTATTATTATTATTATTATTGTTAGTTATCGTTATCCTATATTGCAACACCTATTACCGTATTATACATCATTATTATTATTATCACTTATTATTATTATTATTATTATTATTATTATTATTGCGGTCGCACCAGAATAATGCAGTTACCAGTACACAGGCACCGCAGGCCAATTATTCCACTCGTAAATGAATTATCGTCAGAATTATCACACGTACTGCTTGCGTGCGTAGGGATCAGAGGAGCAAGATATTAGAGGGAATATTACTATGTTATTAAAGCTTTATTGTTTTTTTACACCTTTCTACACTGATTATTTTTATAACCTCGTCTATTCCTCTTCTCCCCGTTCGTTGATTATCGTTCAGGTTGTCTTATTTTTTCGTTCACTACCTTTTTCTTTCGTTAATTCTTCAGTTCGTCTTATTTTTTGCATTCACTTCCCTCCTCTTTCGTTAATTCTTCCAGTTTTCTTCGTCACTCCTTCGTTTCTTCCTCTCCACGTTCGTTACTGTTCTAGCTTCCCTTATTTTTTCGTTCACCTCCCTTCTATTTCGTCTTTTTTCAGTTTTCTTCGTCACTTCATTAATATTTTCCTTTTCCTTTTTTTTCGCAACGGTATTTATTTATTTATTTACTTTTGTCTTCCTCTTCTTCCTCTTTCGTAATAATCTTTTCGTTCACTTTTTAACTTCAGTACTTTTCTCGACTTATATTTTCAGTTCAATTCTCTTTTCTCATATTTTCATTTCTTCCATATATTTCTTGTTCTCTTCCTCTCTCACTATTTCCTCACTTCCTTGTAACTTTCTTCACTTTTCTTCACGTTTTCCTCCTTTATCTCTTCACTTCCTTGTAACTTTCTTCTTTTTTCCTCACTTCGCCTTCTCGTTTCTTATTCCTCTCGATTTCGGCCTAATTCCTTTCTTACGTCCTACTCTCCCTCACTTATTTCTTCTCTTCCTCTTCTCCTCTCTTATCTCTTCACTTTCCCTTCCTCTCTTATGTCTATCTCTTCACTTCTCCCTCTGTTGCCTCTTCACTTCCTCTTTATCCCTCTTATCTCTTCACTTCCCCCTTCTCCTCCTCTTTTCGTCTCTCCACTTCCTCCTCCTCCTCCTCTTTCTCTCTCCACTTCTCCCTTCTTATCTCTCTCCTATCTAATCTTCCCCGTCTAGCCTCTATTATCTCTCCCCTCTTCGCTTTCCTCTCTCTTCACTTCCTCCTTCTCTTTCTTCTCTCTTCACTCCCCCCTTCTACTCCTTATCTCTCGTCCTCGGTCTTCCCCTCCTCCTCCTCCACAAGTTGGCAAGCCACCAAAGCCAAGCCGGGCACAGTGAACAACCCACCTTGCTTAGTCACTCGCGAAGCCTCGTTCTAAAAGCCACAGTACATTGGCTTCTTTTTTCGGCTTTTTTTTTCAAATATCTACACTCTCCTATATTTTTTTTCTTATTCACTCATTCATTTTTAGTCACAAATGAGTAAATTGTCTTTTTTTCAATTATCTTCGTCTTTATTCACTCTCCTGGGTCTCTTCTTTCATATTCATTCATTCATTTTTAGTCAGGAATAGGAGTTAATTGGTTTTTTTCAAATATCTTCGTATTTATTCACTCTCCTAGGTCTTTTCTTTCATATTCACTCATCCATTTTAGTCACAAATTAGAGTAAATTGTCTTTTTTCAAATATCTTCGTGTTTATTCACTCTCCTGGCTCCTTTTTTTCATTCACTCATTCATTTTATTCACCGTCACTTGATCCGGGTGACTCAGGGATGAATAAGATGACGTATGAGGTGGTAACTATATGATGGGGTAACTATTCTCTGCTGGTATTAGTACTGGTAACTGTATGAGAGGGTAACCACTGTTGGTATTGGTAACTATCTCACTCCTGTTGTGGTATTATTGGTACTATCTCACTGCTACTACTCACGGCTGGTATTATTATTGGTAACTATTCACTGCTGGTATTATTATTGGTAACTATTCACTGCTGGTATTGGTACTGGTAACCACCTCACTCCTGGTACTGGTATTACTGGTAACTATCTCACTCCTGGTATTTTCTGCAAGTACAAATCACAAGATGTACAAAGTTCTTATGTACGCTCTTTCCCGTACAAACGCCATCACTGTGCACTTCTGTACACTCACGGCAACATCACCTATTTTCCATCGTTACACCCAAAAAACAAAAACAAAAAATGTATACTTTTCGAAACAGCACAAATTTTCAAGTTTTTTCTCAATATTTCCCAACACTGCGTTTAAATTTCCAACCCCAAACACATTCTCCCTTGCGATTTACCCCTCCGAGAAATTATCCGTCGGTAATTTTATCCTCCTCTGGCCTGCCTCTCTCGAAAAGCTCAACCAAATCGCTAAAAATCACGGAATGAGGGATGTTGTGGGGCGAGAGAGAGTGGGAGAGCCCGGAGCGCGGTCAACACCCTCCCTCTTCGACAGCCAAGGTAGCACTGAGGCGCGAGGGATGACAGGACTGGGAGCGGGAACAGGGTGGAGGGAGGGAGTGAGGAAGAGATGGAGGGATGGAGAGAAAATGCAGGTAAAGCAAAAGAAATGCAGGTCAAGATGAAAGGAAGGGGGAGAGAAACTTGAGGAGGAGGAGAGGTGGGGGAGAGACGGAGGAGAGACAACAGGGAGAGAATAGGAAGATGATGTGGAAGGTGGTGGTGGTGGTGGTGGTGGTGGTGGTGGTGGTGATGATGATGATGATGATGATGATGATGATGATGATGATGATGATGATGATGATGATGATGATGATGATGATGATGATGATGATGATGAGGAGGAGGAGGAGGAGGAGGAGACGGAGGAAGAAGGAAAAGAGGATGAAGATGAAGAAGAAGGATGGTGAGGAAGATGATGAAGGAGGAGGAGGAGGAGGAGGAGAAGATGAAGAAGAAAAAGGAAGAGGAGGAGGAGGAGATGAAGACGATGGCGAAGACGATGATGAAGTGTGTGTGTGTGTGTGTGTGTGTGTGTGTGTGTGTGTGTGTGTGTGTGTGTGTGTGTGAGAGAGAGAGAGATGGAGGAGTGGAAGATGGAGGTAAAAAGGTGAATAACTGGTTAGTGGAGGAAGGCAAGCAGGGAGGGAGGGAGGAAAGGGAGCAAGTGGAAGGGAGAGGAAGACAGGGAGGGATGGAACAGGGAGAGAGAGAGGGAGAGGAAAGGGAGGAGGAGTGCGGGGAGAAGAGGAGGAGAGGATGGTTAGAGGGAGTGAGGGAGGAAGGAAATGAAGGGGGAAGTGTACTGAGATGAGGATGAAAAGGTGAGAGAGAGAGAGAGAGAGAGAGAGAGAGAGAGAGAGAGAGAGAGAATGGGGGGAAATAGAGATGGGGAAATAGGTTACAAATATATGAAGCTGGGAGGGAGAGAGGGAGGGAGTGGGGTGGGAGGTAAAGGGAGGGGGGTTTTTGTGTGAAGGGAGAATAAAAGGATGAAAGAGGGAGGAAATAACTACATGGGCACGAAGAAATGGAGGGAGGGAGTTACAACTGGAAAGGGGAGGGGAGGGGGAGGAGGGAGAGAAGGGAAGGAAGGGGAGGGGAGGTGGAGGGAAGAGGGGGAAGGGGAAGGTAGATGGTGGGAATGGAAGGGGGGAGGGGAGACGGAGGATAAAGAAGGGGAGACGGGGAGGGGAGGAGGAGGGGAGGAGAGTGACAATAGGAAGGAGGGAGGGGGGGAGGGAGGGGGAGGGACAAAGCGAGGGGGGTAAAGGACTAAATAGGTCTTGCAAGAGGGAAAGAAATATTGAGCGAGTGGGAGGAGGGGAGGGAAGAGGAGGGGAGGGAAGAGGGAGGTGAAGGAAGAGGAGAGCAGGATATGTGGGAGGAATAGAGAGAGAGAGAGAGAGAGAGAGAGAGAGAGAGAGAGAGAGAGAGAGAGAGAGAGAGAGTGAGGGAGGGAGGGAAAATGGAGAAAAGAGTGAAGGAATGAAAAGACAGGAGGAAAATAAATCAACAGGGAAAGGAGTGAAACGGCGCGAGAAATGCTTAAATACCGTGAGAGAGAGAGAGAGAGGCCTTAGACTGAACCGGATAAAATGGGATAGGACCGTATATGGTTGTGTATATATAATAATAAAAAACAGTACTACTACTACTACAAATAATAATAATAATAATAATAATAATAATAATGATAATAGGCCAAACAATAACAACAACACGAAGATTTTTTTTCTTGGAGGGAACGGCTTCCTGGCTCCTAGCATTTGGTTCCTTCTTCCTTGAACTAAGAATTAAAAAAACACTATCATTTTCCTACAGGCAGACAATTGCCCTCTAATAAGGAAACCCCATCAATAGGCTGTAATTTCGAAATGAACAGATCTTGAATTGGGCACTCTGTTATCTTCCTTTTGTTTTTTCTTGGCGGGAACAAACTTACGAACCTGTGGCCTTTGGTTCTTTCTTCCTTACATAAAAAAAAAAAAAAGATCTAAAACACAACCCTCAACTTACACCATTCTGCATAATAATTTTGGGCTAAAACTTTATTAACTATTTAACAAAAGGACTCTGGAGTACAATTTAGTCCATGCTGGGCTGCTTTGTGGCCCAACCATGTACAGGTACAATGGAGTTTTGCAACTGTTTAGCAATTGCTTTGGTAATATGAAAACATTCTTTCAAAACTGTTATGGAATGCTGTCGCTATGCTGCTGCAGGATAATCGCACATTTATATCCTACATGTTTTTTAGTACTTCAAACTTATCCTCATACCGTTGTGAAATTGCTGAGAAAAAGAACTGTACAGAGATCCCATTTCCTACCAGTAATTGTAACAAAACTGTAGGAGAAAAAAAAAAAGATAAATAAATACCGTAAATTAATAAATAATCGGATAGTACCGGTATAGTAATGTATGTTGCTCAAATGAACCTATAAACTGTTCAGCAATGAAGTGTTAAATGTTGTTAATATTAATCTTGCATACGAGTTTTTAATGAATGTACTTCCTGTTTAGACCAGAC
Source organism: Coenobita brevimanus (assembly GCF_032717465.1). Classification (NCBI taxonomy): domain Eukaryota; kingdom Metazoa; phylum Arthropoda; class Malacostraca; order Decapoda; family Coenobitidae; genus Coenobita; species Coenobita brevimanus. The sequence goes on from NC_136987.1 coordinate 2,391,916, forward strand.
TTACTTAACTGAAATTTCTGGCATCAAGGAAACTACAGAACTATCTTTAATCCCATCCATCTGGATTTTGCCCTTTTCAGGTTATTCTTACTGTTCCCAGATATTTTGTTCAACTCTAGAAAAGGCTTCTTGTATCACACGGTTATCAATGGTACTGTATCGCATATCTACTTCCTCCAGTTTAAAAAGTATCTACCAAGCTGAATGAAACTGTCAGAAGGTAACAAGAATGGATGAAGAGTATGTGAATGGACTGAAGAGGTTAAGTACTTGTGATTACGGTACTGACACTTCCCGCCCATCTCTGAAACTTCTAAAAGATGGAATTCGGACATGAAATTATACAAATGCTTCCTACCCACCACCATCCTCCCCAAATAGTTGCATCAAAGCATATGATATGAATACTGATTGTCACAGTGCAACCTCCCTCCCTCCTTCCTTCCCATCAGATTAATCGTTAACAACCTTCGCTATGCAAAGATCTTTAATATAGTCCTGGAAATTGGTATTCTGCACGCAAAGACTAGCTGCACTGCTTTTACTCTTACTTAGCCTAAACTTGCCACCTTCCCATCTCAAATGCATGGTTATAACAATGGAACAGCACTACAATAAGATGCTGTTCAGGAGGACATGATTAACAGTGTAAATCCATAATACTCTCTATTTCCGACGAGGAATTCATTTATATAAGCAGCAAAATGGTAAAATTGTGGGATAACTTATGGTAAAAGAACTACAGCAGTCATACACTAGCCTTCTCATTCATAACACACGGCTTACGATAAACAAACATATACCAATACAGTGTATCGTAATACACTAAGCCCTAATTACGCTTTTCACAACATGCAATAATGTGGAGTATATGCGTACTGGAAAGTGTAATTCAAGACCTCCAACGTGTACTGGAAAGTGAAATTCATCCTCCAACATGCTTGTATGCACTGGCACTTAATCATTTCCAAAAATATATATTCAACATTTTATGCTTGGTATATTCAGATGATTTCACTCATGTGGAAAGACTGCCAGTACAGAAGGGGTTACTGAAAGCTATGCAGTACCTAGCCCATCCAATTCAGTCTTTCCTGTGCTAATTTATATCACTGCAGGTAGCATGAACAAAAAATAAATAAATAAGAAAGAGGAACCAGAGAAGATGGGGTTTCTCATCATGACTTCACTGCCCTTTTGGAAATCTGATACTCTTTGGTGGAGAATTAATTACTTGGCTCTTTATTTGCTTAACATCAGACAACTTCACACTACATTCGAGAGAAATCTAGGGCACAAAAAGTGTTGAAAATGATCACTGTTAATACTACGACTTGGAATGCTTATATTTCATCTTAGGAGAGAGAATTTTAATCACCTCTAATGAAACTCGGCATGAACTACTCTTACGGTACTTGGTTTTTAAATCCAGACAAACCTGTGGAACTCAATGTTAAATCTGATCAAGATAAATAATTTGGCTTAGAAATTTGCATTTTTTTCCAGCTTACAAAAGACGATTATATTCAGCTCACAGAAATTCCAAGCAATTAAATGAGTAAAACACACACACACACACACAAATAAATACATTACTTTGCAGGATTGTTTACATGTACTGGATCTCCTACCAACTACTGACAGATCTAATGAGAATACCGTACAAAAACTCCTAAGACTGATTATAGGCTGTATAAGATATTGCACGATCTTAGGTACTGCCCTTCAACACATTTACAGAAAAATAACAAAGCGATTCAAAGTTCATACCTTGGTAAAAGCTCATCATCACTGTATATCTCTAAATGTTTTATTGTGACTGAATCTAATTATACTCTCACATCCCCTGGTTCATTCTTTTATACATAGCCGGCTGATGTCAATATACAGACTGCCAATTTTATTTCTGGACCTGAAACTGTTGGTTGTTGCCATACTGGGAAACAGAAAACAATTACCTCGCAACAGCGGATCTTCACTCCACTCAAAATATGAAAGAACAGTTCAATTTTTGCAATGTTTCTATACACAGGTCATTACTTGGATTCAAAAGGCAATTATTAAAAACTAATGAGAACAAAAACCACTGCTAATTGGTGTAAAATGTTGTAAGAATGCTGTGAGTGTTCATTAGTAACTGCGGGTGGTGAAATATTTCTATTTTAACACAAAACCATTCTTGACGTCTTCAATTCAGCAGCATTTTTTTTTTCCTTTTTTTTTAAAGATTATTTTTGTTATATCCAGATGTTTTTCTTTAGCTTAAGGAGACTTCTTGTAGTGACAGGGTACATGAAGGCCATATCTAATTCCTTTAGTTTGAAAAGTCTCCTCTAAAATATATATACACAAAAGTATCCTACCGCTTGTATTGTGTATAAAGGCTCCAACACGCTTGCATGTATCGGCCCTGGACACCTAATGGTATATCTCCACAGTGCTCGATCTCTGGCAGCCTCTCTATCAAGTCCCTTATCCCCGAGATCACACTCAGTGACCTTGTCCCAGGTCTTTTTCGGTCTGCCTCTCACAACTCTACCCCCAACATTCACAATTCTCAACTTCCGCACAAAATTGTCATCCTCTTCTACAATATATAACCATCAAGAAAGAGCAAGGCAAATAAAAACTGTCTTTGGACTGAAGGTATGAGTATTAAAGGCAATACAGAACTAACATATGTGTTCTATGCAGCCATAAAGTGAAGAAGTCATTAAAATCCACTGCAGAAAACACTACAGCAGCATACCTATTAATTTATAAAATTAAGGTGACAACAGGTAAAATATATCAGGCAGCACTATTGGAAAAGAAGAATTACAGTAATAGGATTATGTCATGTTGAATGAAATGTTCTGTGGAATCTGTAGTGAAATATTTTATCATTTTTAACCTGATACCGGATTCTGTTGCATTTCAATTATTTACTAGTTTATGCCGGATTCTGTATGATTTCAAACATTTACCCGGTACAATTCACGCGAATAGATATTTTCAAAACTGTGTCTCTTCTTGGCTACCACACTACTTGTTGGTTCATGTCATCATTCGCTGTACAGTGAGAGACACAGAAGATTATTAATGGGATAGGAATAAGCCCTTCACTAAGATGCCAATTATTCCATTACTCATTCTCGTATCGAAGGGCTTAGTAATGATACTGCATATCTAATATCTCCAGTTCAAAGTCTTCATCAAGCTGAATAAAACCATCACAGGGTACCACGAATAAAGAAGCTATCCCTTACCAGATCATGGTGTCTGGATATAGATAGACAGATAGATAGAAACTCAGCTATTTCATTCAGTTTAGGAGTTACAGTAAAACCTTGATTTAAAGTACCTCGATAGACTGGATAATGGATTTAATGAACACTACAATGCCACTGGACTTCCACTGGCTATAACAAACAACATCCATTATATGAGGCACAATGGGTCACAATGCACATCTTTCAAGAGGAAGTGCAATGACAGGGATGTGAAAAATGCAAAATGGAAAAATTACAGGCCAAGTTTGTGTAACATGGGTAGGCTACTGTGGTTTTCATTTTTAGTGCTAGAATGTGTTATTGTTGACATTAACTTTCAAACAGGTGCTTGAAATCCCACCTCAGGGGGGGATACCAGATATAACAGAATTTCTGCTTTATCAGATCAGGCTTCCTCACCCCACTTAATTATAAGGAGGTATTACTACACTTTTTAAGTGACACCATTAGATATAGTTTCCAGTTACCCCTTCACTAAAACAGGTCTCTCAACTGGGGGTAGTGGGGAGAATCAATTTCAACAGTAAAAATACAGTACACACTAGCTATATGTCAGTGAACACTTGGCACTGAGTTCTACAGTTCTTATTATCCCAGCCTACATTGACTCTATACAGTTTTTCTTTGGCGAGGTGATGCAGTAGGTCCAATAGCTTAGGGGATGTTCATATATTTGTCAGAATTCAGAAATGTATACAGCAACTGCCCAATCAAATTATTACACAAACACAAGTCAGCGATTTACAAAGTATTCCCACGTTCCGTAGAAAAAATGTACTACTGTATAATATATATCATAACCACATACCCGTAAGGCCTACTTTGAAAATTTTTGGCTAGATAAATGCCAGTGTGGTAATTCAAAACATACCCGGTACCACTATGATGTATATAAAATTCAGCACTAAGGTTCCATCATGACAAAATAATCCAAGCCAAATCATTACATACATGAAGGTCTATGATTTAAAATGCAATTACACGCAACACTCTACAATTGAAAACTTGTACCGAACCTTGGTCACTTCATTATTTTAAAAGCTTATACCGAACTATACGTCCATTTCATGATTACATACTGCATTTAAATACCTGCCGTATGACATATTAATCTACCTACCTCTCTCTCCCTGATATTTATACAGTAGTGTGTAGGTGAAGTCCGTGTATTGCTTTTTATTGTTGTTACACAGCATCAGGCATTTTTCTTTTGTACCATTAGAAATTATCTCTATCTCTTCTTTTATGACAACAAAATCTGTTTCTTTAACCCTCTGACTATCAATTACCTTCCTTGCAGTTGAATTTGGTTAATGTCTGATGATTTTTCTTTATGTCCAAAATCAACCTTGAGTTAAAATACAATAAAAAAGTTAATATTTGGATTGAAAACTGAGAACCTCATATTACATTCCTGCTTACAGATGATTTTACTATGCTCAAAACACTGGGCACAAAAACTAATAATAATTAAAAAAGAAAGAACACCCTCCCTATAACAGGCTAATTGAGGGAAGGGGGAAGCCTGATCCGATAAAGCTGAAAATCCATTATATCCAATGCTACCCCGCTGAGGTGGGATTTCCAGACAAATTTAATCTGGTTAATGTCAGATGATTTTCTATCAATCTATAGCCCGACGCCCTAATCCCGCAAAGGGTGGCCGCAGACAAAACGCCTCCAAGTCGCTCTGTCACCCACCATTTGACTACCCTCCCCCCAACTCACCCCCCCTCCCTCATATACCTCTCAACTCCATCCCTCCACCTCATCCTCGGTCTACTTCTCCCTCTACCTCCCTCCACCTCACCTACATACACCCTCTTAGTCAGTCTTTCATTCCCCATTCTCTTCACATGTCCAAATCAGATGATTTTACAACGTTCAAAACAAACCTTGGGCAAAGGTAATAATAAAAAAAAAAAAAACTACCAGGACTAATATTTTGGCTGAACACTGAGATTTTCATAATATATTTCAGCTTACAAGAGATGATTTTACTATGCTTAAATGTTGGGTGCTAGAGGGAAAAAAAAAAAAAAAAAAGGAAGAGAGAAAGAGAGAGACCAAAAATTAAAAACTTCCTGACATTCTACCTTATGAAACAAAAATTTTCATTTGTAGGTTATCAGTAGATTTTGAAAATGTATTGTTTATAACCATAATATAAACACTGTTATAAATGATACAAATTCAAAATCTACACTTAATCTGCATTTTTTTTTTCTTTAATGTGAGGAAGAAGGAACCAAAGGCCAGGGGCCCGCAAACCACTCCTTCCAATAAAAAACAAAAACAATTCAACAGACAGCAAAATTCAAGATCCATTCATTTTGAGATGCCTGGACACACTGCGTTTGAAAGACTGGATGTCATAGGAAGTAGGAAATACAGACAGAGGGAGACAGCTCCAGAGTTGACCTCTTGCATAAATGAAGAACTGGGAGTGACAGTTAACTCTTGCATTAGAGAGTTGGACAGAAAATGGATGGGAGTTTGCTGCTAGACGGGTGCTATGTGCCCGTCGTAGTGGTGGATGGATGCAAACAGACAGTACTGTACTATAATGCTTTCATTAACACATTTACAAATAATTACAGTACACGGGTAATTAAACACACAGATAAATTCAATAAATCAAGAACGTATTCCTAGACTATGCATAGCTACTGCAGAAATAAAAACCGTACCATGACAATCCGTCACTCATAAGAAGTTTGTGCATCGAGAAGTTATTGCACAGATAAAACTCAGTAATATATTTCTGTTCTAAGGAGGATTGCCAATATAAAAAGTACTGGTGTAATGTAACCAATGTCCATTTATTACAGTACCATTAGCACAAAATGTTGGAATTTACTTACTCAAAAGTTCATTTTCTGGAGTTCTAAATTAAAATGTGCTTTCAACAAATTCAACAACTTAAGCTATTAAACTCCAAAAACTACATCATAAACTCATAGTATTTTCAGACAGGATATTATCTTACAAAATACCGATGCCGATAACTGCGAAACTGCAAAGAACGATTTAATAAGGCAAAGGATGATTTCACTGACTCCCTGGTGTTTTAACTGAACTCCTTTCCACTTGTATTCATCTTTTTTGTACTCCTAGCCTGGCCAAACATCAAGAAACCTCAGCCTAAAAACCCGAACTTCAAGAAATCTGAATTGAACCGACCCTAAAGAAGCCTAACCAACTCCAAACCTAACCTAACTTACGCTGAATGAAATAATCTTATCTAGACATAACTAACACATAATTTTATCTATCCTGGTCATATTTCAAGGTAATTTAGGTTAGATTAATTGCTAAAAGTCTCTCAAACCGATTTCTGGCCTCCTCCACTGAAATGCACGAGGAAAAAGGAATCCGACAATAAACGAGAAATTAATCGGGATGCAATAACTGGAAATATGAAAATATACAAACACATGAACAATCAGAAAGAAGTCAACTAAAAAAAAATATGGCACAATCAGGAAAAAGTCAACTGGTGATGTAATTCTCCCACTTAAACCTGACCATAAAAAAAAAAAACTAAAAAAAAACTTGAGAAACGTAAAGCTCATTAAAAGGATGCTCTAGAACTACAATTTTCCTTATATATATATGCAGAAGTCCATCACAGAGGGATATTTGCAACCAGGGAAGAAGCTGCAAACAAAATTCTCACATTAAATGAATATGGGCACATCAAAATGAAAGGTAGGCAGGTAAATACAAAACGATTTCAAAATGGCATGGCTCACCTCAGTCACATCGACGTTTTTACTCACGTCCCTCGCAGAATATGCCCCTCAGTAGACACCAATAGATGCACTGATATTCCAACACAAATTCTCATAGGAACTAGGGCGTGGGAACCATGAAGCAAAGGCACAATGTCAAAAAAAATTACAATACAACGCAATCACCCACGCCGTCACGTAGCGTCTCCCCCTCAGTCGTGTTTGAAAGAAAAAAAATTTAAATTAAACTATAAATAAATAACCTTTTTACCCAATGACACTTAAATTATATTCTTGATAATTTCAGATGATTTTTCTTCATCTAACGACAGTCCTTGGTAGTTAGATTTAATAAAGGCATCTAGAGAAAATATTAACTTAGCAATCATGGATGTTTTTGCTATCGGTCTGCGCTCGAGTCAAAAATAATACTCATTTTCAATTTATCAGTGGTTGTTATTACTAATCTGACGCTGTTTATTATCAAAGCAATTGGTAAAGGTCAAGCTGTTTGTGTTTTACAAGTGCAATTATGAAATGAAGCCGATTTTTTCTACTATTAATATACGATGAGAGCATTATTTATTATTCAGCGTAAGTGACCTTCCGCTGAGAGAGAGAGAGAGAGAGAGAGAGAGAGAGAGAGAGAGGAAGTGGGCTGAGATAATAAGGAAGGGTGGATGCTCAGACATAACTCAGGAATCAGCCCCCCCTTCCCCCTTCCCTTCTCCCTCCTCCCTTCCTTCTCCCTCCTCTTTCTCTCTCTCCCCTCCCTCCTACATTACCTCCCACACCCTCCTTCCTTCTCTTTCTCCCCCTCCTGATCTTTCCTTCCCCTTCTACCTTCCCTCTCTTCTCATTCTTTCCTCTCCTCTTTCCTTCCCATTCCTCCCCTCCCTTCCTTTCCTTTCCTTCTCCCATCCTTCTTCCTCCCTCCATCTCCTCTTTCCTCCCCTTCCCTCCTCCGTCTTCCTCCGCTTACAAACATTTTCTTACATGTCTCTTCACCATCCTTTCTCTCTCTCTCTCTCTCTCTCTCTCTCTCTCTCTCTCTCTCTCTCTCTCACACACACACACACACACACACGCACACGGGTTGAGTGGCACATCAGAGGATATCAAAGCAACTCTTACCCTTCACATTTTAAAAGGAGAAATCCAACGTGTTCATTCCGTAATGCTGAGGATCTTGGACGAGAGAGAAATGGGGAAAAATATCTATCTGTCTATCTATCTATCTACTGTACTATTTCATCTCTCTCTCTCTCTCTCTCTCTCTCTCTCTCTCTTTCTTTACGCTTCTTACTCTTTCTCATATTTTCCTTTAAAACCTATTACATTCTTTAAGAGGCATTCTTCCACCTCTCTCTCTCTCTCTCTCTCTTTCTTTACGCTTCTTACTCTTTCTCATATTTTCCTTTAAAACCTATTACATTCTTTAAGAGGCATTCTTCCACCTCTCTCTCTCTCTCTCTCCACAAAGACTGATAAAACATAAGCAACTGGTTTTACCCAAGCGTGTGTATGTATGTATGTATGTATGTACGGGATGTATGCATGTTTGTGTGTGTCTGTATGTATGTATGTATGTACACAACTGGACAAGAAAAATATGTACATGGATTTATACGTACATAGAAAAAATCTTAAAGCTCCACACACACACACACACACACACACACACACACACACACACACACACACAAAAGCACAAAACCATATCAACGCATACACTGTACATTCTCTCTCTCTCTCTCTCTCTCTAACACACACACACACACACAAACACACACACACACACACACACACACACACACACACACACACACACACACACACACACACACACACACACACACACACACACACACACACACACACACACACCTGTTGCTCACCTGCCTGAGGGGGTATACAGGAGGAAAAAAAATCATTCCCTTGTACGCACACTAACCCTTTTTTTTAACCCTCTCTCTCTCTCTCTCTCTCTCTCTCTCTCTCTCACACACACACACACACACACACACACACACACACACACACTTCTTCCTTTGTTTCTCTTATTCTCTCTTTCTCAATTTCTTTTTCTCTCGTATTTTATTTTGAGTTGTACAATCTCTCTCTCTCTCTCTCTCTCTCTCTCTCTCTGCCGGGGGAAACACAGGAGGGAAAAAAGTTTACTCCTGTGTACACTGACCCTCTGTTGTTCCATACATTCTCTCTCTCTCTCTCTCTCTCTCTCTCTCTCTCTCTCTCTCTCCCTCTCTCTTTCTTTGTCTTCTATTTTCTTTTCTACCCTTTTTCATCTTCATCTACTTTTTATTAGAGAGAGAGAGAGAGAGAGAGAGAGACAGACAGACAGAGAGAGAGAGAGAGACAGAGAGGCAGACTGACATGTAGACAGACAGACAAGAAAAACAAGTCTGGATATGACAGGTGTGTGTGTGTGTGTGTGTGTGTGTGTGTGTGTGTGTGTGTGTGTGTGTGTGTGTGTGTGTGTGTGTAATGGATTTTTCACTGTACACACGTGGCTGAACTGTGAAGAATCTGAACCTACTCTCTCTCTCTCTCTCTCTTTCTCTCTCTCCTGTTTTTACGTTATTTTTCTTAGTTTAACATTTATTACCGTAGCCGTTCTCTCTCTCTCTCTCTCTCTCTCTCTCTCTCTCTCTCTCTCTTTCTTTCTTTTTTATCCCACTTTTCCTTCTCTCTCTCTCCTCATTTCCCCAACACCCAATCTATCCCTAACCAACCACGATAATAATAATAATAATAATAATAATAATAATAACTAATAATAATAATAGTAGTAGTAGTAGTAGCAGCAGCAGCAGTAGAAGAAACAATAATAATAATAATGATAATAATAATAATAATAATAATAATAATAATAATAACAAAGGCGAAACATCGAACTCGAGAGAAAACGGGGATCGCTTCACCGCCCCTCATTTTCTTCAGGCCAAACTCATCTATTTCTCCCTCAATGTCATTTTCCTTCGCTGACATTAATATTCTGGGCCCACTTTCGTTGATTTCAATTACTATGAGAAATCAATTTGTCTATTTTGAGATGGAGGAGGAGGAGGTATGGTTTGATAGATAGATTGATAGATGTAGACTGATAGATACAAATAAAGACAGATAGACAGGTTGACAGACAGATGGATAAAAACAGAGATAGACAGATATGTAGATGGACAGATAGATATACAGACAGGGGGTAGGTGGAGGTAAAGAGAATAAGGAAGAGGTAGGCGAGTGAGAGGGAGGAGAGTAAGTGAGAGGGAGAGGAGACGGGGAGGGGGAGCGGAGGAGGGGAGGCGAGGAGGGGGAGGGAAGGAGGGGAGGCGAGGAGGGGGAGGGGAGGAGGGGAGAAGAGGAGATAGAGGGAAGGCGAGGAGAGGGAGGGGAGGCGAGGAGAGGGAAGTGAGGAGGGGAGAGGAAGGGGAGGAGGGAAGAAGGAGGGGAAGAGGAAATGTGAAAGGTGAGATGGGAAAAGGAGCGGAAAGAGAGGAGAGAAAGAGAGGTGAATACGAGAGGGAAAAAAGGTAAGAAAAAAAAAAGAGAGGAGAAGGAGGAACATGGGAGAGAGAGAGAGAGAGAGAGAGAGAGAGAGAGAGAGAGGAGGAGAGAGGAGAAAGAACGAACGCTGCCCATAGATTAGATATTCATTATGTCTATCAATCTATCCATCTATCTATATTTTTGTCTGTATGTATTAATGTACCTATCTATCTATCTATCCATTCCTCCATCTAAGTATCTATCTCTTCATCAATCTATTTAGCTATCTATCCATCTATAATACCTACCTACCTACCTACCTATCTACCCACACCAATAACCTACTACCTACCTACCTACCTACCTACCTACCTACCCACCTTCCTTCCTACCTACCTACCTACCTACTTACCTACCTACTTACCAATATTATCCATAGGTCATTCTGTCTTTCCTTTCAGTACGTTCATTAGTGTGTGTGTGTGTGTGTGTGTGTGTGTGTGTGTGTGTGTGTGTGTGTGTGTGAGAGAGAGAGAGAGAGAGAGAGAGAGAGAGAGAGAGAGTTATCTTTAATCTGTGTAAATCTCTGCTTTTCTCATTAACTCCACAACCAAAGATTCCGTCTTAGAGGAATCTGTGTGTGTGTGTGTGTGTGTGTGTGTGTGTGTGTGTGTGTGTGTGTGTAAGTTCGATGTCTATCCTGGGACAAATGACTTCACACACACACACACACACACACACACACATACACACACACACTCTCTCTCTCTCTCTCTCTCTCTCCCTTGCAAATTTCTTCTTACACCTGTAATTACCTGAGTTAAAAAAATATATATTCTACGGAAGACTTTATTTTCCAGCTCTATATATTAAAGAAAAAAAAGAAAGCGAAACATGTATATTGTCCTAAGAGTTGTGTTGGCCTATTCTTCCTCCTGCCTGGCCCACACCTGCAGGCTTAGGCAGGTGTGTGGAGGTGTGCACGGCGAGGCAGGTAAGTCAGGTGTGCGGGGCTGTGATGTGACGCGGTTATCAGACCGGATGGGCAATATTTATCCCTTATCTCGACCACCCTAACCCACCAAAGCCAACACACACACACACACACACACACACACACACACACTTATCTCATCCATCCATCATCCAATCCTATGTTGCCCTATGAGAAGCGTAGGAGCCCGAGACTAGGCAGTTGGTCCAGACATTAAGATTCGGTCAATACAATCCTGGAGTAAGAAGTCATCAGACAAACAATAAAATAATTTGTCTAATCATGCCTGTCTGGTGGCCGTACCATCAAAGACACCGCCATCACTCCGCCCTCCTCCACAAGGGAACCTGTCCACTTTGATTTGGTCTCTGTCAAGGCTCCACAGATACTATCATGGAATCTGTGCCACCATACTACTGAACTATACTGTACTGGTTGTGTGTGTGTGTGTGTGTGTGTGTGTGTGTGTGTGTGTGTGTGTGTGTGTGTGAGAGAGTAATTCCTTGCCCCTCCTTATAAGTGTTTACTCCTTGAGATGAAGATGCTATTTCAAGTCTAAATAAATTGTATCTGTTTCTCTTCCTCTCTCTCTCTCTCTCTCTCTCTCTCTCTATTTACCTATCCATCTACCTATCTCTCTGTCTAACTCATTCCTACCTATCCCACCTTTTTGACCATTTATATTTACTCTCTCTCTCTCTACCTACCTACCTATTTATCTACCTATCTATCTATCTGTCTAACTCATTCCTAATTATCCCATCTTTTTGACCATTTATATTTACTCTCTCTCTCTCTCTCTCTCTCTCTCTCTCTCTCTCTCTCTCTCTCTCTCATTCCAACCTATCTACCTTCAACCATTTACATTTACTTTCACTCTCTCTCTCTCTCTCTCTCTCTCTCTCTCTCTCTCTCTCTCTCTCTCTCTCTCTCTCTCTTAAAAACAAAGCCGGCCTTCACATCAACATGCCATTTTGCAAACTAAGAGGAAGAGGAGGAGGAGGAGGAGGAGGAACGAAGGAAGGAAGGAAGGGAAGAAGGGAGAGAAATGAAGGAGGAAGGGAGGAAGAGAAGGGAGGGAGGGAAAGAAGAGAGGAGAAAGAGGGGGACCAAGGATTTAGGGAGAGATGGAAGAGGGAGGGAGGGAAAGGAGGGAGGGAAAGGGAGGAGAGAGGGAGGGAAAGAAGGGAGGAGAAAAGGGGGACCAGGAAGGAGAGGGAGGAGGGAGGGAGAGAAAACTGGAGGTAGGAAGGGGAAATATGGAGGGATATTGAGCGTGTAAGAAGACAAAAAGAATATGACCGGAAGAGACAGGAGAGATGAGGGATGGAGGAAAGAAGAGAAGGAGGGAGGGGAGGGGAGGGAAAGGAGGACAGGCAGGGAGGGAGGGAGGGAGGGAAGAAATGGAGGACAGACTGGGAGGGGAGGGAGGGAGAAAGGAGAGTGCAGGGAAGGGAAGGGAAGGGAAGGGAAGGGAAGGGAGGGGAGGGAAGGGGAGAAGGAATGAAGGATCAGAGGAATGGAAAGAAGGAAGGAATGGAAGGAGAGAAGGGGCGGAGGGAGGGAGGGGAAGGGAGAAGAAGGGAGAAAGAAAGAAGGACAGGAGGGAAGGAGAGGAGGATGGAAGGAAAGGAAAGAAGGAAGGGAGGGAGAGAGGAAGGAAGGATGGGAGGAGGGAGTAGGAAGGAAGGGAGGTAAAGAATGAAAAACTGGAGAAGGGAGAGAGAAAGGGAAGAGGGAGGGAAGGAGGGGAAGAAGAGAGGATGGGAGGGAAGAGGAAGGGAAGGAGAGGAAGAAGGGAGATAGGAAGGGAGGGAGGGAGAAAACATAGGAAGAGGGAGAGACCGTAGGAAGGGAGGGAGGGAGGGAAGAGGGAGGGAGGGAGGGGGGGTGCGAGAAAGAGAACGTAGGAGGGGAGGGAGGGAGGGAGGGAGGGAGGGAGGGAGATGGAGGCCAATAATTCTTAGTAATGATATGTGGCTGATAAACTGCTTTAATATATTTAGACGAGCAGGCAGGCAGGCAGGCAGGCAGGCAGGCAGGCAGGCAGGGAGGCAGGCAGGCAGGCAGGCAGGGAGGCAGGGGAGAGAAGGGTAGGGAAGGGAGAAATGGAGGTCAGTAGGATAGAAGGAGGGAGGGAGGGAAAAGGAGAGGAGGGAGAAATGGAGGACAGTAGGATAGAAGATCGCACGAAGGGAGGGAGGGAGGGAAAGGGAGAGAAGGGAGAAATGGAGGACAGTAGGATAGTAGGACGCAGGGAGGGAGGGAGGGAGGGAAGGAGGGAATGAGGACAGAAGGGATGGAGGGAAGGGAAGGGGGGATGGATGGATGAAAGGAGAGATGGAGAGAAGGAAGCGGGAGGGAATGAGGAGGGAGAGAAGGAGGAAAGGTGGGAGGGAGAGAAGACAGGGAGGAAGGAGTAGGGAGAAATGGAGGAAGGACAGAAGGATAGAAAGACGCCGGGAGGAAGGGAGGAGGGAAGGATGGAGGGAGGGAAGGAGGGATGGAGAGAAGGAGATAGAGAGGGAGAAGGAAGGACAGTAGGATAGATGGAAGCAGGGAGGGAGGATGGATGGAGGATGGAAAGAGGGATGGATGGAGGAATAATGAAGAGAAAATGGAGACTGACCCTCAACTTGTCCACTTAGTTTGGCAGTATTCGGTTCACAACTGTATATTTTCTTAACAACTACGCAAGCAGAGAGAGAGAGAGAGAGAGAGAGAGAGAATGAGAAGGTCAAACTACACCCTTCTTCCCTGACCTTGACCCTGACTGCTTGTTACCCGAATTAAAACCCTTCATCCTTGACTTACCTTCACCCCGTGCGCCAAGTACGGTGCAAATCGAATAAAACACGATCAAGAAAAAAATTAGCATATAAGAAAAGTTTGCCACAGACCTTCCCTACTGAACCCCGACCTATAACGGGATCTGTAAGGTCAGGGTCACTGATTTTATGCAGGTCAAGTTAGGTCACCAAGATCTATAAGTCCTCTAAGCTTAGTAAATCTGGCTTTATTATTCATCTTTCTTCAGTAGTTCAAGTTTCTTTTACTACAGGCTATCTTAGAGAATAATTGATAAGATTTGGCCTATATTAAGAATGAAGGATGATGCGGCCATAATAATAATAATAATAATAATGACGATGATGATGATGATAATGATAATAATGATGATGATGATGATGATGATGATAATAATAATGATGATGATGATGAAGATGATGATGATAATGAAGATGATGATGATAATGATGATGATGATGATAATAATAATAATAAATAATAATAATAATAATAATAATAATAATAATAATAACGGTTATCCCTTCACGTTCCTAAAAAAAAATGTTGATATGGATATGAATGGAGTTACTTCCTCACACACATACACACACACACACACACACACACACACACACACACACACACACACGGTCATACTTTACCGTTCTGTGTAACCCGGATATAAATGATTGCTCTCTCTCTCTCTCTCTCTCTCTCTCAAAATAGCCAATGTATTTTTTTTATTATTATTTATTGGTACATTTATTGCCTTTATTGGGCCTATGAGGGAAAATATGAGAGAGAGAGAGAGAGAGAGAGAGAGAGAATGACAATGACAAAGACTTCATAAACAGATACAGATTGATGGAAAGTGAGACAGAAGGATAGACAGATAGACAGATAGACATAGATAGATAGATAGATAGAACTCTACCAATTCTCCTTTCCTGATTCCTATCTTTGGGAACTCTGTCTGTCCGTCTGTCTGTCTGTCTGTCTCTCTCTCTCTCTCTCTCTCTCTCTCTCTCTCTCTAAACAGTTCATCCAGTGTTTAACATAGAAAAATTGCCCACTTTGTTAGGAGTTACACCCCCTGAGAGAGAGAGAGAGAGAGAGAGGAAGTGAAGGAGGAAGATAAGATGAAGAGTGAGAAGACAGAAAAAAAGGAAGCATGGAAGAAGGGAAGGAAGGGAGGGAGGAAGGAAGGAAGGAAGCTGGTAGGAGGAGGAGGAGGAGGAGGAGGAGGAGGGGATCGTAAGAGGAAAAATATCATAATGAAGACAAACAGAGAAAGAGAGAGAGAGAGAGAGAGAGAGAGGAGATTCTTTCATTCTCTCTCTCATTCTCTCTCCCTCTCCCTCTCTCTATCTCTCTCTCTCTCTCTCTCTCTCTCTCTCTCTAATCGATTATTTCACCTAGGCACACCTGAATTACCTTGTTATAGGGTTCATTAAGGGACAGGTAAGGAGGGAGGGAGGGAGGGGAGGGAGGATGAGAAGAAAGAGAGGAGGGAGGTAGGGAGGTAAAAGAGAGGAAGGATGGGGGGGAGGTTGGAAGAAAGAGAGGGAGGGAGGGGGGAGGGAGGTAGAAAGAGAGGAAGGATGAGAGGAAGGATGGGAGGGAGAGAGGGAGGGAGAAAGAGAGGAAGGATGGGAGGGAGGAAGGATGGGAGGGAGGGAGAAAGAGAGGAAGGATGGGAGGGAGGGAGAAAGAGAGGAAGGATGGGAGGGAGGGAGGGAGGGAGGGAGGGAGGGAGGGAGGGAGGGAGGGATGTAAAAGAAAGGAAGGATGGGAGGGAGGTTGGGAGAGAGAGAGAGGGAGGTAGAAAGAGAGGAAGGATTGGAGAGAGGTTGAAAGAAAGAAAGAAAGAGAGAGGGAGGGAGGGAGGGAGGTAGAGAGAGGATGGATGGGAGGGAGGTTGAAAGAAAGAGAGAGGGTGGGAGGGAGAGGAGAGGAGGGAGGAAGACGAGGCACAGAGGGAAAGAGGTAGGTAGGTAGGTAGGTAGGCCGGTAGGTAGGAGGTAAGTAGCATGGTAGGTAGGTAGCAACAGACAGACAGACGTATAGATAGACAGACAGACAGATATAGATGATGTAGGTAGGTAGGTAGGTAGGTAGGCTGGTAGGAAGAAAAGAGGAAGAAAGCAGAGAGAGAGAGAGAGAGAGAGAGAGAGTCTCATTTCGGAAAGAATGACACAATTTCTAATTACAGAGGCTTAATGACAAAATTCCTCCATCTACTCTCTCTCTCTCTCTCTCTCTCTAATTTTCCTCCCATGTTTTAAATTCTCTCTCTCTCTCTCTCTCTCTCTCTCTCTCTCTCTCTTTCTCTCAATTTTCCTCCCTTCTTGTTTTAAACTCTCTCTCTCTCTCTCTCTAATTTTCCTCCCTTCTTGTTTTAAACTCTCTCTCTCTCTCTCTCTCTCTCTCTCTCTCTCTCTTTCTCTCAATTTTCCTCCCTTCTTGTTTTAAACTCTCTCTCTCTCTCTCTCTAATTTTCCTCCCTTCTTGTTTTAAACTCTCTCTCTCTCTCTCTCTCTCTCTCTCCAATAAGCTCCCTCGTTATGGTGGTTAGTCCTCAAGGGAGTACAAACTGCCCTCCCTTTCCTCCCCCTCCCCTCCCCTCCCCCCTCCCCCTCCTTTACCCATGTCTCCCCTCCACACTCCCCCAAATCCCTCCCCCCCTCCCCAACACTCTCCCTCTCCCATCTTCCTATCTTCATTTTCTCCCCCCCCTCCCTCCTCCTTCCCCCCCTCCCTCTTCCTCCTTCCCTTCCCTCTCTCTCTCTCTCCCTCCCTCCCCTTCCCCTCCCTCTACGTTCCCTATTCTCTCCCTCCTCCTCTTCTTTCTCCCCCCTCTCTCTTCCCCTGCCTTCCCTATTCTCTCCCTCCTCCTCTTCTCTCTCTCTCTCTCTCTCTCTCTCTCTCTTCCTCCCCTTTCCATCCTCTCCCTCCCTCTCCCTCCCCAGAATGCTCTTACCTAGGCGCTGTCTCACGCCCCTGGGGAGATAGGGAGGGAGGGAGGGAGGGAGGGAAAAGGGGAGGGCAGGGAGGGAAAAGGGAGGAAAGGAGACAGGTGAGAGGAGAGCAGGAGAGAGGGAAGAGAGAAGGGAAGAGAGAAGGAAAGGGAGAATGAAGGGGGAATGAAACGACAACAAGAGAGGGAGGGAGGGAGGAGAGAGAGAGAGAGAGAGAGAGAGAGAGAGAGAGAGAGAGAGAGAGAAGGGAATGAAAGGAGAGACAGAGTGGAGAAGAAGGAGGCAGGGTGAAGAAAAGGGAGAGAATGGAAAGAAGGGAGAGAGAAAGAAGAAAAGGGAGGGAGAAAAATAGGGAGGAGAGAGAAGGGAGAAAAGAGAAGCAGGAAGAAAATGAGGAAAGACGGAGGAAGAGACGAGGAAAGAGAATATGAAGGAGAATAGATAAAAGATAGATAGATAGACAGATATAGATAGATAGACAGATAGATAGAGGTTGATATGAAAGGAAGGAGGGAATAGATTAGATAGATAGATAGATAGATAGACAGAGGTTGGTATGAAAGGGGGGAATAGATAAAAATTGACAGATAGATAAAAAGATAGATATTGGTTGGGAGAAAGGGAAGGCAGGAATGAAAGGGAGGAGGGAATAGATAAAACAGATAGATAGACAGATAGATAGACAGACAGACAGGTTGGTATGAAAGGACGGAGGGAATAGATAATAGATAGATAGATAGATAGATAGACAGACAGAGGTTGGTATGAAAAGGGAATAGATGAACAGATAGATAGATAGATAATAGATACTGATAGATAGATAGATAGAGGTTGGTATGAAAGGAGGGAATAGATAATATTGATAAACAGATAGATAGACACAGACTGAGATAGACAGATAGATATTTGGACTGATAGATTGCTAGACTGACACATAGGGGTAAAAATACAGAAAAAAACAAGAAAATAGAAAAAGAAAAAAAACAAGATTCAAAACAAGAAGAAGAAAACGGGATAGAGAGAGAGAGAGAGAGAGAGAGAGAGAGAGACAGACAGACAGAGAGAGAGAGAGACAGAGAAGGGTGAATGAAGGGAAAAAGGGAGGTGGGGAGAAAGAGAACAAGGAGGGAGGGAGAGAGGGAGAAAGAAAAGTCAGGGAGGGAGGGAGGGAGAAGTGACAGAAAGAAATGAAGGAGAAGGAAGGAAGAAAAAGGAGGGGAGGGGAGGGGAGGGGAGGGGAGGGGTGGGGTGGGGTGGGGTGGGGAGGGGAGGGGAGGGGAGGGGAGAGGGGTGG
>NC_136987.1:2417984-2420484 GCF_032717465.1 Coenobita brevimanus
AGTGAAGGGACGAAGGAGTGAAGGAACGAAGGAGTGAAGGAACGAAGGAGTGAAGGAACGAAGGAGTGAAGGAACGAAGGAGTGAAGGAATGAGTGAAGGAACGAAGGAGTGAAGGAATGAGTGAAGGAAGGAGTGAAGGAAGGAGTGAAGGAGTGAAGGAAGGAGTGAAGGAGTGAAGGAAGGAGTGAAGGAACGAAGTAGTGAAGGAAGGAGTGAAGGAACGAAGGAGTGAAGGAAGGAGTGAAGGAAGGAAGGAGTGAAGGAACCAAGGAGTGAAGGAACCAAGGAGTGAAGGAACCAAGGAGTGAAGGAACCAAGGAGTGAAGGAACGAAGGAGTGAAGGAACGAAGGAGTGAAGGAGGCGAAGCACACTGTCCATCAAAGCCTGCCTCGCCTCGGTTACAAAATAAAGACATAACCAAGACGCTCATGAATACTGGGAAGGAAGGAAGGAAGGAAGGAAGGAAGGAAGGGAGGAAGGAAGGAAGGGAGGAAGGAAGGAAGGAAGGAGGGAGGGAGGGAGGGAGGAAGGAGGGAGGGAAGAACGAAGTAAGGAAGATGAAACAAGGAAATAGTGAATATAAACACAGTGGTGATGGAGTGAAGAAAGAGGGAGAAGGAAGGGATGAAGGAAGAGGGATAAATGAAGAAAGGTGGTAGGAATGAATGATGGAGAGAGAGAGAGAGAGAGAGAGTATTCACTGACATATCCTTCTTCTTTCTGCTACAATACACACACACACACACACACACGCACGCACGCACACACACACACACACACACACACACACACACACACACACAAATATACTTATACAAACATACAACACACACACACACACACACACACACACACACACATTCTCAGACATACACGCAACCACACCTTATCTTGCAAACAAGTTATCAAATAAACACATTCTCTCTCTCTCTCTCTCTCTCTCTCTCTCTCTCTCTCTCTCTCTCTCTTCCACACACACACACACACACACACACACACACACTAAGTCCCTTCCTTTCTTTCAAACAAACACAATTTGAGTAAGAAATGTGACACGGGGGAGGAGGAGGAGGAGGAGGGGGAGGAGGAAAGCAAACAATAGTAGTAGTAGTAGCAGTAGTAGTAGTAGTAGTAGTAGTAGTAGTAGTAATAATAATAATAATAATAATAATAATAATAATAATAATAATTCTTTAACTCAGATGTTCCAAAAATATTCGTTCTTTTGCAACTTATTTCCGTAGAGAAGTGACCGAAGAAAAAGACAACACCACAGCCCTGCACCCACTCCCACAGCACTTCTTCGTGACTAGCATCGTATTCTAGCGCTGAAGACGGAGTGACGGCAATTTTAGGCCACGCCATAGTGAAGGGAGCATAGGAAGAGCGGAAGAAATATACATAAGGACGAAACAACCCCCAAAATACAAAGAACTCACATAGTGCATACCTCCGCCAAGGCCATTACCATCAAATAGGTTCCGGATCAGCCCCAAAACTTAATCATTTCTTCCTCGGTCCATGGCCCACCCTTCCACAAAGTTTCATCAGAATCCGTTCATAACTTTCTGTGTAATGGTGCTGACAAACACACAGACAGATAGATACACACACACACACACACACACACACACACACACACACAGATAGATAGATAGATACACACACACACACACACACACACACACACAGACACACACACAAACAAACAAACGCTGGCAAAAACATAACTTCTTTGGCGGAGGTAAACACAAAAACCAATATGAACAAAGGAGGAGGGAAGGAAAAGGGAGGGAAGGAGGAAGATTGGAAGTGAGGGAAGGAAGGAAGGACCAGAGAGGAAGGGTGGGAGGGAAAAGGAAGACTGATGAAGAAGAGAAGGAGGGAGGGAGAGAGGGAGGAAGGAAGGAAGATGAGAAAAGGAAGATTGGGGAAGAAGGAAGGGACAAGGAGGAATGAAGGAATGAAGGAAGGAAGGAAAGAGGGAAGGATGGAAAGAAGGAAGGAAAGAAGGAAGAAAGGAAGGAAGGAAAGAGGGAAGGGAGGAAGGAAGGAAAGAAGGAAGGAAAGAAGGAAGGAAGGAAGGAAAGAAGGAAGGGAAAAGAAGGAAGGAAAGAAGGAAGGAAGGAAGGGAAGAAAGAAGGAACGGAAGGAAGGAAGAAGGAAAGAAGGAAGGATGGAAGGAAAGAACGAAGGAAGGAAGGAAGGAAAGAAAGAACGAAGGAAGGAAGGAAGGAAGGAAAGAAGGAAGGATCAAAAAAGAAAACTCAGAAAGAAAAAGGAAGAAAAAAAGAAGAAAGACAAAGATTATGAAGACAAAAGAGTAATTAGAGCAAACTAATGAGAGAGAGAGAGAGAGAGAGAGAGAGAGAGAGAGAGAGAGAATTAGAGCAAAAGAGAGTAAGAGGAGAGAAAGGAATGATATAATGAAAAATAATGAGAGAGAGAGAGAGAGAGAGAGAGAGAGAGAGAGAAATGAGAAACAGATGAGAGTGAAC
>NC_136987.1:2430484-2432984 GCF_032717465.1 Coenobita brevimanus
TGTGTGTGTGTGTGTGTGTGTGTGTGTGTGTGTGTGTGTGTGTGTGTGTGTGTGTGAGAGAGAGAGAGAGAGAGAGAGAGAGACCGACACTCCTTTCACCTTAACTTGGCCCAGATTTTCGTCCTTTTGCAGCTTATTTCACGTAGCTCCGGAAAGGACAATACTACGGCTCTACATCCTTTCCACAGCACTTCTTCGTGACTAGCGCTACATTAAGCTTCAGTCGTTTGCTCAGTGGAATCCAGGATGTTTGTATAACCGAGTGGAACCACATCCTCCTCTTCCATCTCTTCCTCCTCTTCTTCACCACCAGCACCATCATCACTTCCTCCTCCTCCTCTTCCTCCTTCTCCTCCAAGTCTAATTTCTTCACTCTTTCTCCACCCCCATCCCCCCCCCTCTCTCTCTCTCTCACTGGGTCATTTTCTCACCTCCACTTTCTTTTCCTTCCTTAATGTCTTCCTCTCTCTCTCTCTCTCTCTCTCTCTCTCTCTCTCTCTCTCTCTCTCACACTTTCACACTATTTCCCCCCCCAGGTATTTTGGTTCTCTCTCTCTCTCTCTCTCTCTCTCTCTCTCTCTCTCCACTAAATGTTATGAATTTTCTTAGTCTTTTCTTTCTCCTTCTTCTTCTTCGTCTTCTGCTTCTTCCTCCTCCTCCTCTTCCTCTTCTTTTGCGTCCTCTTTCCTCCCTCTTTATTTTTCCCCAACACCTACTCTATTTCCTCCTCCTTCCTCTTCCTCTTAGTTTTTCACTTCCTCTTCCTCTTTCACTTCCTTTCTATTCCTCTCGTATCTTCTTCCGCCTTCTTCTGCTCCTCTTCCTCTTCTGTTTTTTCCTCCTCCTCTTCCTCTTCTATTTCCATTCTCTTCCCTCCTCCTCTTCCTCTTCCTCTTCTATTTCCATTCTCTTCCCACCTCCTCCTCCTCTTCCTCTTCTATTTCCATTCTCTTCCCACTTCCTCCTCCTCTTCCTCTTCCTCCTCTTCTACTTCCTCTTCTTTTTTTAATATCTTCCCCACCTCTTCCTCTTCAATCACCATTCTTTTCATCACCTTCCTCCTCCTCCTCCTCCTCCCATTCTTCCTCCTCTTCTTCTTCTTACTATTCTTTCTCTTCCTCTTCTTCCTCTTCCCTAGTACTACCCATCACTCACGACCACACTTCATTGTTTCAAGACACTCACAATGTCTTCACTTTCCCCTCAACTCACCTTTTCTGCCTATTGTTTAGAAGGTAGGTAGGTAGGTAGGTAGGTAGGTAGGTAGGTAGACAGGCAGACAGGTAGACAGAGATCGACAGATAGATGGGTAGGTAGGTAGGTAGGTAGATAAGTGGGTAGGTAAGCAGGGAGGGAGGAGGAAGAGAGCAGAGGTAGGTAGGTAGGTGAGTGGACAGGTAGGTAAGGAGGGAGGAGGAAGAGAGGGTTAAAGGTAGCTAGGTAGGTAGGAAGGTAGACAGGCAGGTAGCAGGTATGAAGGTATGTAAGCTCGTATGGAAGGAAGGTAGGTAGGTAGGCTGTTCATTTATCTATCTATCCATCTATCTATCTATCAAGTAAATACTGATCAGAAATTATAAATACACGAAAAGGCTAAGGACAGGAAACACAGGAAAATAAAAAGAAAAGGAAAGACAGGAAAATAACTGAAAATGATAGATAGACAGATAGATAGAGATAGATAGATAGACAGACATAGATAGATACATTGTGATAGACAGAAGGCGAATAAAGAAAGCATACATAATAGACAAGATAAAGGAAGAATGAAGATAAATGAGAGAGATAAGGAGGAGGTGGAGGAGGAAGAGGGGAGAGAGAGGAAGGAGGAGGAAGATTTAGAGAAAAGAGATAGAGAAGGATAAAGAGGGAAGGAGGGGAGAATGGAAGATGAAGGAGAAAGAGTGGGATAAATGAGGGAAGGAAGGGAGTTACGTTACTGAGAAATATGTCTTACAAGGAAGGAAGAAGGGAAGGAAGGAAGGAGGGAAGGAAGGAAGGAAGGAGGGAGGGAAGGAAGGAGGGAGGGAAGGAAGGAAGGAGGGAGGGAAGGAAGGAAGAAAGGATAGAAGAAAGGAAAGAAGGAAATAAGGATGGATGGAAGGGAGGGAGGAAGGAAGGAAGGAAGGAAGAAAGGATAGAAGAAAGGAGAGAAGGAAGGAAATAAGGATGGATGGAAGGAAGGAAGGAAGGGAAGGAAGGAAGAAAGGATAGAAGGAAAGAAGGAAGGAAATAAGGATGGATGGAAGGAAGGAAGGGATGGAAGGAAGGAAGGAAGGATTTCTCTCTACCTATCTACCTAATCTATCTAACCATCATTTTATACTTTCAAATCATCATCATCATCACCACCCCCACCACCACCATCATCATCATCATCATCATCATCATCACCACCACCTTCCCTGTCCTCCTCTCCCCTTATCATCCCAATCACTGTGTTTTATCTCTCTTATCAGTGACACTGCAGAAGGTATTGGCATCATCAGAGTTAAGGCTG
>NC_136987.1:2435484-2445484 GCF_032717465.1 Coenobita brevimanus
TGTGTGTGTGTGTGTGTCTTCAAACGACGCCTTCTAACTATCTCTCTCTCTCTCTCTCTCCTTTTCTTTCCTCCCCCCCCTCTCCCTCTCTTCTCCTTTCCCCTCTTCCTTCCTGCTTTCCTCCTCATTCCTTTCCTCCATTTCTCCTCACCCCTCCTTCCCTCCCTCTTCCCCGCTTTCTCTCCCAACCCTTCCTTTCTCTACCCCCTCCCTCCTCCTCTCCCCCTCTCTTCCCTCCCCCTCTTCCTTCTCCTTTCTCTCCCCTTCCTCTTCTTCTTCTTCCTCCCCTCTCCCCTTCCCTTCCCTCCGCATCTCCCCATCCCTTCTCTCTCTCTCTCTCTCTCTCTTATCTCCCCTTCCCTCTCTTACTTTCTCCCCTCCCCTCCTCCTCTCCCCTTCTCATTCCCTGTCTCTCTTCTCTCCCCCTGTCCTTCCTACCTCCTCTATCCCTCCATCTTTCCTCTCCCTCTCCTCATCTCTCCCCACCCTTCTTCCTCCTCCCCCTCTCTCCTCCTCCCTACTTTCCATCCCTCCTCCTCTACCAGTGTCTCCTTCACTCCTCTCCCCACTCCTCCCCTCCCCTCCCCTCCTCTCCTCTCACCTCCCCTCCCTCTCTCATAGTCTCTCTGTAAAAGCCATAAAGTGATGGTAATTATTTCGCTGATTGCTTCTGACTCTCTCTCTCTCTCTCTCTCTCTCTCTCTCTCTCTCTCTCCCCCATAATTGTTCTAAAGTTTTTCTTCTACAACTTTTTATGATTTTCTCCTATTCTCTCTCTCTCTCTCTCTCTCTCTCTCTCTTTCTCTCACCCTTGTACTAGCCCACACCCCCACCTTCCCACCAACTCAGCACCTTCTCTCGCTCTTCTCTCCCTCCCTCCTCCACACCACTTCCCTCCCTCTGGCGTTCTCTCTCTCTCTCTCTCTCTCTCTCTCTCTCTCTTTTTCCATACACAAACACACACACGCACACAAACACACACACACACACACACACATAGAGAGAGACAGACAGACAGACAGACAGACAGACAAAGAAAAACCACACTATGCACCAAATAACACACAACATTCTACTGAAACACTGTACAAAGGTGAAACACTCAAAATAAATCGCTACAGAAAAGGTGTTACGGTACGAAAAATATAATACCACTTCTACCACAAAAAAAAAAAAAAAAAAAAAAAAAAAAAAAAAAAATGAAGCCTTAGCCCCTCCATGGAAAAAAAAAAAAAAAAAAAAAAAAGGAGGATAGGGAAAGCATGAATGGAAAATGGAATATGCAGAATGTGTTAAGTAAATTGATAACTCTGACTTAAGAATGAAAACTGGACCTTCCTTCATTCATTCCTTCATTCTGTCTTTCCTTCCTTCCTTCCTTCATTCTCTCTTTCGTTCATTCATTCATTCTTTATTTCTTTCTTTCTTCATTCATTCAGTCATTCACCCTTCTTTCCCTTCCTTCCTTCATTCATTCATCCTTCTCTCGCTCGCTCCCACCCACCCATCCATCCACCCACACACTCACTCACTCACTCAACCATCCATCTATCCACTCACCCATCAACTCAACCACTCACTCATCCACCCTCCCATCCATCCATCCACCCACCCACTCAACCACACACTCACTCATCCATTCACCCACACACTCACTCACTCAACCATCCATCCATCCACTCACCCACACACTCAACCACTCATTCATCCACCCTCCCATCCATCCATCCATCCATCCACCCACCCATCCACACATTCATCCATCCACCCACACATTCACTCACTCACTCACTCACTCATCCATCCATCCACCCAGATAAATTACTTACAACAGGCCTATGTATTTTTTTTTTTTATTGTAATGATAAAAAATAAAGATAATTATTCGGGCAATTGGAAAAGGAAGATTTTGGTTTTTATTTAGATAAGAAAAAATTACTGATTCAGAGAAGGGGATGTAGTAGTAGTAGTAGTAGTAGTAGTAGTAGTAGTAGTAGTAGTAGTAGTTGTTGTTGTTGTTGTTGTTCTTGCTGTAGTAGTAGTAGTAGTAGTAGTAGTAGCAGCAGTAGTAGTAGTAGTAGTAGTAGCAGCAGTAGTAGTAGTAGTAGTAGTAGTAGTAGCAGCAGTAGTAGTAGTAGTAGTAGTAATAATAATAATAATAATAATAATAATAATAATAATAATAATAATAATAATAGTTAATTCCACAGCAAGTTCATAATAATTTCCAGTCGCATTGAGCCGGTGAAGGTTTATATCCAAGGGGTGGTTGGGGTTTATTGCTCACGTAATGCCTCTCAGAGATGAGTGAGGCTGGTCACTCTCATCTTAAATGTCGGGACCAACTTGCCTAGCCCCGGGTACCTACGCTCACGGGGCAACACTAGATTGGATGATGGATGAGTGGATGAATTTAGGCCTAATAAATCCACCGCTTTTCCCAAAACTAAAATAAAGAAAAATAAAGAAATAAATAGTGTAGTGTTAGCCCAATTGTTACGTCTCTCTCTCTCTCTCTCTGTCTCTCTCTCTCTGTCTGTCTGTCTCTCTCTCTCTCTCTCTCTCTCTCTCTCTCTCTCTCCCCAGTTTTGTAGCGAGGATAAAAATGAGATGAATACGATACGTCTGAAAAGATATCAAAACACGCACACACACACACACACACACACGCAAAAGACCAAAACCCCTCATGACCTCACTAACAACAATCCTCAAAGCGCCGACAAATGACTCCCTATACAAGAGACAGCGCAATAATCCAGCCTCCCACCCCTCCCACCCCCACACTAACACCCCCACCCCCCACCCAGCCCACATCCACACCGATAAGCACTACAATAACTTCAAAAACAAGCCGATATGAGGGCGGGGACCTTCTGTCGTATCAGTATCATTTTTTATTGTCGCAAATTATCTTTCATTTTTATTACGTCTGTGAAAATGATCATATTCAATTCAGTGCATCTCAGAGTGAAAGGGTTGGTGAAGGCTGTATTTATCTATCTATCTATCTATCTATCTGTGTGTCTGTCTGTCTATCTATGTATCTATTAACTATTTCTTACCTGCCTACCTATCTACCTGCCTAACATTCTATCAATCAGCCTATCTACCTACCTACATATCTATCTACCTATCTACTATACCCATCTATCTATCTATCTATCAATCTAGCTCGATCTATCTATCTATCTATCTATCCATGTAAAAATCATCTCCAGCTAAACCGTAAGAAAGCACGAAGATTAAAACAAACATGATGACGACATTCACGCACGCACGCGCGCACACACACACACACACACACACACACACACACACACACACACAGCTGATCGCCAGGCTAAAACACCCACTGATAAGGACAAACACACTTACTGATAAAAAAAACAATAACATCAAAGACTGCCGTGTGTGTGTGTGTGTGTGTGTGTGTGTGTGTGTGTGTGTGTGTGTGAGGGAGGGAGGGTGTCTTCATATGCTGTGTGTGTGTGTGTGTGTGTGTGTGTGTTGCAACCTAAGGCCATGCAAGGGACTGGTTGCAAAAGCTAGCTAAGCGGATAATCTCTGTCAACGCCCTTAGCAAAGAAAAAGGCGTCTCACACACACACACACACACACACACACACACACACTTAATCTCCTCTCTCTCTCTCTCTCTCTCTCTCTCTCTCTCTCTCTCTCAATTGGGGTCAATATACAGTAGGTAGACTTAAACGATGATGATGATGATGATGATGATGAATATGATGATGATGATGAGGAGGAGGAGGAGGAAATAGAGAGAGAGAGAGAGAGAGAGAGAGAGAGAGAGAGAGAGAGTGGGGGTGGGGTGAGTGGGAAGGGGGTTGAATTTGGGGGTGAGAACAGGAGGGGATGAGTGGGGGGATGATTGAGAGAGAGAGAGAGAGAAATGAATATGTGTGGCAGTACAGAGAACGATGATGATGATGATGATGGTGATGATGGTGAAGATGATGATGATGATGATGATGAAGGTGAAGATGATGATGATGATGATGATGATGATGATGATGATGGTGATGATGGTGAAGATGATGATGATGGTGATGATGATGATGATGATGATGATGGTGAAGATGATGATGATGATGATGGTGAAGATGATGATGATGATGATGGTGAAGATGATGATGATGATGATGATGATGATGATGATGATGATGATGATGGTGATGATGGTGAAGATGATGATGATGATGATGATGGTGAAGATGATGATGATGATGATGATGATGGTAAAGATGATGATGATGATGATGATGATGATGATGATGATGATGATGGTGATGATGATGGTGATGATGATGATGGTGAAGATGATGATGATGATGATGATGATGGTGAAGATGATGATGGGGTGGGGATGAGGAGGTGGGGGAGAGGGTAGGGGGTGGGGGAGAGAGGGTGGGGTGGGGAAGAGGGTGGGGTGGGGAAGAGGGTGGGGGTGGGGGAGGAGATAAACTTGGAGAACTAGGGGGATGCTGCGTCACCACATTGATCAGGGGGAGGGGAGGGGAGGGGAGGGGAGGGGGAGAGGGGAGAGAAAAAGAAGAAACCTTAAGAGGAGGAGGAAAATGAAGGGGAGAAGGGGTAGGAAGAGAAGAAACTGGAGGAGGAGGAGGAAGAGGAGGAAGGAAGCGAGGGGAGAGGAAGAGGAAAGGGGAAGGGAGAAGGAGGGGGGAGAAAAGCGGAGTGGAGGGAGAGGAAGAGGCGGAAGAAAAGGAGGGAAAGAAGGAGAAACGGGAGGAGGAAGGAGGAACAAGGGGAGGTAAGGGAGTGAGAATATGGGGAGAAGGGGAGGGGAGGGGAGGGGAGGGGAGGGAAGGGGAGGAATGACTGATGGAAGTAGACCTGGCAGTGTATTTTCATCAATCAATCACCCACGAGGGGAGGGGAGGGGAGGGGAGGGGGGAGGGGAAAGAGGGAATATGATGGTGAGGGGAAATGATGCTGATAGTAGGAAGGGAGGGGAAAGGGAGGAAGCATGTATGGGGAGGGGATGTGACAGAGAGATGGGGAGAGGGGAGAGTGGTAAAGGTGAGATGGACGAGGGGAGGGGAAAGTGAGAGGAGAGGGGAAGGGAGAGGAGGAGGGGAAGGAGGAGGGGAAGGGAAGGGATGGGAGGAGGGGAAGGGAAAGGAGGAGGGGAAGGGAAGGGAAGGGAAGGGAGCAGGGTAAGGAGGAGAGGGAGGGACAGGTGAGGGGAAAGGAAGGGGGAAAGCGGAGAGTGGGGAAGAAATGGAAGGGGGGAAGGGAGATAATGAAGAGAGAATAAAAACATAATGGAGGAGGAGGAGGAGGAGGAGGAAGTGACAGGAACAGTAAGTAGGAAAAGAGAAAAAGAGCAAATAAGAGAGCAGAGAGAAAAAAAAGAGCAAGGAAGAGTAAAATCGAAAATGAAAGAAAACGGGAATAGAGAAGACACAGTAGGGGTAACTCAAGTATTAATTGACAAGTTGTATAAATAATAAGGAAAAAGTGAAAATTTATGGGAGAGAGAGAGAAAGAGAGAGAGAGAGAGAGAGAGAGAGAGACTGTACCTGACAGATTTAGTGCGACGCGTGTGTGTGTGTGTGTGTGTGTGTGTGTGTGTGTGTGTGTGTGTGTGTGTGTGTGTGTGTGTGTGTGGTTCCGTCAGTACGTCAGTCTATCCACAATTTCGTATCCACCTGTATCTTTCACATCCGCGGACAGATTCTGATATAACTTCACACACCTGTTCCCCATACCATGAAGGTGTGTGAGCTGGGAGCAGGGCAATGAAATGGCGGGGGACAGGGCGACATGGAGGCGATTTGTTTGAGGCCACCCCGGACGGGATTAAGGCGTCCGGCAATGGACAGACAGATAGATAGACCATGACTGTGTGTGGCGTGCAACAATTAGCCATCCACTCATAAGATCAACTACTTATGGGACTTTGTATTTCATGTTCATTCTTCATTCAGTTTTTTTTTTTTTTTACATTAGCTCTATTCGTTCAAAGTTCATGTCTATTTTTCTTCCCTCCTCTCTTCCTCTTTTTCCATTTCCTCTTCTTCTTCCTCTTCCTCTTCTTCTTCCTCTACCTCTTCCTCTTCTTCCTTCCTCTCCTTACATATTCCTCGTCTCCTTTACTGCCTTTCTTTTCCCTTCCTTCTTACCCTTCGACTTACTTCCTTGTCTTCCTCTCTCCTTTTCTTTCTCCCATTATGCTTTCTCTCCCTGTCTCTCTCTCTCTCTCTCTCTCTCACACACACACACACACACACACACACACACACACACACACACACCATTATTTTTCCACGTACGGACATGATCCCCGATTACGATGTCAAAAAATGATGTATGTTTCAGTGCAGTGATGGCAGTTTGTTGTTTGTTAATATTGGTGTGTGTGTGTGTGTGTGTGTGTGTGTGTGTGTGTGTGTGTGTGTGTGAGAGAGAGAGAGAGAGAGAGAATCAGAGGTGTATGAATGTGAGAGAGATAGAGTATAAGGGTGTGTGAAAGAAAATGCATGTGTGAGAGTATGAAAGTGACAAAGGATGACAGAAAGTGAGGGTGCGAGACGGAATGAGTGTGACAGTAGGACAGGGTAAGAGAAGTGAGAGAGTGTGAGAGTGAGAGAGAATATGAACGACTGTGAGAGAGTATGAAAGTGGGTGTGAGAAAGTGAGAGAGTATAAAAGAAAGTGAGAGAGAGTGAAAGATAGTGAGAGTACTGTATAAATAAATCACTCACTCTTCAAGCAAGACTAACTAATCTATTCCTTTTATACACACACTAACATAAATAAATAAATAAATAAATCGCATACAGGAATCCATCACGCACCCCTAACAACGCAACCTAACTTCAAAATCTAACATGCTAACTTTAACCTAACTTCAAAATCTAATATACTAACTTGATCTAACTTCCTCGCTACAAAATTCTCCTCACCTCACTCCCTCACCTGCCGTACTTAACCCGTGCCAGTGAGCGACTTATCTACCCCTAACAATCTACTCTTATCTACCCTGCTTCATCTACCGTGTACCTAACCTAATCTGAATAGAGGTATTTAATCTCTCTCTCTCTTTCTCTCTCTCTCTCCTTCCCCCCACCTCATTTCTCACACCCCTCCCTCTTACATCCTTCCTTCCTTCTCCTTGTCTGTCTGTCTGTCTCTTTCTCTCTCTCCCTCTTCCCCCATCTCTCTAAAATAACTCCCCCCTCTTTCCTCCCCCTCCCCTCTACCATGTCGGCCTCGGTCAGACACTTCGGCTCTGTAATTCGTCACTGGACACGCTTCGGCTACCTTGTTCAACCTACGCTGACAAGGACGTGAAGAGAGGAGAGAGAAAAGAGAGGAAAAGAGGACAGGGGGAGAAGAGACAGGAGAGAAGAGGAAAAGAGGCCAGGGGGAGAGGAGAAAGAAGAGAGAAGGAATAGAGGGGAGAGAAGAGAGGAGAGGAGAGAGGC
The DNA here is from genome assembly GCF_032717465.1 of Coenobita brevimanus. Lineage (NCBI taxonomy): Eukaryota > Metazoa > Arthropoda > Malacostraca > Decapoda > Coenobitidae > Coenobita > Coenobita brevimanus. Next base: position 2,442,957 of record NC_136987.1, read on the forward strand.
GGGGGGAAAGAGAGGAAAAGAGGAAAGGGGGAGAGAAGAGGAAAGAGAAAAGAGAGGAAAAGAGCACAGGGGAGAGACGAGGAGAGAGAGGTGGGGGGAAAGACAAGAAGAAAAATGAGAAAAAATAAGACAGAAGAGAGAAAAAGAGTAAAAAAAGAGGAGAAGAGAGGAGAGAGGGGTGGAAAAGAGAAAAGAGGGGAAAAGAGAAGAGGAAAAGAGCAAAGTGAGGAAATCAGTACAAAAGAGAAGAGAGAAGAGGAAACAGAAGAGGAAAAGAGGAAAAAAGAGGAAAGTGAAGAAAAAGAGTAAAAAAGAGGAGAGAGTGGAAAACAGAAAAGAGGGGAAAAGAGAAGAGGAAAAAAGAGAAAAAACAAGAGACCAAAGTGAGGAAAAGAGTAACAAAAAAAGAGGAGAGGGGAGAGAAGAGGAAAGAGGAGTGGAAGAAAGAAAAGAGGAAAAAAGAGAAAAAAGAAGAAAGCAAAGTGAGGAAAAGAGTAAAAAAAAAAGAGGAAAAAGAGAAGAAAAGAGAAGATAGGACAGAAAAAAGAGAAATAAAAAAGAGTAGATACAAAGACAGGGACTGAGAGAGAGAGAGAGAGAGAGAGAGAGAGGGAGGGAGGGGGGGAGTGGCAGGATAATTAAAGAGAGAAGAGAGCAGAGGTGAGAAGAGAGGAACTAAGAGGAGAGAGAAAGATAGAAGAGGAAGATAAAAGATAAGAAATGAGTACAGATAAGGGAGAGCAGAGATATAACCCCACCTACACCCACCCACACCCACTTACACCCACATACACCCTCTCACACTCACCCACACCCACTTACACCCACCTACATCCACCTAAACCCACTCACACCCACCCACATCCACCTACACCCACCCACACCCACCTACACCCTTCACATCCCTTTACCTCCCTTAATTTCTTTCTCCCTTACGTGTTAAGTCCTTTCTCACGAGGGAGGGAGGAAGGGAGGGAGAAGGGGGTAAGGAAAGGAAAGGTAGGTAGGTAGGTAGGTAGGCAGAAAGGGAGGGAAGGAGGAAGGGGGTTTGAGAGGAAGGTGGAAGACAGGTGTGTGTGTGTGTGTGTGTGTGTGTGTGTGTGTGTGTGTGTGTGAGAGAGAGAGAGAGAGAGAGAGAGAGAGGACCCAACAAAAACCAACACAGATTCTCATCATTATCAAGTTTTCTCTATTTCTTCTTAACATAAATTTCTCCGCACACACACACACACACACACACACACACACACACACATTCATACACACACACACACACACACACACACACACACACACACACACATTCATACACACACACACACACACACATACACATTCATACATACACACACACACACACACACTAAACTGCCCTCTCTCCATCTTGAGTGCTCAGGTGTAACAATAGATTAACACCAGAATGCTAGTCACGAAGAAGTGCTCAGGAGAGGATATAGTTCAGTAGTATTGTCTTATTCTGCTACTGAGTTAAGGGAAAGAAGTTACAAAAGGAGAGGAAGGAGGGAAGGAAGGAAGGAAGGATGGAAAGATGGAAGGAAGGAAATAAAGACGCAAGGAAGCTAGTTTGGGAGGAAAGAAGGAAGGATGGATGGATAGAAGGAAGGAAGGAAGGAAGTGGAAGGAAGGGAAGAAACATGCAAGGAAGGAAAAAATGAAGGAAGGATGGAAGGAAGGAGGAGGGAAGGAAGGAGATGGGAAGGGAAAGACGGACGGCAGCATGGAACGAAGGAAGGAAGGAGGGAAATAAGGAAGGAAGGAGGGAAATAAGGAAGGAAGGAGGGAAATAAAGAAGGAAGGAGGGAAATAAGGAAGGAAGGAGGGAAATAAAGAAGGAAGGAGGGAAATAAGGAAGGAAGGAGGGAAATAAGGAAGGAAGGAGGGAAATAAGGAAGGAAGGAAGGAAACAAGGAACAGAGCATGGGAGGAAAGAAGAAATGATGGAGAGAAGGAAGGAAGGAAAGAAAGGAAAGATATGAAGTTTCTCTCTCTCTCTCTCTCTCTTTTTCCTCCACACCTCCTCCTCTTCTCTCCCATAATTATCAGCTTCCTCCAAGACTCCTCCATCCTGCCTCCTCCTTCCGCTCCTCCCTTACCTACTTACCTACCTACCTACCTACATCTACTTACTTGATCTGCTTTTATGCCTTATGTATGTATGTATGTATGTACGTATATGTATGTACGTATCTATGTGTACCTACCTACCTACCTACATACCTATCTACCTACCTACTGTCCGTCTCTTTCTATCTATCTATCTATCTGTGTACCTACCTATATATCTATCTAATGTCCATTCTCCCTCTCTCTCTCTCTCTCTCTCTCTCCCTCTCACTTTTTCTATCTAATTTTCCCACGCCGTCTCTCTCCCTACTTCCTCTACTCTTAGACAGATGGGAAAGTAGGGATAGATAGACTGATAGATAGATAGATGGATAGATAGACAGGCAGAAAGGTAAGCAGACTGAAAGACATACGGATAGATATAAATAGTAGATATACAAACA
>NC_136987.1:2460484-2470484 GCF_032717465.1 Coenobita brevimanus
ACCTCCATCCCTCCTCCTCCTCCTCCTCTACCACCACCACCATCACCACCACCATCACCATCCCTCCTCCTCTTCCACCACCACCACCACCACCATCTCTCCCCCTCCCCCACCACCTCCCCACCTTCCTCAATAAACCAATATCATTCTCGCTTTCACAGATACATTTTACACACACTATAGTGAAACCCGTGGAGAAATACACACAAGGGCCCCTAACACCTCTTCCTTAGCGATTTATTTTTGGATATGGCTGGTTAATATCCCCCAGTACGTTACCTATGCAGAGTATGGCGATGTTTGAAGGATTTATATAACAGAGAATAGGACAGTAAGGTGTAATAAGCAAAATAAATCGCCTAGGAAAAGGTGTTAGGGAGCCTGCTTAACCGACGAGAGAACGGATTAAGGAATAAAAAGGAAAAGCACAAGGCGTGTTTGAAAATTCTCTCTCTCTCTCTCTAGATATACAGATAGATAGATAGATAGACATCATTTCAGTATTATTATGTAGGTTATTTCTCTCTCGATAGATAGATAGATAGATCGATAGATAATCAGATAGACAGACAGTACAGAGAGACATATTTTAGTATCCTTATGTACAGTAGGTTATTACTCCCTCCCTCTCTCTCTCTCTTTCTCTCTCTCTCTCTCTCTCTCTCTCTCTCTCTCTCTCTCTCTCTCTCTCTCCAAAACACACGCCAAAGATAACAATAAACCATAAAGAAAAACAGACGTGAAATTAATTAATAAAATGCTATCGAGTCAAAACACACACACACACACACACACACACACACACACACACACACACAATATTGGCTTATGATTATTCTGATAAGGAGTGATAGTACTGTGTGTGTGTGTGTGTGTGTGTGTGTGTGTGTGTGTGTGTGTGTGTGTGTGTGTGTGTGTGTGTACCGTTCAGGTCTCGTGACGTACACACATGTAGGTATACACAAATACGTACATATATACACTAACAAAAGCGCACTTATTTTACTCTCTCCCTCTCTCTCTCTCTTTCTTCATTAACCTACCCACTTCGTCTACTTACGTAAGAATCTATCTATCTATCTTTATAACTTCGAAAAACGGACCAATTTACTATCTATCTATTTATCTATCTATCTATTCATCTATCAATCACTCAATACCTTTAAAAACAAAACAGAAAACTAGAATCCCCCATCTTTATCTATCTATCCATCTATCTATCTATCTATCTATCCATCTATCTATCTATCTATCTCCCTCAAACAAACTCATCGACAGGGAAGCCTTAAAGAGAAATAGCTTTAATCAAAATGAAAGACAAAGTTAAATTGGCATAAAGAGAGAGAGAGAGAGAGAGAGAGAATCATCATCTTTTTCCTCTTTCTTCTCCTCTCCAATTCTCTTCTCTTCTCTCCTCCTCCTTTCCTCTTGTCTCCTTTCTTCCTCCCTCCTCTCCCCTCCTCCCTTCTCCCCCTTCTTCCTCCTCCACCACCACTACCACCACCACCACCATCACCATCATCATCACCATCACCACCACCATCATCATCATCATCATTTTTTTTTTCAATATAAAGATAAATAAAAAAAATAATTGCATAAGAACTCCATTAATAAATAAGAAATGAAAATAAAGGAAGAAGATAAAGACAATGAAGAATAAGAAAGGAAAAAGGTGAAATATGTTGCGCTCTCTCTCTCTCTCTCTCTCTCCGTCTCTCTCTCTCTCGGGTATGTATACTTATTTGCCGGTACATGATATAAGTACACACACATGTTCGCCTGTGTGTGTGTGTGTGTGTGTGTGAAAGTATGTATGTATGTATGTATGAAAGTTCGTGTGTCTATGTATGTATGACTATAGGTATACATGTACCTGTGCGTCCATAAATCACACCTGACCTCACCTGGCAATCACAATAAAACAGGTAAAACACAAAATAAAACACCTCTATATTCAAGCCTATAATCTGAGACCATATCTTTCTCCGCCTGCTGACGAGGAATGTGTGTGTGTGTGTGTGTGTGTGTGTGTGTGTGTGTGTGTGTGTGTGTGTGTGTGTGTGTGTGTGTGTGTTACGGAACTGAGGGTTATATTTTGCTATCATTATTTTCATTATTATTACTATTATTATTATTATTATTATTATAATTATTATTATTTTGTTTCTTACTACTACTACTACTACTACTATACCTTTACCACTACTATTACTACCACCACCACCACCACCACCACAACCACAACAAATTATAATACATGGAAATTACCTCCAAACATATACACGAAAAAATAAAAATAAATATTTCCTTATATATATTGAAAGTTACGATGATTACTTTGTTAAGAAAATTGTTACTTCTCTCTCTCTCTCTCCCTCTCTCTCTCTCTCTCTCTCCCTCTCTCTCTCTTTACTTCTTCTATCCTACCTTCTTCCTTCTTCACCTTAAGATGACACCTCAGCTCCGTCCTTCTCTTTCCTCCAGATCCCCCTCCTCCTCCTCCTCCTCATCATCATCATCATCATCATCATCATCACCACCATCACCACCATCATCACCAATACCATGCTCCTCCTCCTCCTCCTCCATCCTATCACCACCACCACCAGCATCATCATCACCACCATCATCATTACCATCCTCCTCCTCCTCCTCCTCTTCATCATCATCATCACCATCCTCCTCCTCCTAATCATCATCATCCCACCCAAACAACCAACTATCCCCTACCTTTCCCTCTCTTCCCCCTCCCTCCCCTTCCCCTCCCCCCTCCCTCTTCCCCTCCCCCATCTTAGCACCATCTTGAAGGAAGTAGTGCATGTCTTGGAGTGTGAGCTTAAGGAGGAGGAAAATGGGCCTTGGAGAGATTGAGATTACTAAAGTGTGTGTGTGTGTGTGTGTGTGTGTGTGTGTGTGTGTGAGACGCTGGGTTTACGTTAATGTATGTGTACGAATATAATATACATACAGATACGCTTATGTGTATGTATGTGTGCCTAACTTTTGTGTGTGCACATTTAATTCTGTGAACGTGTTTATATATGTGTATACAGGATTGTGTTTTTGTGTGAATATAAACGTGTACGTATTTGTGTCTCTGTGTATGTGTATTTAAGCGTATTTATGACCTCGTATGTATGTATGTAAGTATTTATGTATGCATTTCTGCCTGTCTGTATGTATGTATGCACGTATGTAGAGTATGTATGTTTATTTGTGTGCGTATGTGTGTGGGCATGAAAGCATGTGACCGTTTGGACCTATATGTACGTATGCGAACGTTCGGTGTGTACGTGTGTGCGCATACAAACGTGTGTGTGTGTGTGTGTGTGTGTGTGTGTGTGTGTGTTTGTGTGTGTGTGTTATGACTTACCCAAAATTTCATTATGTACTTTTTCATGTTTTTTATGCATGGGAGGGAGGGAGGGAGGGGGAGGAGAAGGGGAGGGAGGGGAGGATAAGGAGAGGGGGAAATAGAAGAAAAGGAAATAATGTGGGAGGAAGGGGAGGGAGAGGGGAGGATAGGGAGAGGAAGGGAGAGGGAGGGAGAGGGAGGGAGAGGGAGGGGAGAGGGTGGTAAGATTAGATACAGGGCACAGTCTGCTGGTGTGGGCGTGTGGGCGTGTGTGTGTGTGTGTGTGTGTGTGTGTGTGTGTGTGTGTGTGTGTGTGTGTGTAAGAGAAGTGTTATATATTGACCACGGAGGGAGAGAGAGAGAGAGAGAGAGAGAGAGAGAGAGAGAGAGAGAGAGAGAGAGATAAACAAACAATACAGACATTATGGTCCCCACACGCGCGCGCGCGCACACGCGCACACACACACACACACACACACACACACACACACACTTCCTTCTTCTCTCTCTCTCCCTCTCATTATTACTCTCTTTATGACCCTCTCTTTCCTATCCAAACAGTTCTCTCTTCTCCAACTCTAGTCTTCTCTCTCTCTCTCTCTCTCTCTCTCTCTCTCTCTCTCTCTCACAAACTCCTTTCCAACAGCCTTCTCTCAGCTTCCCTCTTTCCCTCCCTCTTTCTTCTCTCCCTCCCTCCCTCTTTCTCCTCTCTCCCTCCTCCTCTCAAACTCCTTCCCAACAGCCTTCTCTCAGCCTCCCTTCCTCCTTCTCTCTCTCCCTCCCTCCCTCCCTCCTTCCCTCCGTATTGCCTCCATTCAATTCCTCTCCCAGTAAGTGTCACAATCAATTTGGCCGAGTGGGAGGGAAGGAGGGAGGGAAGGAAGGAGGGAAGGAGGAGAAAAAGAGAGGAAGGAAGGAGGAGAAAAAGAGAGGGAGGAAGGAGGAGAAAAAGAGAGGGAGGAAGGAGGAGAAAAAGAGAGGAAGGAAGGAGGAGAAAAAGAGAGGAAGGAAGGAGGAGAAAAAGAGAGGAAGGAAGGACGAAGGAAGGGGGAGGGAAGGAGGAAAAAAGTGAGGATGGAAGGAGGGAGGTGAAAGGAAGGAGGGAGGTGAAAGGAAGGATGGAGGAGAAAAAAAAGGAGGAGGAGGGAAGGAAAAGTGAGGATGGAAGGAGTAAGGGAAGGGGGGAGGAGGGAAGGAGGAGTAAAAGGGGGGGAGGGAGGGAGGAAGGATAGAGAGAGGAAAGGAGGAGTAAAAGTAAGGAAGGAAGGAGGGAGGGAAGGAGGGAGGGAAGGGGAAGGAAGGAAGGACTGAGGGAAGGAAGGAAGGACTGAGGGAAGGAAGGAAGGAAGGACGGAGGGAAGGACGGAAGGAAGGAGAAAAAGGGAGGAAGGAATGAGGGCGGGAGGGGTAAGGAAAGAGGGAAGGAATAAAAGGGGAGAAGGAGGGGGAAGATGTAGGGAAGGACGGAGGGAAGGAGAAGAAAAAGGAGAGAAGGAAGGAAGGAGGGAAAGAGAAAAAGGAAGGAAGGAGAAAAAGGGGGGAGGGATGGAGGGAAAGAAAGTGGAAGAGAAGGAGGGAGGAAATGAAGCAGGGAAAGAAGGAGGAGAAGGGGGGAGGAAGGAGGAAAAGAGGAGGAAGGATGTAACGAAGGAGGGGAGAAAGAGAAATGGAAGATAGATAGACAGACAGATAGATAGATGGAGATAGATAAACAAGAGGAAGACAGCGGAAAGAAGGAGGGAAGAGAAGGAAATGATGGAGGGAAGAGAAGGAAATGATGGAGGGAAGAGAAGGAAATGATGGAGGGAAGTGAGGGAAATGACGGAGATGAAAAGAAAAAAATTGAGAAAAGTGTAATGAAGGAGGAGAGAGAATAGGGAGGAGGAGGAGGAGGAGGAGAGGGAGGGAGGAAGGAAGGAAGAGGAAGAAAAACAGAAGTAGGAGGAAGAAGAGGAAGGGCGAGGACGACGAAGGGAGAGGAAGAAGGAAGAAGAATGAAGGAAGGAGAAAGAAGATGAAGGAAGAGGAAGGAAGGAGGAAGAAGGAATTGGAAGGAAGGAAGAAAAATGAGAGGAAGACAAAGAAAGGCGAGGAAGATGAAGAAAAGAGGAAGAAGGGAGAGGAAAAGTAAACACACACACACACACACACACACACACACACACACACACACACACAGGAAAGAAGGAAAATAGAGGGGGAAAAACAGGAAAAAAAAAACAGGAAACCAGGAAAGGATGCGAAGTCAAAGAATTCAAGGGAGTACAAACGAATACAAACATATCTATTATTCCATTCGAGGTTAATTCGCTAAGGGGAAGGTATTAAGGGATAGATTTCGTTTAAGACAAGGATAGCAAGAAGGAGAGAGGGGAATCCAACTGAGAATACAAGATGGAGGAAAGAAATGGATTAAGGAAGTGGGAAGAAGGAAGGAAGGAAGGAGGGAGAAGGAGGAAGGAAGGACGGAGGGAGAAGGAGGAGGAAGAAGAAGGAAGTGAGAAAAGGAATAAGAAGGAAAATTAGTGGAAGGAAAAGAAGGAAAAGAAGGGGAACAGGAAGTACACACACACACACACACACACACACACACACACACAGTAGTCCATTAGTTCCTTGGTGACTCCCCTTTGACGGAAACACACACACACACACACACACACACACACACACACACACACACACACACACAATGTAAACACCAGCCCTTACCAAGTTAACACATGCACACAGTAATATATGGAAGGAAGGAAGAAAGGAAGGAAGAAGGGAAGGAAGGAAGGATGGATGGAAAGGAAGAATGGAAGGATAAGAAGGAAGGAAGGATGGATGGAATAGATGGAGAGGAAGGGAAGGAGGGAAGGAAGGAAAGAAAAGGATGGAATGAAGGAAGGATGGGTGGATAGGAAGGAAGGAAGGAAAGGAGGCAAGGAAGGAAGGGAAGGAAGAGAAGGAAGAGAACAGGGGGAAGGAGGAAAAATCTTAGGGGAAAGAAGGAAGAGGAAGGAAGGAAGTGCAATATTACATGAAGGAGTACAAGGAAGAGAAAGAAGGTACACACACTAAGTACACAGGAGCACAGGTAAGTACAGTAACAATCAGCAGTACATTTAAGTAGCTGCTGAGAGAGCGTAATCCCTTCTCCTGAGCGATTTATTTTGGATTATCATTGGATCTTACAACTATATACTTCTTGTGTTTTTGATGGATACGAAATTACAGATAAATTACTGACTGGAAAACGTTAAGGGATAATACGAAAAATAAAGCAGTAAGGAAGAGGGGATGCTTTATCAAATTCTCTCTCTCTCTCTCTCTCTCTCTCTCCACTTTGCTTCCTTCCCTCCTATTTCATTTTTTATTTCCTCTATCGTCTCCCCTTCCTCCTTTTTGCTCTCTCTCTCTCTCTCTCTCTCTCTACTTAATTATTGTCAAAAACTTTATGAGAGAGAAAGAGAGAGAGAGAGAGAGAGAGAGAGAGAGAGAGAGAGAGAGATTTCAATATTCACTCCAATTCTGGTTCGGTAAGAGAGGGTGAGATTTAGGTTCTGGAGGGAGGGAGGAAAGGGAGAGAAGCGAGGGAGGGAGGGAGGGAGGAAAGGAAGGGAGAGAGAGAGAAAGAGGGAGGGAGGAAAGGGAGGAGGGAGAAACGGGAGGGAGATAGGGAGGGAGGAAAGGAAGGGAGAGAGGGAGAAAAAAGGGAGGAAGGGGCAAAAGGGAGGGAGAGATGAAGGAAGGAATGGAGGAAAAGGCGAGAATGATAAGATGAGAAGGAGGGAAGGAGGGAGAGAGTGAAGGGTAGGTTGTGAGGGAGGGAGGGAGAATAAGGGAAGGGAGGGAGGGAAGGAGGGAGGGAGGAAGCTAAGAAAAAATGACTGGGAAAAGAAGGAAGAATAAAGGAAAGAGAAGGACAGGAAGGGAGGAAAGTAGGGAAGGAATTAAAGAAGGAAGGTGGAGAAAAGAAGGAAGCAGGGAGGACGGAAAGAAATGTAGGGAGAGGGAAAGAAGGATGGAAGGAGGAAGGAGGTAAGAAGGAAAGAATGAAGGAGGGAGGAAAGAAATGAGGGGAGTGGGAAGGAAGGAGGAATGAAATGAGGGGAGATGGAAGGAAGGATGGAAGGAAGGTGGAAAGGGAGACAGCTTAATCTGGAGGGAGGGAGGGAGAGAGGGAGGAAGAAGGAGGGAAGGAGGGAGGGAGGATAAACACTGGTATATAAGAATAGGTTGGAGGAGGAGGAGGAGGGGGAAACGGTGAGGAAGAGGATATGTAGGAGGGAATTAAATTAACATAAGAGGCAAGGAAGGAAGGAAGGAAGGAAGGATGGAAGGAAGAGAAGGAACAGGATAGGCGCACTGAAAAGAACAAAGCGAGAAGGATGGAGGGCAAGAGCAGAAGGAAGGAAGGAAAGGAGAGAGACAGAGGAATAGAAGGAAGAACTGGGGAAGGAAAGAAGAAGGAAGGATGGAAGGAAGTGAAGGTAATAGGTAGATGAGAAGGAATGAGAACAGAGAAGGAAGGAGGGCAAGGGCAGAAGGAAGGAAAGAAGGAGAGAGAGAGAGGAATAGAAGGAAGAACTGAGGAAAGAAGGAAGGAGGGAAGGAAGAAGGGAAGGAAGGAAAATGTAGGGAAGTCAATTCAGTAACTGTCCTTCTTGATTCAACTCAGGATGGGAGGGAAAGGAAGGAGGGAAGGAGAGAAGGAAGGAAGAAGGAGAGAAGGAAGAAAGACGAGGAGAGAGAGAGAGAGAGAGAGAGAGAGAGAGAGATGGGAGGGAATGAAGATATGGAAGAAAAGATTACAAAAACATTAACTACTACTACTACTACAATTACCACCACCACCACCACCACCACCACCACTACTACTACAACTACTACCACCACCACTACTACTACTACTACTACCACACCACCACTACTATTACTACTACTACTACTACCACCACCAACACCCCTAATAATAATAACAATAATAATAATAATAACAATAATAATAATAATATTAATAATACATAAAAGGAAAAAATAAAGGAGAAAGAAATAAAGGAGATATAAGAATTGGTGAGGAATAGAAATGGACTGAGATGGAGAGGGTAAGAGGCGAGGAAAGGTACTGGAATTGCAGGTAGGTAGGTAGGTAGGTAGGTAGGGTGGGAAGAAAGGAGGGAGGTGCTGTATATATGTATATATGTATGTATGTAGGTTGGTTGGCAGGTAGGTAGGTAGGTAGGTAGGAAGGTAGGTAGGTAGGGTGGGAAGAAAGAAGGGAGGTGCTGTCTATATGTACGTATGTAAGTTGGTAGGTAGGTAGGTAGGTAGGTAGGCAGGGTATTAGGAATGGAGGAAGGAGAGAGGAATGACAGAAAAGAGGAAGGGAGGAGGGATGAAGGAAAGAAGGGTGTCTGACAAAGGAAGGAAGGAAGGGAAGGAAGGAAAGGAAGGAAGGAATGAAGGAAGGACGATAAACAAAACTATACTCATCTCTACCTTGGCCTAAAATTGCCATCTCTCCATTAACACTAGAATAAGATGCTAGTCACGAAGAAGTGCTACGGGAAGGAAGAAGAGCCGTAGCATTGTCTTTTTCCTTTGAGCTACAGAATAAGGAAAATTTGGGCCAAGTTGAGATAAAATGACTAAAAAAAAGGAAAATAAAAAGAAGGAATGAAGGAGAGAAGAATGATTGAGGGAAGAGGAGGGAAGAAGGGATGGAGGAGGAAGAGAGGATAGAGGGAAGAAGGGATGGAGGAGGAAGAGAGGATAGAGGGAAGAGGAAGGACGGAAGGAGGGATGAAGGAAGGAATCAAGGAAGGAAAGAGAGAAGGATGACTGACGGAAGAGGAAGGATGGAAGGAGGATTGGAGAAGGAAGAGAGGATGGAGGAATGAAGGATGGATAAAGGATGGAATCAAGGAAGGATGATGGAAGGAAGAAGGAATGGTGAAGGGAGAGTGGAATGATGGAAGGAAGGAGAGGGGAGGGAGTGATGAAGGAGAAAGAAAGGAATGATGGAGGGACGATGAAGATAGGAGGAATGATGGAGAGAAGAATGATGGACGGAAGAGGAAGGAAGGAAGGATACCTGAACTTCCCTCTCCTTCTTCTCCCCACTCCATCTTCAATTCTCACCCCTTCTCTTCCTCCCCCAATTCACACCCAATTTCTCACCCCCTCCCCTCTCCCTCCTCTCCCCCTTCATCTCCCCTTTCTCCCCCCTCTCGCTCACCCTCCCTACTCATAAACTCCTTGTCTTTAACACTCCCTTTCCTCTTCCTCCCCCTCTTCTTCTCCTCTTCCCTCCTCCTCCTCCTCCCTCATCATCTCTTTCCCTTCCCTTCCTCCTCTCCCTGTCCTCTTCATTTCCTTTTCCTCCCCCTCTTCTTCTCCCTTTCTCTCCTCCTCCCCCTCTTCTTCTCCCTTTCTCTCCTCCTCCTCCTCCTCCCTCATCATCTGTTTCTCTTCCTTTCCTCCTCCTCCCCCTCCTCTTCTCCCCTTCCCTCCTCACCTCTTTCCCTTCCCTTCCTCCTCTCCCTTTCCCCTTCATTTGCTCCTCCTCCTCCCCTCCTCTCCTCTCCCCTTTTCTCCCCCTCCCCTCCCCTCCCCTTCCTCACCCAATATACCTTGGATGCATATTAATGAGTT
>NC_136987.1:2480484-2487984 GCF_032717465.1 Coenobita brevimanus
TCATTCTTTCACCTCCAGTATAAATTAACTGTGTGTGTGTGTGTGTGTGTGTGTGTGTGTGTGTGTGTGTGTGTGTGTGTGTGTGTGTGTGTGTGTGTTGTAGTAGTAGTTGTAGTGTAGTGTAGAATAGGGCAGGGTAGAGTAGAACAAAGTAGAGTAGGGTAGAGCACAGCAGAGTAGTGTAGAGCAGAGCAAAGCAGAGCAGAGTAGTGCAGAATCATATATATACAATCCCATACATTTACACTACACCACTGACCAATAATAAAAATAATAATAATAATAATAATAATAATAATAATAATAATAATAATAATAATAAAATAAAATAAAATAAATGGCAATATCGAAAGGTCAAAGGGCGTGGCTGGGGTCAGGGTCACGCAATGGAGGTAGTGTGGGGCGTGAATGTATGTATGGGTCGCGTTGTGGCTCTCTCTCTCTCTCTCTCTCTCTCTCTCCCTCTTTTACTCGCTCACTTTTTCTCTAATTCCCAGTTTCTCTCAGTTTTTTACTTGATTTCTCTCTCGAGTTTTTAGTTTCGCTTTCTCTCACTCTCTCGATTTTCTCTACTCTCTCTCTCTCTCTCTCGATTTTCTCTACTCTCTCTCTCTCTCTCTCTCTCTCTCTCACTTTTTCTCTAATTCTCGTTTTTTATTATTTCTCGATTTATGAGTTTCGATTTCTCTCTCTCTCTCTCTCTCTTTCGTCAGTGGGCCTCGAACCCACTCCAGAACACCCCCCGAGCGTGAGGTTTATGCCGAACAGACCGAGCCACCAAACCTCCACATTTCTCCCTTCTTAACTCTCCCTCCTTCTCCCTTCTTAAGTCTCCCTCCCTCCGGCTTCTCCCTTACTAAGCTCTTCTTCCTTCCCTTTTCTCTCCCTTCCTCCTTCCCTCCCCCTCATTATCCCTCCCTTTTCTATTCTTACTTACCTATCCCCTCCCTTTTTTTCTTCCCCTTTCTCTCTCCTTCCCTACCCTCCCTGTCCTCCCTTCCTCCTCTTTACCTACTTACCTTCTCCCTTCCCTCCTTTCCTCCACTCTCCTTCTCTCATCTCTCTCTCTCCTTCCCTTCCTTCCTCCATCTCTCTCTCTCTCCTTTCTTCCACTCTCTTTCATCTCTCCTTCCCTTCTTCCCACCATCCTTCTCTCTCTGCCTCCTTCTCTCTCCACTCCCCTCCCACCCTCTCCTTCCTTCTTCCATTCTCTCCCTCCCTCCCCTCACCAACACAATTAACAGCAAAGAAAAACAATAACATTAAGACAAAGACAAACTATCCTCTCTCTCTCTCTCTCTCTCTCTCTCTCACTCAAAAAAAAAAAAAAAAAAAAAAAAAAAAAAAACATTACTACTACTACCGCTGCTGTTCCTGTCTCTTGCTTCCGTGCTGTCATCGGCTTCTGAAATCCCTAACACCACTTCCTATGCGATTTATTCTGGGTATTACATCTCATCATCCTCAAATTTTTCACTAGTGCAAAAATGTGTCAATAATTTCCCTTTTTGGCTCATGGATTCAGTGGTTTCAGAATTCGCAACACCCTTCCCTGTGCGAATTATTCTGGGTATTACATTATTTTCCTATATATTATTGATGGAAGATGTCTCGATGCGGGATAAGGTGCATGCTGGAATGTGTTAAGGTGTGGTATGGGAAATAAATTGGACAGGTAGTGTGTGTGTGTGTGTGTGTGTGTGTGTGTGTGTGTGTGTGTGTGTGTGTGTGTGTGTGTGTGTGTGTGTGTGTGTGTGTGTGTGTGTTGAGGTGGACAATAATGCAAGAAGTGTCAATGTAAACACACACACAGGTAGATCTGCCAATCGTGTGTGTGTGTGTGTGTGTGTGTGTGTGTGTGTGTATACGTTAATTCAACAGGTGACAAGGTAAACACACACAGGTGGATCAGACAATCTAATGCCCAGGTGCTCACTCAATCAGGCGGGCAGGTAGGCACGATGGAAGGAAGGAAGGAAGGCAGACAGGAAGGAAAGCAGGTAGGTAGGAAGGATGGATGGATGGATGGATGGATGGATGGAAAGAATGATAGAAGGAAGGAGGGAAGGAAGGAGGAAATGAAGGAAAGAAGGAAGGAAGGATGGATGGATGGATGGACGCAAGGAAGGAAGGAAGAACGAACAGAAGGAAGGCAGGAAGGCAAGTACGTAGGTAGGAAAAAAAGATGGAAGGTGGAGAGGCAGGTAGGCAGATTGCGGAGGTGGGGAAAGGAGAGGCGAGCTAGGGAAAGGCAGGAAGGCAGGTACCAGGTAGGGAGGAAGGTAGAAAAGATGGCAGGCAGAATTGGTGATAGGCAGACTGGGGAGACAGGCAGGAGAAAGGCAGGAAAAGATGAGGCAGGCAGATAGAAAGTAAGGCAGAAAAGCTGGGCAGGAAGGCAGGCAGGCTGGGGGAGAGGCAGAGGAGGTGAGGCAGTAGGCAGAGAAGTTTAGGAAAGGATTAGGCAGCAAATAAGGCAGGAATATTGAAAGCAGGAGGTAGGCATGAAGGCTGGGGGAGAGGCAGGAAAGGTCAAGCAGAGAACAGGTAGGGAGGAAGCAGAGGTCAGGCAGGAAGGTAGGCAGGGAGAGGCAGCATGGTGTGAGGCTGAGAGGTTAGGCAGGAAGTAAACAGGGTGAGAGAGAGGGTCAACAAAGGAATGGGTAGGCAGGAGAGGAGTTAGGCAGGAAGAGGTGAGGCAGGGAATGATAGGGGACAGGGGTAGGCAGAGTAGGTTAGGCAGAGTAAATGGAGTAAGGTAGCCAGAGCGGTAGGAGGAGAGGGAGGTAGGCAGGAGGTAAGGTAGGAAGGTAGGCAAGGGTAAGGCAGAGGAACCGGCAAAGAGAGAGAGAGAGAGAGAGAGAGAGAGAGATACCATTTATCCCCAATTAACCTTCACAAATCCTCCCATGTGTATTTAATTGTATGTAGGTATGTAAGTAGGTTGGTAGGTAGGTAGACAGGTAAGTAGGTAGGTCGGTAGGTAAGTAGGAATGCAAGTAGGTAGGTAGACAGGAAGCAGTTAGGTAGGTAGGTAGGTAAGTAGGAATGGAAGTAGGTAGGTAGAGGCAAGAAAGTAAGCAGATAGACACAAATAGATAGACAGACATAAGGATAAAGTCACACACACACACACACACACACACACACACACACACACACACACACACACACACACACACTCCCATTCCACTCTTTCTTCTCCCTTTCCTCCCTCCCTCTCATATTTCTCTCCAAAATTACCTCCCTTTTTCCCTCCCCTTTCCCTCCATTTCCTCCCTGATTGTGCTAAGAATTCCTCTCTCTCTCTCTCTCTCTCTCAAACACATACGTTTTTATCACTAACTCAGCTTCTATCTCTAATATTTTCTCTCTCTCTCTCTCTTTACTTTTATCTCTCTTTATCAGTCTCCTCTATAAGGTTAAGATGCTGCCCTTCTCTCCTTTCACTCCTCCTCTCTCTCTCTCTTTTTCTCCCCTCTCCTTCTTTCTTCCTCTCCATTGCTCCTCCATTTGTCGCCCTCCCTCCCCGTCCTCCTTCCCCCCTCCTTCATCTCTCCCCTCCCCCATCCCCTCCCTCCATTACTCTCCCACACCCTCCCCACTCCCCCCCTCCCCCCTCCCTCTTACCTCACAATGCTCCTCTTGACATAATGTTGACGTTAATGATGTCTGTTTCTCTCTCTCTCTCTCTCTCTCTCTCTCTCTCTCTCTCTCTCTCTCTTCTATCCCACACCTTCTTCCTTACCTCTGTCTGTGTCTGTCTGTCTCTCACCCTGCTATTGTCCTTCCCCGCCTCTCTCCCTCCACCCTCCAATTCTCTCCCTCTCTCTCTTTTTCCCTCCCCTCTCTCCCTTTTGTTCTCTCCGAATAGACACAGTTCATTGTTGTATGTATAGGGGGTTGAAATAATACACAAATCTATCTATCCGTCTATCTATCTATCTGTCTATCTATCTATATTGTTGTACGTATTGGGGTTCAAATAATACACAAAATCTATCTATCTATCTGTCTATCTATCTATCTATCTACAGTGTTGTAAGTATAGGGGTTCAATACACAAAAATCTATCTATCTATCTGTCTATCTATCTATCTACCTATCCGTCTATCTATCTATCTATATTGTTGTATGTATATGGGTGGAGAATAGGGTCCACTGTCAGTTATATAACCTATCTGTCTATCTATCTATCTGTCTATCTATCTATCTACCTCTGTCTATCTGTCTATCTACCTAAATTATTGTATGTATATGGGCGGAGAAAAAAATACAAGGTTCACAGCCACAGTTACAAAGTCTATCTACCTATTTTTCTGTCTGTCTATCTGTTTATCTATCTGCCTATCTATCTATGCATCTATCTGTCTCTCCATCCACTTTCAAACTCCACAGCCACACAGTTCAATCTATCTTTTTATCTGTCTATCTATCTATCAATTTATCTATCTACTGTACAATGCTTCCTTCCTTTCCTTCCTTCCTTCCTTCCATCCATCCAATCATCCTTCTTTTTATATTTTGTCATCCTTCCTTCCTTTCCTCCATAATCCTTCTCTCCCTCCCCACACAGGCAATCTCTCTCTCTCTCTCTCTCCACATCTGTGCCTTTTACCTCCCCTCCTTGTCTTTCTTACATTAATTCATTACCCTTTCTTTCCCTCCCTCCTTCTCTCCCTCCCTCCCTCCCTCGCTACTTACCATTACCGTTCTCTCTCTCTCTCTCTCTCTCTCTCTCTCCACCAGTCCTTCTCATCTTCCTTCACTCCCTCATTCATCACTTTTCCTCCCTCCCTCCCTTCTTCCACCCTCCCTCCTTTCATTCCTCTCCTCTCTCCCTCTCTTCCTCCATTCTTCTCTCATTTTCTCAACCCTATCATTCTCTCTCTCTCTCTCTCTCTCTCTCTCTCTCTCACCATACACAGTACACATAAACACCCTTTCCCCCTATGTTCCCTAATGGATTTTACACACACACACACACACACACACACACACACACACACACACACACACACACACACACACACACACATGACGACAATAATGATAATATAATGACGATGATGATGATGATGATGATGATGATACACTGACGATGACGATGATGATGATGATGATGATGATGATATACTGACGATGACGATGATGATGATGATGATGATGATGATAATGATGACGTGATGAGTACTGTTCCCGCAGGTGATGATATTGACGAGCCTACCTGTGCAAAAACCAGGTGTGTAATTAGGGAACTTGCAGTATTTATTTTGAATGGCTGAACGACTGAATTTAGCTCTATCTATCTATCTATCTATCTATCTCAGTCTAAGTTAATCTATCGTATCCTAGCCTACACCGACCCGACCCGACCTGACCTGACCCATTCCAACCCAAGCACAACCTAACCCACTCCATCCCAAACCACCCTATCCCATCCCACCTCAACCCAACCCAACCCAACCCAATCCAACTCCACCCCACCCCTCCCCACCCCACCAAACCCCACCCAATCTAACCCAGCCACCCCCAATTCTTCCTAAATGGGAAAGTACTGCAGTAAACCAACACACCCTTTACTAACAACAATAAATGGATAGGCAAGGTCCCTTTTTTCGGATGCTCACAGTTCACTTCTTACGCCTCCCCCCCCCTCACCAAAAATTGAGAGAGAAAAGAAAGTGAGAAATAGGCCTCTCTCATTTTTCTTTCTTTCTTTTTCTTTTTCTTTTCCGGATATTCTGTTGGTGGTTTTGTTTTTCTGTTTGAATGCTTGTGTTGCAGGAGAGTGATGCAACACTGCGGCGAAGGGAAAGAGGTTGATGATGATGATAAAAATAATAATAATATCAGTAGTAGTAGTAGTAGTTGTTGTTGTTGTAGTAGTAGTAGTAGTAGTAGTAATCATAAAAATAAAATAGCCTGTAATAATAATAATAATAATAATAATAATAATAATAATAATAATAATAATAATAATAATAATAATAATAAAGCAAAATATTACTTTGTTTCCCCTCCCTTCTACCCTACTCCATTTTTCTTTTAGGGTCAGCTTGGGTCTCTCTCTCTCTCTTTCTCTCTCTCTCTTTCTCTCTCTCTCTCTCTCTAGTAATAGTCTGTCCTTCCCTTCCTCTTCTCTCTCTCCTTTTTTCCTCCTTTATTTTCTCTCCCTCCCTCCTTCCCTCCATCTTTCTCTCTCCTTCCCTCCACCTCCTCTCCTTCCTTCATTCCATATGTAGCTCTTTTCTCCACCTTCTCTCCCTCCCTCTCTCCCTCCCTCCCTCCCTCCATCTGTCTCTCTTTCCTCCATCTCTCTTTCCCTCCTGTCCCTCCGAAAGGAATTTTCTCCCTCTTACTCCCTCCCCTGACAAATGACTTCCTCTCTCTCTCTATCTCTCTCACTCTCTCTCTCTCTCACCCCTGTCATTTTTTCTTTACCTTCCATTCTCCCCTCCCTTGCTCACACTTTCTTCCCTCCCTCCCCCTCTCTCTCTCTCTCTCTCTCTCTCTCTCTCTCTCTCTCTCTCTCTCCATTCTTTTTTCTTTACTTTCCATTCTCCCCTCCCTTGCTCACACTTTCTTCCCTCCTCTCTCTCTCTCTTTCTCTCTCTCTCTCTCTCCCCCTGACAAATGACTTCCCTCATGTCTTTCCCTCTAGTCTCTCTCTCTCTCTCTCTCTCTCTCTCTCTCTCTCTCTCTCTCCCTCCTGACAAATTACCCCTCTCCACAAATCCCTCTCTCCCCTCATACACTCCCTCTTTCCTCCTCCCTGTCTTTCCCCTTCTATTTTTCTCTCCATACCCCTCTCTCTCTCTCTCTCTCTCCCTCTCTTTCTCTCCCCTTCCTTTATTCCTTCTCATCTACACTTTTAACATATCAATTATTTTTTTATCCTTAGCAATAAAAAATAATAAAAGCATATGTGGTAGTAATAAAGGCCTGTAATAATAATAATAATAATAATAATAATAATAATAATAATAATAACAATAATAATAATAATAATGATAATAATAATAATAATAATAATAATAAAAATAATGATCAAAATAATAATAATAATAATAATAATAATAATAATACATAATAATAATAATACAGAAGTAGTAGTAGTAGTGGCATTAGCAGCAGCAGTAGTAGTAGTAGAGTGATGATGATGACGATGATGATGATGATGATAATGATGATAATAATAATAATAATAAAAATAATAATAATAATAATAATAATAACAGCCAGTAATAAAATAGCCCAATAAAACAGCCAGAAATAAAATCGTCAAGAGCAAGTAAAAAAAAAAAAAAAATATGGAAAAATAAAATCACCTACAGCCCAAAAAAAAAAAAAAAAAAAAAAAAAAAAGGGAGAAAAATAAATCGCTAAATCAGAAAAAAAAAAAAAAAAATGGAAGAGAAAAACGAAAAAAAAAACGAAAAATGAAAAAAAAATGAAAATCGAAAAAATACGAAAAAAATAAAAAACGAAAAAAATAAA
>NC_136987.1:2492984-2500484 GCF_032717465.1 Coenobita brevimanus
CTTTTCCCCCCCTCTCTCTCTCTCTCTCTCGTCACGAAAAGGTGCATGATGACACTAGAGAACAGGATGCTAGTCACGAAGAAGTGCAAGATACAGAGGCGTGATAGGGGCTTTCTCCGGCCAATGAGGTGAGCGAAATAAATGGAAAAGGGACAAAAATCTGTGAAGTTTGAGCGAAAAAAAAAAAAGAAAATAGAACAAAAAAAGAAAAAAGTCACAAGTCGAAAAAAAAAAATAATAATACATAAAAAAAAAAAAAAAAGGAGTCAAGTCGAAAAAAAAAAAATAAAGAAAAAAAAAAAGAAGTCGATAAATAAAAAAAGAAAAAAAAGAAAAAATAAAAAGAAAAAAAAAAATAAAAAAAAAAGTCGAAAAATAAAAATAAAGAAAAAGTGAATAAAAAAAAAATAAAGAAAAAAGAAAAAAAGTCAGAAGTCGAAAAATGAAGAAAAAATAAAATATAAGAAAAAAAAAAGAAGTTAGAAGTCGAAAAAAAAAACAAAAATTAAAAATAAGTCAGTCGAAAAAAAAAAATAAATAAATAAAAAAAATAAAAAACTCAATTATTTTTAGTGACACCCCAAAATTTTCTAATCTATACTCCTTTTATTTTAACTTGGCAAAAAATTTCGTTCTATGGCAGCCGATTTCGCGTGGCTCAGTGGCAGTGGTAGCGGCTGGGCATGCACTCCGTAGCACTTCTTCGTGACTAGCGTGATAAAAGAAACGAGGGAAAAATGCATTAGGCTTACTTTACCGTTGTTGTTGTTGTTGTTGTTGTGGTGGTGGTGGTTGTGGTGGTGGTATTCTTTGACATCTTACCTGTAATAATAATAATAATAATAATAATAATATAATAATAATAATAAAGTTTCAGTAACAGTAGTAGCTGTTGTAGTAGTAGTGGCAGTAGTAATATAATAATGAACAAAAAACAATAATAATAATAATAATAATAATAATAGTTGTAGTAGTAGTAGTAGTTGTGGCAGTAGTAACATTATAATGAACAACAACAATAATAATAATAATACAAATAATAATAATAATAATAATAATAATAATAATAATACAGCCTTGAGGTTATCATGATCTAATAATCTATCATAACCTAAGAATTTAACCTACTCTGCCTATCCGTATCCTGCCTATCCCCTATCCTTCCTGCCTACCCCCTATCCTTCCTGCCTATCCCCTATCCTTCCTGCCTGTCCCTTATCCTGCCTACCTATACTGTCTATCCTCTATCCTGCCTACCTATCCTCTATCCCCTATCCTTCCTTCCTATCCTGTCTCCCCCTACCCTGCCTACCTATCCTCCAGCCTGCCTATCCCCCATCCTGCCTATCCCTGGTGCGACCCTGATCCTCATTAGGGATGTTACCTGATCCTGGGACCCCCTGATACCGACTGGGATGAGGATGGAGGGGGAGAGAGGAGGGAGGAGGGTGGAGGAAGGAGGGAGGAGGGTGTAGGAAGGAGAGAGGAGGGAGGAAGGAGAGGAGAAAGGAGGGTAGAGAGGTGATGGGGAAGAGGGGGAAAAGAGAGGAAAATGAGAGAGATGAGGAGAGAAGAGGAGGGGAGGGAAGAAGGGGCGGAGGGAAGAAGGAGAGAGAGAAGTGAGGGGAGGGGAGGGAAGAAGGGGAAAAGGAGAGAGGTGAGGAGTGAAGAGATGAGAAGAGGCAATGGAAGAGGGGGGAAAAGAGAGGAGAAGGGGGGAGGGAAGAAGGGGAGGGGGGAGAGATGGAGAGAGAGAGAGGTGGGGGAAGGGGAGGGAAGAGGGAAAGAGAGAGAGGAGGGAAGGATGAAGGAAAGAGAGAGGGGTGGAAAGAGGAGAGAAGGAGGGGAAGAGGGGAGAGACAGGAGGGGGAGGAGAAAGTAAGAGAGAGGGAAGGCATACGGAAAGAGAGGGAAGGGAAAGAAGGAAACATGAGGGAGGGGAGGAGAGGGGAGAAGGAAAGAGAGGAGGGAGGATTGGAGGAGAAGGAAAGAGTGGAGGGAGGATTGGAGGAGAGAGGAGGAGAGGAGAGGATGGGAGGGAAGTAGGAAACAGAGGGGAGGGACGAGGGAAAGAGAGGGGAGGGGAGGGGGGGATGGAAAGAGAAAGGGGAGTGGGGAGGGATGGGGGAGAAGAGAGGAGGGGAGGGATGGGGGAGAAGAGAGGAGGGGAGGGGAGGGAAGGAAGAAGGAAAGAGAAAGGGGAGGGAAAGCCAGAATAGACAAAGCTCTCCATCATTCAGCCTTAGGTTCCTTCTTTTTGCATTCGAATAATAAGACAATAAAACAAGAACAAGATCAACAATAACAAAAGCAACAAATAATATCACCAACAAAACAGCCACCACCAAACAATAATAATAAAAATAATAATCATCATCATCATCATCATCATAATAATAATAATAAATAATAACAACAAGCGGTGCCAGGGCACAGCAAACCCGTCCCCGGCAGTCATGTTAGTGGTGACGTATAAACACAACAGGATATCTAGTCAAAGATGTCACATATCACATCTGGAGTAAATCGGGTGAAAATTGATGATTTTATGCCCATTTGAAATTTTAGGCCCGACCCACCTGACACTGACCCCCCCACCGCTAACTGGGGGGTGACCCCCCTGATGTAATGAGGCATGTTATAGGACCCACCTGACACTGACCCCCCTACCGCTAACTGGGGGGTGACCCCCCTGATGTAATGAGGTATGTTATAGGACCCACCTGACACTGACCCCCCTACCGCTAACTGGGGGTTGACCCCCTGATGTAATGAGGCATGTTATAGGACCCACCTGACACTGACCCCCCTACCGCTAACTGGGGGGTGACCCCCTGATGTAATGAGGCATGTTATAGGACCCACCTGACACTGACCCCCCTACCGCTAACTGGGGGGTGACCCCCCTGATGTAATGAGGTATGTTATAGGACCCACCTGACACTGACCCCCCTACCGCTAACTGGGGGGTGACCCCCTGATGTAATGAGGCATGTTATAGGACCCACCTGACACTGACCCCCCTACCGCTAACTGGGGGGTGACCCCCCTGATGTAATGAGGCATGTTATAGGACCCACCTGACACTGACCCCCCTACCGCTAACTGGGGGGTGACCCCCCTGATGTCATGAGGCATGTTATAGGATGCAGATTTGAAAGATGCACCTTTAGGTTTGGGTTTCACGTCGATGTGACGAATTGGAAAGCTGTTGTGGAGAAAAAAGATTTTTTTTTGGCCTACAGCCTGAGCCTTGGCCTAATTTGGTCCTAAATGTAATCAGGTGATCAGGTCACAGCCCATCATCCCTGTAATTTAGTCATAATCGCACCAGTAGTTTACGCGTAAAGCTGTTAATAGACAAAGAGACAGACAGAAAAATAAACAAACCGAGTGAAAATAATACCCGTCCCCGCCTTGCACCACCACCACCACCACCACCACCACCAACACAACAACAAACAACAACAACAACAAATACAGGCGACCAAGGGGGTAGGGGGTAGGAGGAAATGCAAAAGGTGAGAGGGAAGTGAGTGGAAATGAAGAGGTGAAACTCAATATGGCTCACTTCCCTTACCTGGGCGACACTAGGGGACATGAGGAGGAGGAGGAGGAGGAGGAGGAGGAAGAAGAAGAGGAAAAGGAGGAGGAGGAGGAGTAAAATGCATTGAAAACTCGCAATATTAACCCTTTCAGTTCGATGACGTGAGAGAGAGAGAGAGAGAGAGAGAGAGAGAGAGAAATCACAACAGGACACAAGCAAGGACAGGGAAAAAGAGAGGAAGCTTGGGGAAAAATTAATGAAAGTGAGCCAGAAATAGAGATAGTGAGCGAGAGAGAGAGAGAGAGGTAAAGTTACTCCCACCGCCGACACTGCCCAACTTAGAGAGAAATTAAGTTAGGGGGAGACTTGGTTACCATTGTGAGAGGGAGGGAGGGAGGGGGAGAGAGAAGGGAGGGAGGAGAAAGGGAGAGAAGGGAGGAGGGTACAAAAAGGAGGGCGGACTGGAGACGGGGAGAGGGGTAGAGAGGGGAGGGAGGGGAGAAAGAGAGAAGGGAGGGAAGGGAGAAAGAGAGAGAAGGGAGAGAAGGGAGGGAAGGAGAGAATGAGGGAGACAACAAGCTAGAGGGAGAGAATAGTGAGACGAAGGGTGAGAGGAAGGTAGGGAAGGAAGGGAGGAAGATAGTAAGATGTGGAAGGAGCTAGGAATGTTGAAAGGCAGGCAGGTAGGTAGGTAGGTAGGGAAGGAAAGGCAGGAAGGGAGACGACAGGAATATGAAAATTATATGACAAGGAGAATAAAAAGGAAGATGAAAGGACCACTAGCAGTCATATCATCTCTTGGTAAATCATTTGGGACTGTAATTAATATGCACATAAACATCTCGAATCCAACAACTTAATTAGTGATAGATAATATGGTTTTCGCACCTCAAAAAACTCAGGCAGTAGCCCTTCGTATTTCTAAAGCTTTTGACAGTGTGTGGCACCGGTCCCTGCTGTCCGAACTCCCTTGCTGTGGCCTATGTTTTGTTCCTCTGATTTCCTCATATCTCAGCAACATGAAGATAAATCTCAGCTTGAATATTGCTCACCCTTGTGGAATGGATGTGGAGAGGCGGCACGAAAACAACTAGACAAAATTCCACAAAGCTGTTGGAATTATTAACAACCCAGCCATTACAAATAAACTACCTCCCCTGCAAGTAAGAAGGAATGTTGCCTCCCTTGCATTATTTTACAGATATTTTTATGGCAAATGCTCAGACGAGGTTGCGTCCATGGTGCCACCTCTCCATGCCTTCCCTCGTGCTACACGGGCATCTGGTAGCGCTCATGACTGGAATGTCACTCAGCCATATTGCAGAACTTGTGCCTATCAGAATTCTTTTATTCCCCGAACTGCATCTCTCTAGAACTCGCTTCCCCAGAGTTGTTTCCCTCCAAACTTCAACCCACAGCTGTTCAAGTACAACTGTTACAGATATTTTATGAACAGAGGACACCTGTAATCTGGTGTATGGATTATTGTTTTTCATTTGTTTTTCATTCCTCTGTTCTGTTGTTTAAGTAAAAAGAAAAAAAAAAAGAGGAGGAGGAGGAGGAGGGAGGCAGGAAGAGGAGGCGATAAGGGAGACAATAAATTATGGAAGGAAGAAGGGGAAAAAAGGGAGTGAGAGACATGGAGGGAGGAACTGAGAGAGAGATTGGAAGGGAGAGGGGGAAGAAAGGAGGGAGGGAGCGAGAGACGAAAGGAGGGAGGGAGGGAGGGAGGGAGCGAGAGCCGAAAGGAGGGAGGGAGGGAGGGAGCGAGAGCCGAAAGGAGGGAGGGAGGGAGGGACAAATTAAGTTAGACAGAGACTTGGTTACCATTGTGATGTTCAGGGAGGGAAAGAGGGAGGGAGGAAGGGAGAGCAGAAGAGAAGGAGAGAGAGAGAGAGAGAGAGAGAGAGAAAGGAAGAGAAGGCGAGAACGAGAGATAGGGGGGAAGGACGGGGGGGGATAGGAGAGATAGGGAGAAAGGGAGGAATATAGGAAAGAGAGATAGGTAAGGGGGGAGGAAGAGGAGAGAAGCAGGAAGGGTGAGAAAGAGGGAGAAGCTAGGGAGGAAAGAAGAAACTTATATATGGAGAGAGAGAGAGAGAGAGAGAGAGAGAGAGAGAGAGAGAGAGAGAGAGCGGGGATTGGCTGGCTGGATGAAAGGATGGATGGACAGACAGACAGATGGAGGGAGGGAGGTGCAAATATCAATAAACACAGATACACAGAGATACTGCATAAATAGATAATGTATATATATCCGGATAGATAGAGGGATGTGGCTTGATAGGATGGATGGATGGATGGATAGACATAGATAGACAGATAGATAGATAGACAGACCGATATACTGATGAAAGGATGGATGGATAGATAGACACATGGATGGACGGACGGGTGGATAGATAGATAGACAGATAGACAGATAAATAGATAGATAGACAGATAGATAGATGGATGGATGGAGGGAGGGAGGGACAAAGAGAGAGACGTGGATAGACAAAGAGATAGACAAAGACATGGCCTCATAAATAGACAGACATTGATTAATTCATTGACAAAGATAAATAGATACAGATAGATAGATAGATAAATAAATAATGCCTATCCAACCTATCCACCCTTCACGTGCCTCTCTGTCTGTCTGTCTGCCTCTCTCTCTCTCTCTCTCTCTCTCTCTCTCTCTCTCTCTCTCTCTCTCTCCATTACTTTCTTCTATCTCAGTTTTCTTCATTATCTTTCCCCTGCTTCTCTCTCTCTCTCTCTCTCTCTCTCTCTCTCTCTCTCTCTCTCTCTCTCTCTAAAGTAGGTAGAAGCGTCATGGCAGGGTGAATTAGATTTATTGAGGAGGAGGAGGAGGAGGAGGAGGAGGAGGACGAGGAGGAGGAAGAAGAAAATTATGATAATGGTGAAACTAACAGAGAGAGAGAGAGAGAGAGAGAGAGAGAGAGAATAGATTTAATGGCAGATAGATAAAAAGATATATAAACAGATCGATACATATATACACAGTAGATAGATAAACACATAGATAGATAGATACAACCTAGATAGATATACAAATGGACAGATTGACAGACGGAATGAGATACCGATAGATAGATAGACAGACAGGTGGATCAGAATGTCTATCTAAATCTATCCACCCAGAGGAATAAGTTACCGTCTCTCTCTCTCTCTCTCTCTCTCTCTCACACAAATTCCACTTCAATTTCGCCAAGGAGAGATGGATGGTTAAAAATTCCCTCACTCCTCCATTTATCTCTCCCTCTCTCTCACTTTCTCACTTTCTCTCTCTCTCACTCACTCACTCTCCTGCTTGTTCTCTTCCTTTCTCTTTCATGCTTTTGAGCATTATTTCTCTCTCTCTCTCTCTTTTTCTTTCACTCTCTCTCTCTCTCTCTCTCTCTCTCTCTAACAAATCCTTCTATTACTTGTGTTCCTTTACTCTCTCTCTCTCTCTCTCTCTCTCTCTCTCTCTAACAAATCCTTCTATTACTTGTGTTCCTTTATTCTCTCTCTCTCTCTCTCTTTTTCTTTCACTCTCTCTCTCTCTCTCTCTAACAAATCCTTCTATTACTTGTGTTCCTTTACTCTCTCTCTCTCTCTCTTTTTCTTTCACTCTCTCTCTCTCTCTAACAAATCCTTCTATTACTTGTGTTCCTTTACTCTCTCTCTCTCTCTCTCTCTCTCTCTCTCTCATCCTTTTACCTGTGTTTCTTTACCTTCACCTCTCTCTCTCTCTCTCTCTCTCTCTCTCTCTCTCTCACACATATCCTTCTATTACCTGTGTTCCTTTATTTTCTCCTCTCTCTCTCTCTCCATCCACACGCCACATTGCACATCTCTTGTCAGTTTTTTCTTCTCTCTGTCAATCATTTCTCTCCCTCCCTCTTTCCTTCCTCCCTCCTCTTCTCCTCCATCCCTCCATCAAAACTCTCTCTCTCTCTCCATCC
>NC_136987.1:2505484-2527984 GCF_032717465.1 Coenobita brevimanus
AGTTCACGTAATTAAATCCAGGTAAATTACGTAATAAATCACAGGCAAATTCACGTAATAAATCCAGGCAAATTCACGTAATAAATCCAGGTAAATTCACGTAATTAAATCCAGATTAATTCACGTAATTAAATCCAAGTAAATTCACGTAATTAAATCCAGATAAATTCACGTAATTCAATCCAAGTAAATTCACGTAATTAAATCCAGGTAAGTTCACGTAATTAAATCCAGGTAAATTCACGTAATTCAATCCAAGTAAATTCACGTAATTCAATCCAAGTAAATTCACGTAATTAAATCCAAGTAAATTCACGTAATTAAATCCAGGCAAATTCACGTTAAATACAGGTAAATCACGTGAGAAAGAGAGAGAGAGAGAGAGAGAGAGAGAGAGAGAGAAAAAAAAAAAAACAGTAAATCAAAGAACAATTTTCATTTTTATTTTTTTTTTTATACACATCAATCCCAATGCCCAAAAATAAAAAAAAATAAAAAATCAATCTTTTAATATATATTTTTTCCTACGTGACAGTTTCAATTCAACTCTCAAAAAATAAACACTAGCATTCGATTCTGATGGAAAACTTTGCTACGGTTATGGACATGTGAAGGAAGGAAGGAAGGAAGGGAGGGAGGGAGGGAGGAAGGGAGGGAGGGATGGATAGATGGATGGAAGGAAGGAAGGAGGGAAGGAAAAATGAATGAATGAAGGGAATAAATGAACGAATGAAGGAAGGAAGATGGAAGGGAGGGAGGGAGGGAAGGAGGAAGGGAGGGAGGGAAGGAAGGAAAAATGAATGAATGAAGGGAATAAATGAATGAATGAAGGAAGGAAGATGGAAGGGAGGGAGGGAGGGAGGGAGGGAGGGAAGGAAGGAAGGAGGGAAGGAAAAATGAATGAATGAAGGGAATAAATGAATGAATGAAGGAAGATGGAAGGAAGGAAGGAAGGGAGGAGGGAAGGAGGGAGGGAGAAATGAATGAATGAGGGGAATGAATAAATGAAGGAACGAAGGTAGGTAGGTAGGTAGGTATCTAGGAGGAAGGGAGGTAGGGAGGGAGAAATGAATCAATGAAGGGAATGAATGTAGGAAGGAAGGCAGGCAGGCAGGTAGGTAGGCAAAACGGAAGACAGAGAGGAAGGATGGAATGAATGAATGAATGAATGAATGAATGAAAGAAGGAAGGAAGGAAAGAATGAATGAATGAAGAGTGAACGCCTGCCTGTTACATAAATCCCTCCAATATCGCCATACTCTGCATAAATAACATACAAAACGATATTAGCCAGCAGAATACAAAAATAAATCGCTAAGGAAGAGGTGTTAGGGAGCTTCCTTACCAGACGAGAAGACAATAACTTAAGACACAGAGGAAACAATAAGTAGTAGTAGTAGTAGTAGTAGTAGTAGTAGTAGTAGTAGTAGTAGTAGTAGTAGCAGCAGAAGATGCAACACATTCTCTCTCTCTCTCTCTCTCTCTCTCTCTCTCTCTCTCTCTCTCTCTCTCTCTCCTTGGTTATGAGTAAAAAAAAATATAAGGCGAATATTTTAGTCATTTATTAGTGTGTGTGTGTGTGTGTGTGTGTGTGTGTGTGTGTGTGTGTGTGTGTGTGTGTGTAATAATGTCAACGCAATACTAGTCATTTATTAAAGCCAGTCTGCTCTGTGTGTGTGTGTGTGTGTGTGTGTGTGTTAATCCTGCCCCACTATTACGTACACTCAAATCCAAACACCAATACAAACACACATTTCCATTTCACTGATTCAATCATTTCACAAATTCTGGGGCAAATTTTTCATATACCGCGATACTATTATTATTATTATTATTATTATTGCTATTATTATCATTATTATTATTATTTTCATTATTATTATTATTATTATTATTACTACTACTACTACTACAGTACCACCACCGCTACTACTACCATTACTACTACTACTACTACCACCACTACTACTACTACTACTACTACATCTGTTACATGTCCACCTTTAATCTACTCTCTCTCTCTCTCTCTCTCTCTCTCTCCATTCCTTGCCTATCTTTACGCCCCGCTACACCGGGTAACCAACTAGGGGTCTTCCCACACGACATGTCACACCTTCCCTTCCTTCCCTCCTTCCTTCCAACCCGTTTCATTTTTTATCATATTTTTCCTTCATTTGTCCTTACCTTTCCTTCCTTCCTTCCCTACATTTCCTTCCTTCAATCCCTTTCCTTCACATCCTTCCCTCCACTTCCATCCTTCCTTCTCTCCACTTCCTTCCTTCCAAGCTTTTGTCCCTCCCCTCCTATTCTCCTTCATCCTTCCTTTTTGCTCTATCCCTTCCTTCTACTTTTTGACTCTCCTTCTCTTCCTTCCTTTCCTCCAATTCCTCCTTTACCCTTTGCTTATTCCCTCCAACCCTTCCCCCCTCTCTCTCTCTCTCATCCTCGGTCTTCCCCTCCCACTTCTCGCTACACTAACCTCTACTTTCCCTCCGCCCTTCTCTTCCTTCCCTTTCCTCCTCCCCTTCTTTTCCTTCATCCCTCCTCCCTTCCTTCATCTCAGCTTTCCTTCTTCTCTCTTCCATCCACCTGTCCCATCTCTCGTTCCTCTCTATCTTTCCTCCTCTCCCTCCTTCCCTATTCCCTCCTCCTCCTCCCTTCTTTTCCCCTCTCTGCTCCTTCTCTCCCTCCTCCCTATCCTTCCCCTTCCTCTAACCTCCTCCCTCCTCCCCCTTTGTACTCCTCCCTCTCCCTTACTCTCCCCTCCCCTCCCTCCTCCCCTTCTTCTATCCCTCCTATCCTTCTTCCTACCCCTCCCTCCCCCTCCCCCTTTCTCTAGACTTCTTCCTCCTCTTTTCCCTTCCCTCCCCCTCTCCCTCTTCCTCTCACTCCCCCTCCCTCTTCCTCTCTCTCCTTTAAGTCTTCTTCCTCCTCTTTTCCCTTCCCTCTTCCTGTCTCTCCCTCGTTCTCCCCCTCCTTCAAACCTTCCTCCTCCTCTTTTCCCTTCCCTCCCCATCTCCCCCTCCCTCGTTCTCCCCTTCCTCCATCTTCTTCCCCCTCCCTCGTTCTCCCCTTCCTCCATCTTCTTCCCCCTCTTTTCCCTTCCCTCTCTCCCCCTCCCTCTTCCTGTCCCTCCCTCGTTCTCTCCTTCGTCCTCTTTCCCTCCCCTCCCCCTCCCTCCACTTCCTTTCCACCCTCACACCTCAATATATCACATCCCCCTCCCCACCTTACCTCAGCCTCTTCACATCGAGTACCAATTATTCTTATTTTATTAATGAAGATAAAAAATATATTAAACTGTGAGACAATTATGGAGGAGGGGGGGTATATGGTGAGCCCCCCTATCTATCTATCTATCTATCTATTTCCTTTTACCTGACTGCCCGCGTACCTACCTATATCCTGTCTGTCTGTCTGCCTGCCTGTGTACCCACCTATATCCCGTCTCTCTCTCTCTCTCTCTCTACTTACCTACCTTCCTGCGCATCTACACCTTCCGTCTGCCTCTCTCTCTCTCTCTCTCTCTCCCAACCTACCCAGCTACTTACCTGTCTACCTACACTTTCGTCTCTCTCTCTCTCTCTCCCTGCCTCACTACACCGAGTAACTAGCAAGAAGGAACACTCCAGTAGTCACAGGGAAATCCACTCACCTGTGTTAATCAGCGACTCTCACCTGGTCTAGTAAATGCCTCTCTCTCTCTCTCACACTCTCTCTGTTAAAAGGCCTCTCTCACCTAGTCTAGTTAATGCTTCTCTCTCCCTCCCTCCCTCTCTCTCTCTCTCTCTCTCTCTCTCTCTCTCTCTCTCTCTCTCTCCCTCCCTCCCTCCCTCCCTCTCTCTCTCTCTCTCTCTCTCTACCTACCTACCTACACCATCCACCTGTTCATGTCTTTTATTCTCTCTCTTGTAGTCCCCCCCTCCCTCCCTCCCTCCCCCCCTCTCTCTCTCTCTCTCTCTCTTAATAAGCCTCTCTCACCTGGTCTAAGTGCTCTCTCTATCTATCTATCTTTATCTATGTATATATCTATCTATGTGTCTGTCCAGCTATCAACCCACTTTTCTATCTATCTGTTTATCTATTTATCTGTATATACTGTATCTATCTATCTATATCTGACCAACTATCTATCTATCTATCCATTCTCTCTACCTCTCATGTCTACGTTTCTGTACTTAAGCTAAATAGTGTGTGTGTGTGTGTGTGTGTGTGTGTGTGTGTGTGTGTGTGTGTGTGTGTGTGTGTGTGTGTGTGTGTGTGTGTTAATTTCCCCGTGAGTGTTTCTGTTCCGCTTTAATTGTTGCACACAAAGAGATCTACGTGTGTGTGCGTGTGTGTGTGTGTGTAATTAA
Source organism: Coenobita brevimanus (assembly GCF_032717465.1). Lineage (NCBI taxonomy): Eukaryota > Metazoa > Arthropoda > Malacostraca > Decapoda > Coenobitidae > Coenobita > Coenobita brevimanus. The sequence continues at coordinate 2,509,840 of NC_136987.1, forward strand.
AAGTAAGTGTGTGTGTGTGTGTGTGTGTGTGTGTGTGTGTGTGTGTGTGTGTGTGTGTGAGAGAGAGAGAGAGAGAGCTGCGTGAGTGTGTGGGAACGTACATGTGTACATTAAACACGTACAGGATGTAGGTTTATTGCCCATCTTCCTCCTATCATCATCATCATCATACCCCCCTCCCCTCCCCTCCCCTCTCTCTCTCTCTCTCTCTCTCTCTCCCTCTCTCTCTCAGCTATCTTCACCGCTCACATCTCTTCATCTCTCTCCCCCTCTTCCTCTCCCCTCCCCTCCCCTCCCCTCCCTCAGCTCTTTCTCCCCTTCATCTCTGCTGCCTCTCCTACCTTTCCTCCCCTTACCTCTCTTCCCTTCTCTCCTTCTCCCCATCCTCATCACTCTCTCCCCCCTTTCCTCCCCATTTCTACCCCTCTCCCCTCCACCTCTCCCCCCTACTCTATCTTTCTACACCTCCCCCCTACCCTCCTCCTCCCCATTCTACGCCTCCTCCTCCTCCCCTCCCCTCCCCTTTCTGCCCCTCCCCCTCCTTTCCCCCCAATTCTACGCCCCCCCTTCTCTCTTCCTCCCCTTCTACCCCTCCCCTCTTCCTCCCCTTCTACCCCTCCCCTCCCTCCCCTCCCCTCCCCTCCACCCAAGGTAAGACAGAACGTGACATGAAAACTAATGTTTGTTTTTTTTACTCTCTTTTCTTCTCTTTATTTCTCTCTTTCAATCATCCGCTTACTAATTCATTTTTTGTTTATGTTTATTATTTTGTCCTCTCTCTCTCTCTCTCTCTCTCTCCCTAATTCCTGCCCCACTTCTTCCTCTTCCCATTACCTTCCCTCCCCTCCTCCCACTCCCTAACACCCTCCCCTCCTCCCACTCCCTAACACTCTCCCCTCCCTCCCTTCAAACCTCAATCTCGCGTTCTTTCAATCAGCCATCCACTATTCAACCACTACACAACACGCTTCACTAATTATTTAACTCTACATTACACTCTACTCTGTTTATATTATCTCTAACTATCTATCTATCTATCTATCTACAGCCCGACGCCTTAATCCCGCAAAGGGTGGCCGCAGACAAAACGCCTCCAAGTCGCTGTCACCCACCATTTGACTACCCTCCCCCCAACTCACCCCCCCTCCCTCATATACCTCTCAACTCCCTCCCTCTACCTCATCCTCGGTCTACCCCTCCCTCTCCCTCCCTCCATATTAACTTGGCCCAAAATTTCGTCCTTTTGCAGCTTATTTCACATAGCTCAGTGGCAGAAAAAGACAATACTACGGCTCTACATCCTTCCCCATAGCACTTCTTCGTGACTAGCATCATAATCAATTGCTATAACTCAGTATTCAAGATGGAGAGATGGCAAGCGAGGAAGAGAATTGTTTTAGCACTTCTTCGTGACTAGCACCATAATCAATTGCCATAGCTCAGTATGCAAGATGGAGAGATGGCAATTTTAGGTCATGATAGGGTGAGGAGGAGAATATTATCTTTTATCAGTGACTCTGGTATTGTACTCATTCAATTCTTATCTATTTTGGACAGATAGGGAAGTGAGAAAGTTACCGTCTTTCCTTCCTTCCTTCCCTTCTTCCTTCCATCCACCCTTCCTTCCTTCCTTTCCCATCCTCCTTCCTCCCTTCCATTCTTCCTTCTTTCCCTATGCAACATCCACACTCTCTCTCTCTACCCATTCCATTTTATCTCTTCAAACTTCTTCCTCCCTCTTCTTTCCTTTCTTCCTTCCTTCCTTTCCTTCCCTAAGCAACATCCACACTCTCTCTACACAATCCTCTTTATCTGCTCAAATCACTTTCTTCCTTCTTTACTTCCTCCTTTTTCTTTTCTTGCCCTTCCTTCCTTCCTTCCTTCCCTCCTTCTTTCCCTATGCAACATCCACACTATACAATCCTTTTTATCTCTTTAAATAACTTCTTCCTTCTTTACTTCCTCCTTTTTTCTTTCTCTCTTCCTTCCATCCATCATTCCTTCCTTCCTTTCCTTTCCTTCTTCCTTCTTTCCCTATGCAACATCCACTCTCTCTATACAATCCTTTTTATCTCTTCAAACTACTTCCTTCCTTACTTCCTCCCTCTTCTTTTCTTTCTCTCTTCCTTCCATCCTTCCTACTCTCCTTCCTTCCTTTCTCCACCACTCCTCATCATTCAATCTCTCTCCCTCCTTCCTTCCGTCCTTCCTTCCTCCCTCCCTCCTTCATTCCTTTCTCCACCACTCCTCACAACCTTTCAATCTCCACAGCACTCCTCACAATCATTCAATCTCTCCCTCCTTCCTTCCTTCCTCCCCTCCCTCCCTTCCTTCCTTCCTTCCCTCACCACACTCCTACCCACTTCCTCCTATCTCTTGTAATCACCCCAAATTCCTCTGCTTTCTCTTCCTTCTTTTTTCTTGCCTATTAATCCTCCTCTTACTTCCTTCCTCACGTCCCCAGGAGGAGGAGGAGGAGGAGGAGGAGGAGGAGGAGGAGGAGAAGACAGACAGACAGACACATAAAGACTGATTACGATGACAGAAAATTAATCATACACAGATAAACGGAGACGGATCAAGACAGAAAAAGATAGATAGATAAATTGATAGACAGATAGATAGATAAACTGACAGATACGGATAGATAGAAATACCTTAATTATGACCCGGAAGTTATGGACATCAATGATAAAGCTGATGATGATCTACCTGAAAAGATAATAATAATAATAATAATAATAATAATAATAATAATAATAATGGTGATGAAAACAGTAAATAACAGTAGTAGTAGCAGCAGTAGTAGTAGTAGTAGTAGTAGTAGTAGTAGTAGTAGTAGTAGTAGTAGTAATAATAATAATAATAATAATAATAATAATAATAAAATAATAATAATAATAATAATAATGGTGACGAAACCAACAACAACAATAATAATAATAATAATAATAATAATAATAATCATAATAAAAATAATAATAATAATGAAATGATAGTAAAAATAATAATATAATAATAATAATAACAATAATAATAATAATAATAATAATACCAACACACATCCACACCCTATCCCCGCTAATACCAATATATATATACCTCTATTTTTTCCCCAGTAAAATGTACGGTAATATATATATATAAAAAAAAGAAAAATTAATCAAAACACAAAAATAAAATAAAATAAATTGATATATATGATTTAATTTTCCATTCTGATTATTATATATATATATATTTTCATTTTTAAATATATTGTTGCGATTTCCTGATACTTGGGTGGATGGATGGATGGGTGGGTGGGTGGGTGGGTGGGTGGATGGGTGGGTGGGTGGATGGATGGATGGATGGATGGATGGATGGATGGGTGGGTGGATGGATGGGTGGATGGATGGGTGGGTGGATGGGTGGATGGGTGGGTGGATGGATGGGTGGGTGGGTGGATGGGTGGGTGGGTGGGTGGATGGGTGGATGGATGGATGGATGGACGGATGGATGGATGGATGGATGGATGGATAGATGGGTGGGTGGGTGGGTGGATGGACGGACGGACGGACGGACGGATAGATAGATAGATAGATGGATAGATAGTTAGACAGACAAAAAAGACAAAACTATAGACAGACAGGCAGACACAGAGATAGATAGACACAGACCACAGATAGATAAATGGCGTAGCTTGGACGATACAGTGACAGACAGACAGACGTGGAGAGACAGAACGATAGACAGACAGATAGACGCAGTGAGATAGATAAAGATAGATAGATAGACATAGTATATTGGTTAATCTCTTGAAATAAAACGTGTTTCATGGATTTATGGATTAGAGACTAACAGGAAGTGATGGATAGATAGATAGATAGACAAATAGATAAACAGATAGAGATAGATAGATAGATAGATGAAATAACAGGCCTACATGGAAAACTGGATAGACAGATGTAGATGCAGAGATAGATAGATAGATAGATAGATAAGTGGGTAGATAGACTGATATAAATACATAAACAGATGGCTGGATAGATGGATTGACAGATAGAAATAGATACATAGAGAGAGAGAGAGAGAGAGAGAGAGAGAGAGAGAGAGAGATGCAACTTTTTTTCAGTTCCTGACGAAATAAAAATAAGCAGGAAAACAAGGAAGGAAGGAAGGAAGGAAGGTGATGGAAGGAAGGAAGGAAGGAAGGAAGGAAGGAAGCCAGGAAGGAAGGAAGGTGATGGATGGAAGGAAGGAAGGAAGGAAGGAAGGAAGACTGAAATGAAAAAGAAAGGAGAAATAAAAGGAAGGAAGGAAAAAAGGAAGGAAGGAAGGAAGGAAAAAAGGTGAAGGAAGCGAAAGAGGAAAAGGAAGCGAAAGAGGAAAAGGAAGGAAAGATGAAGGAAATGAAAGAAGAAAAGTGTGTGTCTGAAAATCATTACTAAGAGACAGAAGGACAGGGCCGCTTCTTGAGATGCTCCCGCCTCTCTCTCTCTCTCTCTACTATCCATCCGTCTATCTTCCTTCCAGTCGACCCCCCCCCTCTCTCTCTCTCTCTCTTATCTATATATCTACCTTCCTTTTAGTCGACTCTCTCTCTCTCTATCTATCTACCTCCTCCCTTCAGTCCCAACCTCTCTTACCCCCCCCCTCTCTCTCTCTCTCACACACACACACACACACACACACACACACACACACACACATAACCCTGCATAAGGCCTGTTTGTTTTCCTAGTCACCTAATACCCTGATAGGGGGACGTAAAAAAGAGAAAGAGAGCAAAAAAGAGAGAGAGCAAAAAAGAGAAAGAGAGCAAAAAAGAGAAAGAGAGCAAAAAAGAGAAAGAGAGCAAAAAAGAGAAAGAGAGCAAAAAAGAGAAAAAATATACACAGAAGCAAACTTATCCCTTTCACGGCTCGTTAGAGAGAGAGAGAGAGAGAGAGAGAGAGAGAGAGAGAGAGAGAGAGAGACTATAATTAAACCCTTTACTGTGTGTGTGTGTGTGTGTGTGTGTGTGTGTGTGTGTGTGTGTGTGTGTGTGTGTGTGTGTGTTTAGAGATCCTTATATGTTTATTTACAAGCCAAACATACATACATACAGGGCTGTGTGTGTCTGTGTGTACCTTCCCCCTTACGTACACGGCTGTTTGTGTATGTTTTTTCGTTTACATGATCACAGGATAGTTCCCCCTCCCTCTTTGATGCAGCCCTCATAGAAAACGGGTGTGCTTGTGTACGTAAGTGGGTGTAGGTGGGTGTAGGTGGGTGTGGGTGGGTGTAGGTGGGTGTGGGAGGGTGTGGGTGGGTTTGGGTGGGGATGTTGATGGGTGTAGGAGGGTGTAGGTGGGTGTGGGAGGGTGTAGGAGAGTGTAGGTAGGTGTGGGAGGGTGTGGGTGGGTGTGGTGATGGGTGTAGGAGGATGTAGGTGGGTGTGGGTGGGTATAAGAACCATCCATCTATTCATCTATCCATCCTATCTATCTATCTATTCATCCACCCATCTAGTTATCTATCTATCCATCTATCTTTCTATTTATCTATCTGATTAACTTATCTATCTAAATCAGTCTATCTACCCATATATCTACCTACGTACCTATCAGTTACCCCACCACCAAACCAATTCCATCCCTATTCAGTAACAACCCTTCCCCCATACCACACCACCCTCCCTCATATACTCCACTACCACACCCTTCCATCTTCTCATTCCCCCTCTCCTTCTCCCCCAATCTACCCTCTGTCTTAAGAACTTTAATCTACTACAAAAGTAAGATGTCTTGGTAGTTAAAAAAATACTTAAGTTTACATGAAAGTAGGTTTATACGTAGATATGTATTGGTATGTAAGTTTTTTATACATACACACACACACACACACACACACACACACACACACTGCTAGTCTCCACATTACACACAGACCTTGGCAAATATGAAAAAATGTACACACACACACACACACACACACACACACACACACACACACACACACACACACACACACACACACTCAAACACTGCTAGTCCCCATATTACACACAGGCCTACACATGTACGAAAAGAAGTACGTGCACACACACACACACACACACACACAATTAGCCAGGATCTCGCTGCGACAAATTCAATTACTGGTTTGAGGCATACATACTAGTCTCCCCCCCCCCCTCTCTCTCTCTCTCTCCACCATTTACTCTCATCTTTGCACTCCCTCATCCTCCTCATCTCCTCCCTCTCCACCCTACCCCTTTCCTCTCACTCTCCTTATCTTTCCTCCACCGCACACACACACACACACACACACACACACAGGAATTACCATATACAGTAGTCAACAAGAAGCTTCACTGACGCTAGAGGAGGTATGCACTCCCTGATGGCTTGTACTACAGTCTTTTCACCGTAACCTGGCCCAGATTATCGATGTTCAGCTTCTTAATCCACGCCTATCATCCACTCACTCGATGTAGTGCTGTCGTTAGGTGACTCTACACTGGATGACAAGCCTAATGGTGTTCTGATACCCGGGAAACTATTTACAACGCTGGGTGGTAACCATGTACCCAAATAACGGGAGATGTGGAGCCTACTGGGGAGGCATATGGGGCGTCCATCCAGAATCAGTGAGGCATATGCGGCGTCCATCCAGGAACCAATCCCCCCACACTACCCCGCGCCTCGCTGTGACGATACGCTAACTACCGCAAGGGGAAATCCGACCTCTGCACAGGACGGCCTAATAGCGGTGACTGTTTGCCTGCGATTAATGGGTCTACTCGGCCTACAGACTTTCCATCCACGTTACCGGAAGTGAGACAGGTAAAGGTGAAGGCCGGAAGGGAAAAATACTCGACTTAATAATAATAATAATAATAATAATAATAATAACAACAATAATAATAATAATAATAATAACAACAACAACAATAATAATAATAATAATAATAATAATAATAACGCGCCTTTCACCACTACACTATATAACAGTGCTGCAAGGTTGAAGGATCAATTGAAAGGCCTGGAGGATGTTGCAATGAACCGCAGTGAAGGATTTCTTTTATGGCAATAGAAGAAATTTTAGCATATACTCTCTTTGTACACACACACACACACACACACACACACACACACACACACACACACACAATCTGTCATCGTCTGTCTGTCTGTCTGTGTCTGTCTGTCTGTCTCTCTCTCTCTCCACACACACACACACACACACACACACACACACACACACACACACACAATCTGTCATCGTCTGTCTGTCTGTCTGTCTGTCTGTCTGTCTCTCTCTCTCTCTCTACACACACACACACACACACACACACACAAACACACACACACACACACACACACACACACACACACACACACACACACACACACACACACACTGGATGGGTGTGTGGTAAAAGAGAGTAAGAGTAGGTGAGAGCAACTTTGAGAGCACTGTGTATGGGTGGATGAGTAAGAGTAAAATAAAGAGTAACTAGAGAGCAGGTGTGGATGGGTGGGTAAAAAAGAGTAAAATAAAGAGTAACTAGAGAGCAGGTGTGGATGGGTGGGTGAAAAAGAGTGAAATAAAGAGTAATTAGAGAGTAACTGTGGATGGGTGGATGAGTAAGAGAGTAAGATAATGAGTAGGTGGAGTGAGAATGTGGATGAATAAGGGTGGATGAATGGGTGGATAGGGCGGTGGGTGTGGATGGGTGGGTGGGTGGAACAGGGAAACGAAACTGACTAGGAGAGAGAGAGAGAGAGAGAGAGAGAGAGAGAGAGAGAGAGAGAGAGAGAGAGATTACATTCTACATCCAGAAGACCGTCATTTGATAGATAGATAGATAGATAGACAGACAGACAGACAGACAGACAGATAGATAGACAGAGAGAGATATGTAAGAGGAAGGGAGAAAGAGGGAGATAAGGGGAAAAGAGGAAGGGAAAAAAAGGGAGGAAAGAGGGAAAGATGGAGAGAGAGAGAGAGAGAGAGAGAGAGAGAGAGAGAGAGAGAGAGAGTGTGTGTGTGTGTGTGTGTGTGTGTGTGTGTGTGTGTGTGTGTGTGTGTGTGTGTGTGTGTGTGTAGTTGGAAAGGGAGAAAAGGGAGGGAGAGGGAAAGGGTGAAGTTATATGACAGGGAGAGGGAAAGAGAGGGGGGACAGGGAGAGGGGGAGAAGAGGGAGGGAGAGGGAGAAGAAGGAGAGAGAGAGAGGGAGATGAGGGAGAGATGGGGAGAAGAGGGAGAGAGATACGGGGAGGAAGAAAAGAGCAAGGAGGGGAAGGGAGAGGAAGAAATGAGGAGGGACAGAGGAAGAGGAAGAGGAGGGATAAAGAGCAGGGAGACAGGGAGGGAGAAAGGAGTAGGGAGAGACGGAAAAGGGAGGGAGAGGGGGAGAAGAAGGGTGGAAGAGAGGAGAGAAAAGGGAGGATAGAGAAGGGGGGAGGAGAAAGTGGGAAGAGAAGGGAGGGAGGGAGAAAAGGGAGGGTAGGGAGGGAGGTGCTGCAATGTAAACAAGGGAGAACACGCTCCCTGGCTGACAGAAAGACAACCACCACAACTACTACCACAACCACCACAACTGCCACCATTACTGTAGTTGTGGTAGTTGTGGACAGTTATCTTGGGGTGCGTCTCTCTCTCTCTCTCTCTCTCTCTCTCTCTCTCTCTCTCAGGAAGGCTACAGGAAGTGAAAGAGAGAACACTATATTGAAGCCGTTTGGCGTAGGTCACATGCTATAGCTGTTGTGTGTGTGTGTGTGTGTGTGTGTGTGTGTGTGTGTGTGTGTGTGTGTATCATCCATCCATCCATCTACCTATCTACTTACCTCTATTTCTATCCCTTCTCCCATTTCTATCTAATGACCTACCTATCTATCCTCCCACCTACCTACCTATTTCTCTCTGTCTCCCTCTTCCTCCCCTCCCTCTCTCTCTTTCTCTCCCTCCCTCTCTCTCTCTCTCTCACGCTGTCTCCTTCCTTGATAAACACCACAATAAAACTTTTTAATGTTGTCCCTTGCGAGCCCAACTTCACGATTCAGGTCACTTAAAGAAAACGTGATGTGGCCGCCGGGGAAGGCTGTGGTATTTTGTTATTTTTCTTGTTATTGTGTTTTTTCGCTTGTTATTGTGTTATTGTGGGTGTTGTTGTGTTATTTACCTCCTTACTGTGGCTGTTATTGTGTTATTTCTCTTGTTCTTGTGTTATTTTTCTTGTTAGTGTGGTTGTTATTGTGTTATTTCTCTTGTTATTGTTGTTGTTCTTTTCTGGGGTTGGTTTTTACTGTGTGTGTGTGTGTGTGTGTGTGTGTGTGTGTGTGTGTGTGTGTGTGTTCCTAAAAGTTTCCCTTCCTATTTCTTCACTTCCTCCTTTCTTTCCTTCCTTCCTCCTTCCCTCCCTATCTTCCTCCTTCCCTACCTTCTATCAACGCCTTCATCTCTTCCTCCTTCCTTCCTCCCTACTTCCCTATCTTTTAGTCTCCCTCCCTGTCTCTTCCTTTTCTTTCTCCCTTTTTTCTTTCATTTCTCTTCTCCTCCCTATCCTTCTCCCTTCCCCCCCCCCTGTCCAGACACTCACCTTCCCTTTATATTTCAAGTTACAAGTCCCCCTCTCCCTACCTACCTACCTACTTACCTACCTACCTACCTCTCCCCTCTTCCTATTTTCTCTATATTTTAGGTAGGCATGGACTCATATTACTTACCTACCTACCTACCTACTTACCTACCTTCTCTTCCTACCTATCTACCTCCCTTCCTTCCAACCAAATTTCTGCCCTACCTACCTACTTACGTACCTACCTCTTCATCTACATTCTCTATCTCCTTCCCTCCTTACCTGCCTACCATCTCAACTTGTACCTACCTACCTTCTTATAAACCTTCTTCCCTTCCTACATATCTACTTACTTACCTACCTACCTACCTATCTATCTATCTACCTCCCTTTCTCTCTCCTTCCCTACCTACTTACCTTCCTTCCTACCTACCTACCTACCTACCTTTTCCTTTAAACACTCCTCTCTTATATTTTCATTACCTTTCATTCTTCCCTCTGGTATCTGTCTATTTCCTTTCATATTCTTTCATTCTTTTCTTTCGTTTAAAGTGACTTTTTAATGTTTTCTCTCTCTCCATCTTCTTCTTCTTAGTCCCCTCTTCCATCTCCTCCTCCTCCTCCTCCTCATCATCATCATCATCATCATATTTCTCTTCCCCATCATACTGTTCCCTCTCCTTTGCTTTCTCCTCTCTCTCTCTCTCTCTCTCTCATAAGAACACTATTACAGATAAAAATGCCCTCTTTTTTTCCTCCCCCTCCTTACCTTCTTCCTCCATCTCTCCCCTCTTCCCCTCCTCCCTCCAGTTTCTCTCTCTCTCCCTTTCTCTTTTCTCTCCTCTTCCATCCCTCCCCTCCCTCTTCCTCCTCTTCCTCCACTCCTATTTCACTCCTACTCTCTTCTTCCTCCACCCCTCTCCTTCCCCTCCACTTCTCTCTCCGTTTCTCCCCTCTTCCTCCAACCTTCCTCCCTTCTCTGAAATCTCTCCTCTTCTCCCCTTCCTCTCTCCCTTTCCTCCCCTTCATTTTATTTCATCGTATACCGGTACCACTTTCCTTTTTTCCGTCCTTCCTCCCCCCCTCTCCCTATCTCCTCCCATCCCTCTCTCCCTCCCACCACCCCACCCCTTTCTCCTTCCCCCCGTCCCCTCCCCTACTCTTCTCCCCTCTCGTTTTGTCAAATAATATCTCCCTATTTTTTTCCTCCCTCCCTCCCTCCCTCATTTTGTCATCCCCTATCTCTCCCTTTTTTCCCCCTCCCTCCCTTTTCATGTAGTTGTGGGAATGATGATGATGATGATAGTAGTAGTAGTAGTATTAGCAGTAGTAGTAGTAGTAGTAGTAGTAGCAGTGGTGGTGATGATGATGATGATTATGGTGATGATGATGATGATGATGATATACAACTCATCTTCATCCTTACACATTCTCTCTCTCTCTCTCTCTCTCTCTCTCTCTCTCTCTCCCCCATTAAGTCTTTTTCTTGAGGCCTGATGTCCACCCATTTCCTATAGTGGGAAATTGAGAGAGAGAGAGAGAGAGAGAATTTCATGCTTCTTTTTTCTCATGTATTTTATTTCATTCTCACCTTATGGATTTCTCTCTCTCTCTCTCTCTCTCTCTCTCTCTCTCTCTCTCTCTCTCAATGATTTTTTAAAGCCGGGAATGCAAACCGAAATAAAATTCTTGGAAATTCATTCAGTCTCACTCACCCCCTTGCTCTCTCTCTCTCTCTCTCTCTCTCTCTCTCTCTCTCTCTCTCTCTCTTCACGCAACACTCACTTTACTTGAAAAAATCGATTTGAATACCCCCCCTCTCTCTCTCTCTCTCTTACCTTCGTCTTCCTCCTTGACTTTCTAATTCTCTTGCTTTCCTTTTTCGGTAGTTATCTCCTCTCTCTCCCTCTCTCTCTCAGTGGCGTGATTCACAGTCGAGCAAAAATAATGAAAACATTGATTTCCTTTTAAAGGGAGAGTGTAGGGGGGGAACTCTCTCTCTCTCTCTCTCCCTCCCTCCCTCCCTCTATCTCTCTCTCTCTCTCCCTCTCTCGTTCCTATCTTTCATTTTTCCTCTCTTTTTATCTCCTCATTCTATTTCCTGTCTTGCATCTCTCTCTCTCTCTCCCTCTCTCTCGTTCCTATCTTTAATTTTTCCTGTCTTTTTTTCTCTTTTTATTTCCTGTCCTGCACCCCCCCCTCTCTCTCTCTCTCTCTCTCTGGTGGCCAAGTGTAGACAGATTGGAGGGTGGAGTTAAGAAGCTCCCTAACACCTCTTCCTTACCGATTTATTTTCGTATATGGGTGGCTAATATCCTTTTGTACGATATTTAGGCAGAGTATGGCGATATTGGAATGATTTAGGTAGCACAGGTGTAATAAGCAAAATAAATCGCTCAGGAAAAGGTGTTAGGGGCGAGAATACATGCCCAAGAGATGGTCGCGTGTCGTAGGAAGAGGAGGGTCGTTACTGAGGAGGGACAAAAATGCACAGTCTTTTTTTTTTTTTATAGATGATTTAACAGACGAAAAATATCCCATTGTCTCTCTTCTCTCTCTTCACTCGAAAAATATCCCAGTCTCTCTCTCCTTCTCTTTCTTCACTCTTTTCTTCCTCTCTTTCTCAACTTTCCGGGAGAGAGAGAGAGAGAGAGAGAGAAAAGAGAGAAAAGGAAATGCCAGGGCCGTGAGACATGACAGGGAAAAGGAAATGAGTGTATGGGTGAAATGTGTTAAGGGAGAGGGGAGTTACAGAAGAAAGAAGGGAATGAAATAATGAAGAGGAATTGAGAGAGAGAGAGAGAGAGAGAGAGAGAGAGACAGACAGACAGACAGACAGACAGAGAGATTATCAGGGAAAAACTGAAACAAATCATCATCATCATCATCATCACCACCACCATCACCACCACCACTTCCTTGAAAGATGCAACAAGAAAGAGAGAGAAAAAAGATTGATGGAGGGAAGATGGAGGAAGGGAGAAGCGAATGGAGGGAAGATGGAGGAAGGGAGGAAAGAATGGATAGGAGCCAAGGTTGTTTTGATGTGACAATTAGGAAATAAGTCATTGTGATGGAGGGAGGGAGGGAGGGAGAGAAGGAGGGAAGCACTATTGAGGGAGGGAGGGAGAGAAGGAGGAAAGGATTATAGAGGGTGGTGGGGGAGAGGGCGTGGGGGAGGTAGGGAGAGAAGGTATTGAGGGAGGAAGGGAGAGGGGAGGGATGGAAGGAGGGGGAGTGAGGGAGGGAGGAGGGAAGCTGAGAGGGAGGAAAACTATGGAGATGGTAGGGAAGGGGAGAAAAGGACGGAGGAAAGGGAGAGGGAGGGAGGGAGGGAGGAAAGGGAGAGAGAGAGAGAGAGAGAGAGGGAGGGAGACAAGGAAGTACTGAGATTTATCTTGATGGGAGAGATAAGGAGGGGTACAATGAGAGAGAGAGAGAGAGAGAGAGAGAGAGAGAGAGAGAGAGAGAGAGAGAGAGAGAGAGAGAGACAAAACTACACATAAATATAAAATGCAAGAGGAAAAAAAAATCAAAATCATATATATATTAAGATCTCAATTATTTTTTTAAATATAGAAAACGTGATTTTTTTTTTAGAATTAGCCTGCATGCCATCTTACACAGTGCGGTTAGCAAAGATAGAAAGAAATTAGACACCATTTTGTAACTAAGACTACAATGATTCTCTCTCTCTCTCTCTCTCTCTCTCTCTCTCTCTCTCTGTCTATCTATCTATCTACCACATTTATCTCAATGGTGGTGAACTGGAATCCCTTGCCTATTATTCTCTCTCTCTCTCTCTCTCTCTCTCTCTCATCGTCCTTCCATCATTTCATTTTTATTTCCTTTCCTCCACCTTTCTCTCTTCTCTTTCCTTCCCTCTTCCTTCTCTCTCTCCCTCCCTCCTCTTTCTTCCCTCTCTCCATCCCTCTTTTCTTTTCTTCCTTTCATCTTTCTCTCTTTTCTTTCCTTCCCTCTTCCTCCATCCCTCCCTCCCTCTCTCCATCCTTCTTTTCCTCCTTCCATCCCTCCTCGCTCCCTTCCTTCTCCTTCCTCTCTCCTTCATTTCTCTACCGTTTCTCCTCCCTTCCTTTCCTCCCTTTCATTTCTCTCTTCTTCCTCCACTCCTTCTCTCCTTTCCTCTCCTCTCTTCTTCCTCCACTCCTCTCCCTTTCTTTCCTTCCTCTCTTCTTCCTCCACTCCTTTCCTCTCTTCTCTTCCTCCACTCCCTCCCCTCCGACCCCTCCCCCTACCCCTTCCCTTTATTCCCTCCATTTTAGCCCTCCCCTCCCTCTCTTCCTCCCTCCCTCAAATAAATACGTGTCCCAAGGTCTCTCCCTATTCTACTCCCTTCCTCCCTTTTTTTTTCTCCCTCCCCTCCCCATTTCCTTTCTCCCTCCCTTCCTTCTTTCCTCCCTCCTTCTCTGGTTCCCTCCCCTCTCTGTCTCTTTCCTCCCTCCCTACTTTCCTCCTTTTTCCCCTCCCTCCTGATTATATTCTCCCTTTCTCCCTCCCTTCTTCGTCTCTATTCTCCCTCCTTTCCTTCCCTTTCCATCCCTCCCTCTCCTTCCTCCCTTTCTCCATCCCCCCTCTCTCTCTAACCCCCTCCTCCCTTTCTCCCTCTCTCTCCTTCCTCCCTATTCTATCCCCTTTCTCCCTCTCCAATCTCCCTTCTCCCTTTCTCCCTCCCTTCCTCCATTTCCTCCCTCCTTCCACTATGCCAAGGCCTCTCTTCATTCTCTCCACCTTTCACAACCACACACATAACACAATAACACACATATAACACAATATATAACACAATAAAAATAACAACAAAAATAACACTAACACTAACACAAATAACACTCACGTAACACAAATAACACACAACACAAATAACACGAAGAACACACATAACACAATACATAACATATAATAACACAATTATAAACCACAACACGTAAATAACAAAACAATAACAACAAAAATAACTCACGTAACAAATAACACGAATAACACGAAGAACACACACAAAAAACACACATACATAACACACAATAACCTATAACAGAAACATATAACGCGATAACATAACACCACCCACATAACACAAATAACACGACAATCACACACAACATAAATAACACAATAACACACACACAACAACCCATCTCTCGTCAATCACACGATCAGGGCCAAGCCAATTCACCTCTACCTGATGACCTCCCCCCACCCCCCTCACCTGCACGCCTAATTGCCTCGCTGCATTGCCAGAGGTCATTTGAGGTCACTGTATATCATCAACGACCCTCAGGTATTGTGCATATGATTTTTCTGTCTATACTCCTTTCACCTTAACTTGGCCCAGATTTTCGTCCTTTTGCCGCTTATTTGACGGAAAAAGACCATACCGCGACTGCACTTCCTTGTCATCGTGGCACTTCTTCGTGACTAGCAGCTTATAGTGTTAATACATTGTTACGACTCAGCATTCAAGATGGAGAGATGGTAATTTTAGGCCAAACTGGAGTAAACGGTGTATAGATATTAAAAGGATGATGATGATGATGATGATGATGATGATGATGATGATGATGAAGTAGAAAAAGATGATGATGATGATGATGATGATGATGATGATGAAAAAGATGATGATGATGATGATGATGATGATGAAGAAGTAAAGATAATGATGATGATGATGAAATAGATGATGATGATGATGATGATGAAATAGATGATGATGATGATGATGATGATGCAACGAGGCGTCGACACAAATAAAGGGAAATGTGTTGTGAAGGTTAGGGTGGAGTGACGGAGGGGGAGGGAGGGGGGAGGAAAAGTGGAGGGGGAGGGAAGGGGGAGGAAAAGTGGAGGGGGAGGGAGGGGGGAGGAAAAGTGGAGGGGGAGGGAAGGGGGAGGAAAAGTGGAGAGGGAGGGAAGGGGGAGGAAAAGTGGAGGGGGAGGGAAGGGGGAGGAAAAGTGAAGGGGGAGGGAAGGGGGAGGAAAAGTGGAGGGGGAGGGAAGGGGGAGGGAAGGGGGAGGAAAAGTGGAGGGGGAGGGAAGGGGGAGGAAAAATGGAAGGGGAGGGAGAGGGGAGGAAAAGTGGAGGGGGAGGGAGGGGGGAGGAAAAGTGAAGGGGGAGAGAACGACAAAAGGGAGGGAGAGGTGGATATGAAGGTGGGAAGAGGGAGGTGGAAGGGAAGGAGGGAGGGGAGAGACAAGAGAGAAAGGAGAGAGGGAGAGGGAGGGAGGGAGGGAGGGAGAGAAAGTAGGTGGATATGGAGATAGGAAGAGAGGGAGCTGGAGGGGAAGGAAGGAGGAAAGAAGGGAAGGGAGAGATGAAGGAGGAGGGAGAGAGGGAGAGGGAGAGTAAGGTATTGTAGGAGAGAAGGTAAGAGGTAGGGATGGAGAGAAAAGAGAAGGAAAGGAGGGAAGAGAGGGAAAGGAACGGGGAGAGAAGGAGAGTAAAAGGATTGAAGGTAAGGAGGGAAAGAGGGAGGAAGGAAGGGGGAGGAAGGGAGGGAAAGGAAGGAAAGAGGGAGGAAGGGAGGGAAAGAGGGAGGAAGGGAGGGAAAGAGGGAGGAAGGGAGGGAAAAAGGGAGGAAGGGAGGGAGGAAGGGAGGGAAAGGAAGGAAAGAGGGAGGAAGGGAGGGAAAGAGGGAGGAAGGGAGGGAGGAAGGGAGGGAAAGGAAGGAAAGAGGGAGGAAGGGAGGGAAAGGAAGGAAAGAGGGAGGAAGGGAGGGAAAGGAAGGAAAGAGGGAGGAAGGGAGGGGAAGGAAGGAAAGAGGGAGGAAGGGAGAGAGATAGGCAGGGAGACTAGGAAAGAAATGGGGATGGGAGTTTTAAGGGAAGGATGGAGGGTGTGGGGGGAGGGAAAGAAGAGAGAGAAGGGGGAGGGAAAGAAGAGAGAGAGAAGGGTGAGGAAGAAAGGAGACGGAGAGGAAGAAAGGAGGGAAGAAGAAGAGGAAGATGAGAGAAGGAAGTGGAAAGGGGGAGAAGAAGGAATGGAAGAAGAAGAGGAGGAAGAGGAGAGGGAAGAAAAAGGAAGAGAGGGGGAAGAAAGGGGAAGGTGGAGGAAAAGGAAGGGAAGAGGAGAAGAGAAGAGGGAAGAAGAGGGAAGGAAGATGAGAGAGATGGAGGAGGAATGGAGAAGAGGGAAAGGGAGGGAAGAAGAGGAGGAAGAAAGGGAGAAAAAGGGAGAAAGGAAGGGGGAGGGAAAACAAGGGGGGGGGAAAATAGAAGGGGGGAAGGAGAACAAGAAGAGAGGGAGGAGAGAGGAGAAAGAAGGGAGGAAACAAGTATAAAGAGAAGAGGGAGGATGGGGGAAAAGGAGAGGGAGGGGGAGAAAGAGAGGAGGGAGGGGGAGAAAGAGGAGAGGGAGGGGGGAGAAAGAGAGGAGGGAGGGGGAGAAAGAGAGGAGGGAGGGGGAGAAAAGAGAAGAGGGAGGGGGAGAAAAGGGAAGAAGGAGGGGGAGAAAAGAGAAGAGGGAGGGGGAGAAAGAGAGGAGGGAGGGGGAGAAAGAGAGGAGGGAGGGGGAGAAAGAGAGGAGGGAAGGGGAAAAAGAGAGGAGGGAGGGGGAGAAAGAGGAGAGGGAGGGGGGAGAAAGAGGAGAGGGAGGGTGTGAAAGAGGAGAGGGAGGGGGTGAAAGAGGAGAGAGAGGGGGGGAGAAAGAGGAGAGAGAGGGGGGAGAAAGAGGAGAGAGAGGGGGGGAGAAAGAGGAGAGGGAGGGGGGAGAAAGAGAAGAGGGAGGGGGAGAAAGAGGAGAGGGAGGGGGGAAGGGAGGGCGAAGGAGAACAGCAGGACGGAAAATCAACTCCCCTCCCCTTCTCCCTTCCCCTCCCCTCTTCTTCCCCCTCCCCTCCTTCTCTCCCTACCTGTTGCTTCCCCTCCCCTCCCCTCCCCTCCCCTCCCTTGTTGACTCACCTCTTCCCATCACCTGTTGCATCTCCCCTCCCCCTCCCCCTCCCTACTCCCTGCCACTCCTTTTCCTCCTCCTCCTCCTCCTCCCCCTTCCCCTCCCCCTCCACGACAGGAAACTAAACTCCTCCCTCCCTCCCTCCCTCTCTCTCTCTCTCTCTCATTGCCTCAAATCCCATCCTCGTCATCACACAGAAACAATACCTACATCCTTACCCAAAATCCCTTTGTACTCCTTGTAATCCCCATGTAATCCCTTTGTACTCCCTGTAATCCCCATGTACTCCCTTTGTACTTGTAATACCCTGTAACCCTTTGTACTCCTTGTAATCCCTTTGTACTCCCTGTAATCCCTTTGTAGTCCTTGTAATCCCCATGTAATCCCTTTGTACTCCGTAATCCCCGTGTAATCTCTTTGTACTCCCTGTAATCCCTTTGTAATCCCCATGTAATCCCTTTGCACTCTGTAATCCCCATGTAATCTCTTTGTACTCCCTGTAATCCCCATGTAATCCCTTTGTACTCCCTGTAATCCCCTGTAACCCCTTTGTACTCTCTGTAATCCCCATGTAATCCCTTTGTACTCTCTGTAATCCCCATGTAATCCCTTTGTATCCCTGTAATCCCTTTGTACCCCTTGTAATCCCTTTGTACTCCCTGTAATCCCCATGTAATCCCTTTGTACTCTCT
>NC_136987.1:2557984-2562984 GCF_032717465.1 Coenobita brevimanus
CCCTCCTTCCTTCCTTCTCTCCTACTAACATCCTTCCGTCCTGTGATCACTTTATCCTTCCTTCTTTCCTTCCTTGCATCCTTCGTTCCTTCCTTCCTTCCTTCATCTCAATTATTTTTTTCCTTTTCTTTCATTTTTCGATCCCTCTCTCTCTCTCTCTCTCTCTCTCTCTCTCTCTCTCAAATCATATTCCTCCCTCTCATTCCCTCTCATTAGCAGTCTCTCCCCTCTCCCTCCATCCTCACTTCCTCTCCCTCCCTCTCTCCCTCCCTATCATTTAGTAAGGGTGGTACTCCTTCCCACGCCCTCTCTCTCTCTCTCTCTCTCTCTCTCTCAAACTACTACTACTGCTGCTGCTACTACTACTGCTACTACTACTTCTATTACTACAACTACTATTACTACTACTACTACTACTATTATTACTACTACTACAACTACCACCACCACCACTACTACTACTACTATTACTACTACTACTACTATTATTACTACTACTACTATTACTACTACTACTACGTAACATCCATCTTATCGCTGAGTTAACACCATTCAGTCCCCCCCCCTTCTCTCTCTCTCTCTCTCTCTCTCTCAGGCCAAAAGAGTCCAATCCAGACCTAATTATTAACAACACATCTACCGGAACAGCCCCCCCCTCCTCCTCCTCCTCCTCTCTCTCTCTCTCTCTCTCTCTCTCTCTAGTACCTGTTTCCTCTTCTCACCCTAGTCTTTCCTATTTCTCTCTCTCTCTCTCTCTCTCTCTCTCTAACATTCTCGCAATATATTTCTCCTTTTCTCGCTCTAGTCTCCCCCCCCTCTCTCTCTCTTTCCTGTATCTATCTCCTCACCCTGGTCTCTCTCTCTCTCTCTCTCTCTCTCTCTCTAACATTCTCCCAATATATTTCTCCTTTCCTCTCTCTCTCTCTCTCCCATTATTCTCACAATATATTTCTTTTCTCATTCTAGTCTTCCCTAACTCTCTCTCTCTCTCCAGCATGGTAACAGGACACACCCAATCTGACCCGAGTTTGCTCAATCAAAACACCCCATTTCCCCTTCCACTCCTCTCTCTCTCTCTCTCTCTACCGTTATCTATCTATCTATCTCTCCTCTTACTATTTCCTCTTCTATCCCTCTCCCTACCCCTCCATGCTCTCTCTCTCTCTCTCTCTCTCTAATTTTCTGGGCACACCCAATCTGACCCTACTCTGCTCAATCAACACATCCTCTTTCCTCTCTTTACTCTTTTTTACCTATAATCTCTCTCTTCCTCTTTCTTGCTTCCTCTCTTTTCCTCTCTCTCCTCTTCTACTCTTTTTCTTCTTTTATTTTCCTCTTTCTTTAAATATTCCTTGCTCTCTCTCTTCTACATCCCCCGTCCTTTACTCCTTGAATTCCTATTATTATTATTATTATTATTATTATTTTTATTATCATAGTTCTTATTATCATCATTATTATTAATATTATTATCGCCATCATTACTACTACTACTACTATTAGTATGATTATTATTATACTGCAGGACTTAATGGTGATATACAGTATAAAATTATGAGGCCCTTCTGAAGAAAACTAATATATATATATATATTATGCTGATGGTGTTGATGGAACTAACAGAAGTAAAAAAAAAATCTGTACTGAGGTGTTACTACTGTTGAAAACAACCGTCTGGAGAGCAAAACACAAAAAATCTAAACAATAAAGCCAGACTGTGTGTGTGTGTGTGTGTGTGTGTGTGTGTGTGTGTGTGTGTGTGTGTGTGTGTGTGTGTGTGTGTGTGTGTGTGTGTGTGTGTGTGTGTGTGTGTGTGGTAATATAGTATTAATCATCATCGTTCTTATTACCATCATTATTATTATTACTATCATCATCATTACTACTACTATACTACTACTATCTTATTATTATTATTATTATTATTATTATACTGAAGGCCTTAATTCTGGGATGGGGAGAATATTAGTTGGTCGCGTAAATTTTTGCAGTCAAGCACTAGTATATATTTACATGGTATCTCTATCTATCTATCTATCTATCTATCTATGTAGTATATATAGGAGATTATATCAGGGTCATCTTCCCATATAGCAACCTCAGTATGTTAAAATTCCTAACCCTACCATCACGAGGGGTATGCGCTAAGCTGGAAAGAAAATATCGCGTCTATCAGGCTGAACGAAATCGTCTGAATTAAAAAAAATCGTCTGAATTAAATAAAAAAAAAATCGTCTGAATAAAAAAAATCGTCTGAATTAAAAAAAAAAATCGTCTGAATTAAAAAAATCGTCTGAATAAAAAAATCGTCTGAATAAAAAAAATCGTCTGAATAAAAAAAAATCGTCTGAATAAAAAAAAATCGTCTGAATAAAAAAATCGTCTGAATTAAAAAAATCGTCTGAATAAAAATAAAATCTCTTCAAATATACGTGGTTGCAAATCGTCTTCCCACATCCCATGGCGGTTTTCAGAATGTATCGTCCATTGCGGGTGTCGAGAGGCAATTTGTCCCGGAAATTCAAAACAAGAGTGAAAAATTAGAGATCTGACCACACTGGCTGGGAGGAGAGGAGAGGAGAGGAGGAGGAGGGAAAAGATGAGAGGAGAGGAGGGGAGAGAAGAGAATGGATGAGAAGAGGAAAGAGAAGAGAATGGATGAGAAGAGGAAAGAGAAGAGAAAGGAGGAGAGGAGAGGAGAGGAAAGGAAAAAGGAAGGAGGGAAGAGAAAAGAGGAGAGGAGAGGAGAGAAGAGAATGAGAGGAGAGGAAGGAAGAGAAGAGGAGAGGAGGGAAGAAAGAGAATGGGCAAGAAGGGGAAAGAGAAAAGATGAGAGGAGAGGAGAGGAGAGGAGAGAAGAGAATGGATAAGAAGGGGAAAGAGAAAAGAGGAGTGGAGAGGAGAGGATACGAGAGGAGAGGAAGGAAGAGATGAGCATGGATGAGAAGAGGTACGAGAAAAGATGAGATGCGAGGAGAGGAGAGGAAAGAATGGATGGAGGGAAGAGATGAGAAGTGAAGAGGAAAGAGAAAAGACGAGAGGAGAGGAGAAGAGGAAAGAGAAGAGAAAAGTTGAGACAAGAGGAGAAGAGGGGATAGAGGAGGAGGAGGAAGAGGAGAGAAAGACGAAGGAAGAAGAGAGGAGGGGATAGAAGAGGAGGAGGAAACGAAGAGGAGGGGAGAGGAGGGGAGGGGAGGGAAGAGAGAAATAAAGGAGAGAACAATGAAAAAAGAAAGGAGTGGAAATGAGAGGACAGGAGATTCGAAACGAGAGGAAGGGAGTGAGAGTAGGAAGGAGGAGGAGGAGAAGGAGGAGGATAGGCAGAAGCGGAGAAAAACGGAAAGGATGGGAGATGAGAGGAGAAAATAATGAGGCGAAGCAAAGGAAATGAGAGGAGAGGGAGAGAGGAGAGGGAAATGAGAGGGAGAAAGGAGAGAGAGAGGAGAGGGAACGGAGAGGGAAAGGGAACGGAGAGGGAGAGAGGAGAGGGAAATGAGAGGGAGAGAGGAGAGGAGAGAGGAGAGGGAGAGGAGAGGGAAATGAGACGGAGAGGAGAGAGGAGAGGGAGAGGAGACGGAGAGGAGGTGAAAAATTAGCGTTTTGACTCTCTCGAGTGGAGAGAATTGCTACTGAATGGAGGAGGTGGACCGGAGGGAGGAGGAGGAGGAGAGAAGAGGGAATGAGAGAGGAGAGAGGACGAGCAGAGGGAATGGGAGGAGAGGAGAGGAGAAGAGGGAATGAGAATGGAGTGAAGGAGAGGGAATGAGAGAGGAGAGGAGGAGAGGGAATGACGGAGAAGAGGAGTATGGGGAATCAGAAAGAAGAGGAGCAGAGGGAAGAGAGAGGAGGAGGAGGAACACAGGGAAGAGGGAGGAGGAGGAGGAACTCAGGGAAGAGAGAGGAGGAGGAGGAACACAGGGAATGAGATAGGAGGAGAGGAAATGGGAGAGGAGAGAAGAGGGGGAGAGGAAATGAGAGAGGAGAGAAGAGGAGGAGGAGGAGAAGAGAAGAGAAGAGGGAATAAAAGAGGTCGGAGAGGAAGGAGTGGATGGAGAAGAGGTGAATTAATGAATGAGGAGAGGAGAGGAGGGAAGAAAGGAGAGGAATTGGAGTGAGAGGAGGAGGAAGAGAGAATGAGAGGAGTGAAATGAAGGAGTGGATGGAGTAGCGAAGAAATGAAGGGAGAGAGAGAGAGAGAGAGAGTCAAAAACTCTCCAAACTCTACCTACTAACCAAAAGACAATAGGAAAAGGATAGTACGCAAAAATTCAACAGAAAAAAGAAGAAACCCAAGGCCTAGCATGATACCAATTAACCTAGACCAATCCCACTATTATATAAGAAGAGGGGGGGCGAAAAAAATTTAGAAATAGTTCAAAAAGAAAAAAAAAAAAGAGTGGGAGAAATATTGGCAACTATCTTTAATTTGGTTGTTATAAATGAGGTGGATTTAGAGAGAGAGAAAAGGGAGAGAGTGAACTAGAGATAATTGACGTGTGTTTCTCTCTCTCTAGACAGACAGGCAGACAGACATACAAAACACTCCTTTGTACTCCCTTCCCTCCTCTTTGTACTCCTTTGTATTCCTCCCTTCTCTTTGTACTCCTTTGTATTCCTCCCTTCTCTTTGTACTCCTTTGTATTCCTCCCTTCTCTTTGCACTCCTTTGTATTCCCCTTCTCCTCTTTGCACTCCTTTGTATTCCCTTCTCTTTGTACTCCTTTGTATTCCCTTCTTTGTACTCCTTTTGTATGTTTTGTACTGTTTCTCACGGTTCTACTATCCTACCCTTCCCCCCCTCCTCCTTCCCTTTCCCCCCATCCTTCCCCTCCCCCCCTCATACCCCTTCCTTCTCCTTCCTCCCTCACACACACTTACTAACCACCTGTTTCTTCCCCCCCCCCCGTCTCTCTCTCTCTCTCTCTCTCTCTCTCTCTCTCTCTCTCTCTCTCCATTCGTCTTTTTTTCTTTCGTCACTCCCTCCATCCATTTTCCCTCCAT
>NC_136987.1:2565484-2567984 GCF_032717465.1 Coenobita brevimanus
TACAGATAGATATGGATAGATAAATAGACAGATAGATAGATAGATAAAGACAGACAGATAGAAACAGACAGACAGACAGTGACAAAGATAGATAAATAGATAGATAGACAGATAGAGTTTAGCTTCTCATGTGGTTGGACTGACAGTTGTGGTTGTCTCAGGCGTCTCGTGCCGCCGCCTCGTTTGACACACGCACTGATGCATTTCCACAGCGATCGTCCCCATCGACCACAAGCATGCGCATAATTAGTACCCTCCACCTCTTCCCTCCCTCCCTCCACCTCTATCTCTCTCCCTCTCTCTTCCCTCCTCTTTCCCCCGTCTCCCTCCTATTTTTTCCCTTCCCCCTCCTCTCTCCCCTCCTCTTTCCCTCCCCTCTCTCTCTCTCTCACCTATTCTTCCCTTCCTCCCCTCTCCCCCTTTTCTCTCTCTTCCTCTCCCCCTCCCTTTCTTCCTCTTCCTCTCTCCTCTTCTCCCTTTCCCCCTACTTCTCTTATCCCCCTCCCCTTCTCTTCCCCTCACCCAATCTTTTTCCCCTCCTCTCCCCTCTCCTCACTTCTCCCACATCCTTCCCCTCCCCTTCCCCATCTCTCTCCCCTCCCCTCCCCTCTCCTTCTCTCCCCTCTCCCCATACCAACGCCTACTATGCCCTGTCCAAATGCTCTCAAAGTTAAGCAAATTCTCAATAAAGGAAATTTTATAAGAAAGTCAGAAAGCAGTAATAATAATAATCATCATCATCATCATCATAATAATAATAATAATATTAATAATAATAATAATCATAATAATAATAATAATAATAATTATTATTATTATTATTATTATTATAATAATAATAATGAGAATCTATAAATAAATCAACAGGTAACTTCCAAGAGATTTTTTTTATTATTTTACGTTACTTCTCTTTAAATATATATATATATATATATATATATATATATATATATATATATATATATATATATATATATATAGTTTGATTTATAAAGGTACAGGAAGGTGTGTGTTGTGTGTGTGTGTGTGTGTGTGAGAGAGAGAGAGAGAAACAGGTCTACGACAGAGAGGAAGTAGTGTAGAAACAATAAAGGTGATAAAAAACGGAAGGAAGGAAGGTAGGATGGAAGAAAGGAAGGAGGGAAGGAAGGAAAGGAAGGAAGGATTGGGGGAAGGAAGGGACGAAAGGGGAAATAAAGGTAAGTTAGAATAAAAACTAAGAAAGAAAGGAACAGAGAAATGAAGGAAAGAAAGTAACAAAGAAATGAGGGAAGCAAATGAAGGAAGGAGGGAGGGAAAGTGGTCAAGAGGCGAAGGAATGTGAAAGGGGAGACTGGCGTGTTTGTTCCTAAATAAATCGGTGGGTGACTATGAATAGGAAGGAGGTTACACAGATCACACAGACGTTGAGGTGCTGACAAGGTGGTCCGGCCTTGGGATTAACTGAAAGACCTGGGGGAAGGAAGGAGGGAAACAAAAGAAGGAAGGAAGGAAAGAGGGAAGATAGGAGAGGGAAAGGAAGGAAGGAAGGAAGATAGGAAAGATGGGAAGGAAGATGGAAAACAGGGAAAGGAAGGAAGGAAGATAGGAAAGATGGGAAGGAAGATGGAAAACGGGGAAAGGAAGGAAGGAAGATAGGAAAGAGGGAAACAAAGAAAAAAGGAAGATAGGAAAGAGGGAAACAAAGGAAGGAAGGAAGGAATATAGGAAAGACGGAAGCGAAGGAAGGAAGGAAGGAAGACAGGGAGGAGGGGAATGAAGATAGGAAAGAGGGGAAGGAAGACAGGAAACAGGGAAACAAAGAAAGGAAGGAAGGAAAATAGGAAAGAGGGGAAGGAAGACAGGAAATAGGGAAACAAAGGAAGGAAGGAAGGATGATGGAAAGAAGGATGCAGAGGAAAGACATGGATAGATGGATGGATGGATGGATGGATGGAGGGAGGAAGGAAGGAAGGAAGGAAGAAAGGAAGGAAGGACGGAAGAGAGGAACGAAGGAAGCAAAGGAAAGACTTAGAGAAGAGGGAGGAAGGAAGAAAGACAGACAAGAGAGAGAGAAAACAGGAAAGACATAGGAAAAGGGAGGGAAGAAAAAACAAAAACAAAGGCAGGCAGAGACATATAAAGAAGAGTGAGGGAGGGAGGGGAAAAAAAAAGGAAGGAAGAAAGAAAGAAAGAAAAAAGTAAGACAAATAGAGATAGATATATGCTGTGTAAACTTTATGCAAGCACGTAAACAGACGAGAGAGAGAGAGAGAGAGAGAGAGAGAGAGAGAGAGAGAGAGAGAGAGAGAGAGAGAGAGAGAAATGTGTGCAAGAAAAAGATGACGTGAAAAATGATACAAAAAAAAAAAAAAGAGGGGAGTGACCTGGAGGTAAATATGACAGAGAGAGAGAGAGAGAGAGAGAGAGAGAGAGAGAGAGAGAGCGTATGGAATGAACATCAAAAATTAAAAAAAAAAAAAAAAACACCAGAAGACAGAACAGATGATAAATAAATGAA
>NC_136987.1:2572984-2577984 GCF_032717465.1 Coenobita brevimanus
TAATAATAATAATAATGATAAAGACCCACAGAAATGCAGAAAATTAAGCGCAATAGAGATTTATTGAAAGAATGAATTGATATCATTTATGAATAGCGTCCCTCCTCTCACCAGATCCGGCCGCCATGTTGATGACGTCATAACCGGTGAATCAAAATGGCTGACGGGGGCGGGACAACTGAGAGCCTTATTTAACCTTTATTTATGGTTTTTCGATATTCTTTTCACTCAATATGTCCTTTAATCTAGCGGAACTTGAAGAAAATAATGGCAAGAAGTCTATCGCTGCTTTATTTTTGCTTTACTGGCGGGAAAATAAATAAAATAAAGATGATGAAGGAGTAAGAGTCAATAGCATAGTTTCAGGGAGACTTGAATGTTTACTTAGTGACGTCATAACCAGTGTCTGCAAAATGGCTGACGAAGGAGGGGAAATCTGGGTGTAATCTTTAAGTCATTCTCTCTCTCTCTCTCTCTCTCTCTCTCTCTCTCTCTCTTTCTCTCTCCAGTGCTCTTCAAAATGGCGGACGGAGGAGGGAAAATCTGGGTGTAATATCTCTCTCTCTCTCTGATATTGAAGTTCTGTGTTTCTTACAACTATGATCAACTTAAGGCAATAACAAAACTAAACTAACTTTCTTTCATACTTAATGGAAAGAAAATAGGGAAAAAATGAATGTCAAAATTATCCTAATAGAAAAAAAAAGAAGAGTCAAAATTCTCCAAAAAAATAAAAAAAATCAAAATTCTACCAAAAGAAAATGGAAAAAAGGTCAAAATTCTCAAGGAAACTCGAGTGATCACCTCATGACCGCAGGTAGCGCGATTCAAGATGGCCGACGGGGAGGAGAAATCGACGAGCCTTATTTAAGAAAAAAACACGACTTTCTGCTCCCTCAAAGCTCCAATTGTCTTGTAATCTTGCTCTACTTATAGATAATAGTGGCAAGAAGAGTGACACTGCTTCAATCTTGCTTTGGAGGAGGGAAAGTATGGAGAAATGAGAGATATATAAGCAGGAAAAGATGTAAGTGAAGGAGGGAGAAGAAGAGAGGAGGAAGAGAGAGAAATAAGGAGGACGATATAAATATGGAAGTAAAGAGAGAGAAAGATAAGGAGAAAAGAGATATATGGGGGAAAAGATAATGGTACAGGAGGGAGAAGAGAGGAGGGAGAAGAGGGGAGGAAGAGAGAGAAACAAGGAGGAAGATGTATATAAGGAAGTAAAGAGAGAGATAGATAAGGAGAAAGACAGATAATGAGGTAGAGAGAGAGAGATAAGGAGGAAGAAAGATATAAGGAGGAAGATAGATATGAAGATAGATAGATAAGATAGAGATAAATAGGGAGGCAGAGAGATAGAAGGAAGACAGATAAGAAGACATATAAAGAGCTAGAGAGACAGATAAAAAGAGAGATAAATAATGAGCAAGATAAATATACAAGGAGGAAGAGACATCAGTAAGGAGGAAGAAAAAATGAATGTTAGAACTGTAGCATAGAAACTGGAATAATCAATTTCTTTTCGTACCTTTTTGTTACGTAGTTTTGATGTGGAGGTGAACGAAGTAAATGTGTCATCTGGAAGGAAAGTCTGGAATTAATAAACTAGTAATAATAATAATAATAATAATAATAATAATAATAAAAGTAGTAGTTGTAGTAGAGTGGTGGTGGTGGTGCTGGTGGTGATGATAGTAGTAGCAGTAGTAGTAGTAGTAATGATGATGATGATGATGATGATGATGATGATAATAATAATAATAATAATAATAATAATAATAATTCTAGTACAAAAGGATTAAAAATATATAAAAGATTAAATAAAATTAATATCAAAGTATATCCTAAGAAGCATGACATTCGCTCCTATTTTCTGCTGTTAACAATGCTCCCTAACACCTTTTCCTTAGTGGTTTACTTTCTGGATATGGGTGGCTAATATCCTTTTGTACGTGATTTATGCTGCGTATGGCGATAGTGGAAGGATTTACGCAATACAGAAGACAGACAGTAAGGTGTAATAAACGAAATAAATCGTTTAGGAAATGGTGTTAAGATGGAGCAAATATTCTTACACCGGTCTTCTCCTCAGTTAATAATGCTCCCTAACAACTTTTCCTCGGCGATTTATTTTGTTTATTACACCTTACTGTTCCCTTTTCTGTTCGATGAATCCTTCCAGCATCGCCATACTCTGTATAAATAAAGTACAAAAGGATATTAACCAGCCGCCAAAAAATAAATCGCTATGGAAGAGGTGTTGGGGAGCTTCTTTAACCGACGAGAAAAACGATATTAGCCAGTCGTATCCAAAAAAAAAAAATAAATAAATAAATAAATGAATAGAATAAATCGCAAAGGAATAGGTGTCAGGGAGCTTTCTTACCCGACTAAAATGCTGGTCAATGTAGGAATTACTCAAGATTTTCACTAGCAATAATTTGACGTCTTAGGAGCCTCATCGCTACAAAATCTCCTCTACGCTCAATAACATAGTCTTTCAGTAATAATAACTAAAATGAAAGAAAAGCATTAGGGGAGCCAAATGCTAATCGCCCGCCAGAATATCCTGCTGGCCAAGTCTAAGATTTTGGCCGTACTTTCGTGCCGTAAAGGTTTCATGTTGACAGCTCACGCCGTTCATGAGATATAATGGTGCTAAAGGCGGGCGATAAAAACTAGTTGACCTTTGCCAGCCATTTTGGTGACCTTGACCTTGACCCCAAGTGCCGATTTTCGAACTCGGCCCAGATTTTGGCCATATCTTGATACTCTGA
Organism: Coenobita brevimanus; assembly: GCF_032717465.1. Taxonomy (NCBI): domain Eukaryota; kingdom Metazoa; phylum Arthropoda; class Malacostraca; order Decapoda; family Coenobitidae; genus Coenobita; species Coenobita brevimanus. Next base: position 2,575,765 of record NC_136987.1, read on the forward strand.
AGGTTTCATGCTGATGGCTCAAGCCGTTCATGAGATATAATGGGAACACACACACACACACACACACACACACACACACACACACACACACACACACAGAGGCAGGTAAAAACATTATCGCTCCGCTTTCTAAAGGGAGACGAAAAAAAAAAATAAAATAAGGCAAAACAACACTTAGGGATTTTTTGCATCTCACTTTCCGTATTTCAAAAAAAAATATATATATATACGTAACCCCTTCACCTCGAGGCCTTACTTCTCGTTTTCTTTTATTCCTGGTATTTATGGGATTCTCTCTCTCTATCTCTGTCTCTATTATTATTATTATTATTATTATTATTATTTATTCATTCATTCATTCCTCCTCCTCCTCTTCCTCTCCTCCTCCGTTCCTCCCCATCGCCTTCCTCCCTTTTATTACAGGTGTCTGGAGGGAGGAGCTTCCGGTTGAGGGAAGGGAGGGGAGGGGAGGGGAGGGGAGGGGAAGGAGGAGACAGGAAGGCAGGTAGGAAGGGGAGGGAGGAGGCGAGGGGAAGGAGAGAAAGGGAGGAAAGAAGGAAAGGAAGAAGGAGGAGGAAAATGAAAATGAAAGAGAGAAGGATGATAACGGAGAGAGAGAGAGAGAGAGAGAGAGAGAGAGAGAGAGAGAGAGGAAGTGGAGGAATGATGAGTGGTGGAGAGGAAGAGGAAATGAGTAACAGGGAGTGAGTGAGGGATATTGGATGACGAGAGAGAGAGAGAGAGAGAGAGAGAGAGAGTGGGGGTCTTCTATCATCAATTATTTCTCTTATTTCTTGTCCTCCCATCTCTCTCTCTATCTCTCTCTCTCTCTCTCTCTCTCTCTCCCAGTAACCCTATCCGCATTTCTTGCCTACCCTACACCTCAAAGAAAGGAGAGAGGGAGGAAGGAGGGAGGCGAGGGAGAGGAAGAAAAGGGAGAGGAGAGAAGGGAGGAAAGAATGGAGGGAAAGGGAGGAAAGAAAGGGGAAGGAGGAGAGGGGAGATGAGAGAAAAGCAGAGGAGAGAAAGGAGGGAATGGAGGAAGGGAAGAGTGGGGAGGAGAGGAGAGGAGGGGAGAAGAGAAGAGAAGGGAAGAAAAGGGAGGAGAGGAGATGACAGAAGAGGGGAGAAGAGAAGAGGAGAAGAGAGGAGAGGAAAGGAGGAGAGAGGAGAGAAGAGGAGAGGAGAGGAAAGGAGGAGAGAAGAGGAGAGGAGAGGAGAGAAGAAATAAAGAAGAGACACTTTCACTTTATAGAACTTAGAATTTATAGAAGTATCATTAACTCCCTCACTACAAGGAATCTCACTTATAAAAAACAAATGAAATTACTTATTATTATTATCATTATCATTATTATTATTATTATTATCATCCATCGATCATCTTATTATTATCATTATTTCTCTCTCTCTCTCTCTCTCTCTCTCACTAAAGACACACACACGCCTCTTTCAAAACACGTCAAACACTATCATTCACTGAATCTATCGTGAAAGAGAAGGCGGGGGTGTACTGCGTGTAGGGTACGTGAGAGAGAGAGAGAGAGAGAGAGAGAGAGAGAGAGAGAGAGAGAATGGAAAGAGGGTGAGGAATGAGCAGAGTGAAATGAATAATTGAATAGGTAGGAAATGAAGACGTCTCTACGGACAGAAAGGGAGGTAGGGAGGAAAGGGAGAGAAAGGGAGAGGAAGGGAGGAGAGGAACAGAAAGGGAGAGGAAGGAAGGAGAGGGTGGGAGAAAGGGAGGCGGGGAGGAAAGGGAGACGGGAAGGAAAATAAAGAGGAAAGGGGGAGATGAAGGAAAACAGGGAGGAAAGGGAGAGAGGGAGAATAATGGGGAGGATATGCAAGAAGGAGAGGAGGGAGAGGGAGATAGGAACACGAGAGAAAGTGAGGAAAGTGTGCAAGGAAGTGAAGGAAGGGAGAGAGGATTTGAGATAGGAGATGAGGGAGATGAGAGAGAAAAGGGAGAGCCGAGGTAGGTAGGGAAAAAAGGGAGATAGAATTGAGAGAGAGAGAGAGAGAGAGAGAGAGAGAGAGAGAGAGAGAGAAATTAGTGTTAAGAGAGCGTGTTGGTGTATCATCGAGGGCGGTGGTTTATTCTCTCTCTCTCTCTCTCTCTCTTTACTTTTACCCTCCTTCCTTCCCTCCCCCTCCCTCTCCTTGTACTCCTTCCCCCATCCTCTCCTCTTTCCATCTACCCCTTCTCCTCCCCCCTCC
>NC_136987.1:2590484-2592984 GCF_032717465.1 Coenobita brevimanus
ACACAACATCTCCAGGCGAACATGCAACGCCGTGTGGACAAGATATCGAGCCAAACATTGCAGAGGGTGTTTGCAAGCATGATTCGTCGTATACATTGGTGTGGAATGCAATATAGTGGACATTTTCAACACCTGATATCATAAATGCAATGTCTCCGTAGAGTTGTGTTATTTTTCGAACACTCTGTACTATGAAAATAAAAGGAAGTAAGCTGAGAAGGGACGAGGTGAAAGAAAAGGCAATGAAAATATGAGACAACAATCATCATCATCACCATTCATTCATTCATCACCATCATCATCATCACCAAAAAAGTCATTATATACCTCTTCTATGCCTAATCATAACCATCATTTTAGTGGAAAAAAAAAATAATAATATGAAACTATAACTTCAGTTGTGTGTGTGTAAAAAAAAAATTAACCCCCCCCTCTCTCTCTCTCTTTCTCTCTCTCCAATAATGAGGGTTAAGGTATTTCCGTTTTCCCACCGTCACTTTACGTGTGGAATTTACCGCTATTTTTATTTATCATTATTTTCTTTATTATTTCCAAACTTATCTTTACCACTATCTTTATTACTTTATTTTCTTTATTATTTCCAAACCTATCTTTACCGCTGTCTTTATTATCTTTATTATCTTTATTTCCAAACCTATCTTTACCGCTCTATTATCTTTATTTTCTTTATTATTTCCAAACCTATCTTTACCGTTATTTTTATTATCTTTATTTTCTTTATTTCCAAACCTATCTTTACCGCTGTCTTTATCATCTTTATTTTCTTTATTATTTTCAAACCTATCTTTATTCGTTTCTTCAGTACCTTCAATATTTTTTTTTTTTATCAAACTGGAATTTCTTTTTTTTCCTCAACGAATTGAAACTATAAATTCTTACCTCTGAAGGAGTTAAATCTTATATATCCTCGTCTATCTCTCTCTCTATCTATTTATTTATCTATCCATCCATCTATCTGTCTATTAGAGGAACGCCATACATTAGTAATATCCAAGTAATTTCTATCATACATTGTAGAACGTGTTGGCTGGAGGATAAACCGCTTTAGAAATCTGTTACGTGAACGCAGGTAACACACTGGGATATTTATATATTTATTTATTTATTTTTATGCAAGGAAGAAGGAACCAAAGGCCAGGACCCTGCAAATTGTTCCAAGAAAAAAAACAAGATAACAGAGAGACCAAATTCAAGACCCATGAATCGACTCAGGTGATCCGCCTAATTACACTTTCTCAGGTAACTTATCCCCACGCCAGCGCACTTCGTATGGATGGGTAAGGTGATGGGTTAGGGGCGTTGTGGCGTGCGTTATGGCGTTGTGGCGTGCGTTATGGCGTTGTGGGGTGCGTTAAGGCGTTGTGGGGTGCGTTATTGCGTTGTGGAGAGCGTTGGGGCGTTAAGGCAAGCGTTATGGCGTTGTGGAGTGCGTTATGGCATTAGGGTGAGCGTTTTGGCGTTTTGGCGTTGTGGAGAGGTGGTGGTGAAGGCGTTGTGGCGAGCGATGATTTTTGGTGGAATAGGATCGAAAGAAGACCTCAGCTTTTAAGGTATATAAGAGTTGTACGCAAAAATAAATACCGCCAATCTTAACTATGGATTAATCATTCGAGGTGGTTCTTGAAGTGCTCTGCCTTGACAATTAAGAGATTAGTATGACTGCAATTACCGAAGTGTGAGGAATAGATAGATAGATAGATACGTACAAATGGATAGATAGATAGATAGACAGATATAGATATAAATGGATAGATAGACATACAGATAGAAAGATAGGCAGATAATAGGATACAGATTGATAGACAGATAGGCAGATAATAGGATACAGATTGATAGATAGATAGATAAATGGACAGACAGATAGACAGATAGGCAGACATCGATAGATAGATAAATGGATATATTGACAGATTGAGATAGATACAGATAGACTGATAAATGGATGCTTACATAGAGAGAGATTTTTGAGAGGGAGGAAAGCAAGGACGGAGGGAGAAAAGGGAGAGAGAGAAAATCGAAGGGAGGGAGGAAGCTGAGGAAGAAAATACAAGTCATGGAGGGAGATAGGAAGACCGGGGAGGGGAAGGAAGACAAAAAAAAAAAGGGAGGAAGGAAGGGAGGAGAAAGACAGGTAGCAACGTCTGCAACACAAACAACTGAAAGGGAGGGAGGAAGGGAGGAAGACAGGGAGGGAGGAAGACAGGGAGGGAGGAAGGGAGGGAGAGAAGAAAGGAGGAATGGAGAGGGAGGGAGGGAGGAAGGGAAAAAGAAGAGGGAGGGAAGGATTTACATACTGTAGGTAATGAGAGAGAGAGAGAGAGAGAGAGAGAGAGAGAGAGAGAGAGAGATTGTGGCTAAGGAAGGAAGGAAATAAGAGAGACAGACAGACTGGTAAAGGAGGGAATGAAACACGTAAAGGGAAGAGGACGGTAGGGAGGGTAAGGAAGGTAGGGTGGATAGGGAGGATAGGTAAAGTAGG
>NC_136987.1:2597984-2612984 GCF_032717465.1 Coenobita brevimanus
ATAATAATAATAATAATAATAATAGAGGAGTAAGTAAAAGCAAGGTTATTTTTTTGGTATGCCAATTATTTTATAAAACTTATAATGATAAAATAAATGACAGCACTGATAATAATAATAATAATAATAATAATAACTAATAATAATAAGTATAAATAAAAGCTAGGTTACTTTTTTCGAAGCTAATGAATCTATAACTAAGATATTTGGATGACAGTGCCTCTGATAACGATAAAGAAGATAGGGTTTACGATAATTCCTGAGAGCACTGATAATTCTGACGATAAATGAAGCAGTAAAAAAAAAAAAAAAACTGCTTACTTTGGAAACTGAGTGGCGGGGGACAGGGCGACATGAAGGCGATTTGTTTGTGGCCACCCCTTACGGGATTAAGGCGTCTGGCAATAGATAAATAGATAGAAACTAATCAATTTATATCTAGAATTATGTGGTTGTAATTTAAAGATAGTGATTCTGATAAGGACTATGGAGATAAGATAGGGATAGTCTGTGATGATAAAGAGTATGGGAAGGTTCATATACATAGCAGTACTCTTCTACTTTGCAGGGTGTACTTCTTGTGTGGACGGCTTAGTGGTAACAGTGTCTGCCTTGGATCATTTTTACACACACACACACACACACACAATTATTAAACACATACAAAGACACATACCTTCAAACACACACACACACACACACACACGCACACACACACACACACTTGCATATAATTTTCTCTGGAGTAATAATTGTTCATAATGTACAGGAAATAAAGAGAGAGAGAGAGAGAGAGAGAGAGAGAGCATGACCGAAGCGTGTGAGAAAATTAAAGATACGGGAAATGGAGAGCAGCGAACAATGGAAAAAAAAATGAAATTAATAAAAGGAAGATTTAAGGAGGAGGAGGAAGAGGAGGAGGAGGAGGACACAAGGAAGGGAACAATTTATATATAATGTAGAGAGGAAGGACGGACGAAGTGAAGGAGGAAATAGGGAGGGAGAGAAAGAGGTAGGTGAGGGAGAAAGAGGTAGGTGAGGGAGAAAGGAGGGTGAGAAGGGAGAGAGAGTACGACAGGGAGGACTGAGAGGAAACATAGGTAGGTAGGTAGGTAGGTAGGTAGGTAGGTAGGCAGGTAGGTATGTGGGTGGGTGATTAGGATAGGTAGGTGGGTAGGTAAGTATGTGGGTGGGTGGGTGGGAAGGAAGGTAGGTAGGTAGGCAAGTTTGTGGGTAAGTAGGCAGGCATCCTAACACCAGTTCCTAAGCGATTTATTTTACTTATCACACCTTACCATATTCTTCTGCGACACTTAAAATCACACCAATATCACCACACTCTGCATAAACACGCGTACACAACGAAATCAGCCAACCGTATCCCCACAAAATAAATCGTTAAGCAGCAGCTGTTAGGGAGTTCCTTTGGGACATTTCCGTCCGGTGAAAACAAAGACTACCTACCTATTTATTGCCAGACGCCTTAATCCTGTAAGGGGTGGCCACAAACAAATCGCCTCCATGTCCCCCTGTCTCTCGCCACTTCACTGCCCTGCTCCCAGCTCACACCCCCTCTCATATGCCTCTCCACTCCATCTCTGCATCTCATCCTTGGCCTCTCCCTCCCTCTCCCCCCCTCCACCTCACTCACATACACTCTCCTTGTCAGTCTCTCACTCTCCATCCTCTCCACATGGCCAAACCAGTTCAATCTGTTTCTCCTAACGCTTCCTATCACATCCACATCCACACCACAACGATCCCCCCCCCTCCACCACACTCACATACACTCTCCTCGTCAGTCTCTCACACTCCATCCTCTCCACATGGCCAAACCACCTCAGTGTGTTTCTCCTAACGCTTCCTGTCACATCCACATCCACGCCACAACTCTCCCCCCCTCCACCTCACTCACATACACTCTCCTCGTCACTCTCTCACTCTCCATCCTCTCCACATGGCCAAACCACCTCAGTGTGTTTCTCCTAACGCTTCCTGTCACATCCACATCCACACCACACCGCTCCTTCACCCACACCACAACGCTCCTTCACTTCCTCATTTGTCAGTCTGTCTCTCCACGTGACAAAGACAATAGTAGTAAATTCATGACCAAATAAATCTTCCTTTACTAAGTCTTCCTTACACGGTTACTTGACGTTTCTGTTGCAGTCTTCAAGAAATAACTAAGATGCTTCCTTCGCGCGTTTAAGACAGGAAGGAAGGAAGGAAGGAAGGAGGGAGGGAGGGAGGGAAGGGGAAGGAGGAGTGGGAGGGAGGTAAAAATACGAGATATGGGAAGAGGACAGGGAGGGAGAAAAAGAAGGTGCGAGAGAGAGAGAGAGAGAAAGGGATGAAGGGAAAGGAGGAGGAGGAGGGGAGGGAGAGACAAAGAGAGAAGGAGGGAGGAAGAAGTAGCAATGGAGGGAGGGAGGAGGGAGGGAGGAGGGGAGAGAAGGAGAAAGGGAAGAAAGGGAGCGAGGGAAGCAGGGATATAATTTCAGCATTTTTCTGAAGCTGAGGTTGAGAAACGACAGGGAGGAGGAGGAGGAGGGAGAGAAAGGGAGAGGAAGAAGAAGGAAAGAGACAGAGAGAAAGAAGGGGGAAAAGGGAGAAGGGAGGAAGGGGAAGAAGGGAGGAGGCAGACAGAAAGTACGGGGGAAGGAGAAAGGGTGGGAGAGAAGGGAGGGGGAAGAGAGAAGACTGGAAGGAGAAAAGGGAGAGGGAGGGAAGCAAGGAAAAAAGGAAGGGAGGGGAAAGCCAAGTGGAAAGAAGAAGAAGGGGGAGAAGAGAAGGGAGCAGAGGGAAAGGAAGAGGAGGTGAGAGATAGGAAAGAAGGGTGAGAGGAAAATAAAGGAGGAAGCCGAAGGAAGAGAGAAGGGAGGGGAGGAGGAAGGTGGAGAAGGAAAGAGGAAGACGAGGAAGATGAATGGAAGATGAAAGAGAAGAAGAAAAAAATATATATATAAAAAAAAACTATACTCTTTTCACCCTAACCTGGCCCAAAATTGCCATCTCTCCATCTTGAAGGCTGGACTGTAAATATAAACACCAGAATATGATGCCAGTCACGAAGAAGTGCTACGGAACGGATGTAGAGCCGCAGCATTGTACTTATCTGCCACTGAGCTACGTGAAATAAGCTACAAAAGGACGAAAAACTGGGCCAAGTTAAGGTGAAAGTGCTATAGGTTTGGTAAGTATATAAGGGGGGGAGAGAGAGAGAGAGAGAGAGAGAGAGAGAGAGAGAGAGAGAGGCAGGGAGGGGGGGTGTTTGGTTAATGGCCAGGTAATTCAAGTATTTTCTGGGCAATTCTCCTCGTGTTATGACCCTCCCTAATATAATACTGGAGGGAGGGAGGAGGGAGGGGAAGGGAGGGAGGAAGGGAGGGAGTGAGAGCAGAGAGGAAGGGAAGGGGAAAACGAGAGGGCTGGGGAGGCGAGACAAGGCGGTAAAGAGAGAGGGAGGGAGGGATGAAGGTAAAGAGGGAGAGGTGAGGAGGGGAGGGAGGAGGGAATGAGGGAAGATGATAAGGAGGAAGAGGAGGGGCGGAAGGAGGGAGGGAGGGAGGGAAGGTGGTGGTGAGAGAAAGATGTAAGGAGGGAGGGAGGGAGGGATGAAGGTAAAGAGGGAGAAAATGGAGGAGAGGAGAGGAGAGGAGAGGAGGAAGGAGGGAGGGAGGGAAGGTGGTGGTGAGAGAAAGATGTAAGGAGGGAGGGAGGGAGGGATGAAGGTAAAGAGGGAGAAAATGGAGGAGGGAGGGAAGGAAGGAGGGAGGAAGAAGGGAGGAAGGAGAGGAGGAAGAACAAATGCAAGAGGAAGACAAACCGGTACACAAAATGAGAGAGAGATGGCATTAGAAGGAAGGAAGGAAGGAAGGATGGAAGGAAAGAAGATAGTTAATTATAGTAAATTCAGGCTGGTAGGTAGGTAGGTAGGTAGGTAGGTAGTTAGGCAGGTAGGTAGGTAAGTAGGTAGGTAGGTAGGCAGGCAGATAGGAAGGAAGGTAGGTAGGTAGGTAGATGAGTTGGTAGTTATGAAGGGGAGGGAGAAGGTACCGGGACCGTATAAATGACGAAGTGAGCGAGAGAAAGTAGAAGGGAAGGAGGAAGGGAGGGACAAAAGTAAGGAGGGAAGGAAGGAGGGCCGGAGGGAGAGAAGGAGGGGAAACAGGGAGGGGAAACAACATTGGAAAGAGGTATAGAAGGAGGAAGATGGGAGGAAAGATGGAGGGAGGGAGGAAAGATGGAGAGAGGGAGGAGAGCTGTTAAGCAGGTAGGTAGGTTGAGAGAAGATGGGAAGGAAGGAAGGAAGGAAGGAGGGAAGGCAGGTAGATAGGCAGATATGTTGGTAGGAAGGCGGGTACATAAAGGGTAGGTAGGTAGGTGGGTAGGTAGGAAAGAGGCACACAGGGTGACAAGAGATTTGGAAGCAACAAGGGAGGGAAGGAAGGAAAGGGAGGGCAGGAGAGAGGGAAGGGAGAAGGTGAGACAAGGAGGGAATTAAGGAGAATGGCAGGGAGAAAATATGTGTGTGTGTGTGTGTGTGTGTGTGTGTGTGTGTGTGTGTGTGTGTGTGTGTGTGTGTGTGTGTGTGTGTGAGAGAGAGAGAGAGAGAGAGATGAAGGAAGGACAGAGTGAAGGGAGGGAAAGAAGGGAGAGGAGAGGGACGAAGGAAGGAAAAAAAGAGGGAGGAAGGAGGAAGAGGGAGGAGGAAGACTGAGAAGGAAATGAAGTGTGAAAGTTATAAAAAATGATGATGATGATGATGATGATGATGATGACAATAATAATAATAATAATCCATCTATCTATCTATAGCCCGACGCCCTAATCCCGCAAAGGGTGGCCGCAGACAAAACGCCTCCAAGTCACTGTCACCCACCATTTGACTATAATAATAATAATAACAACACGAAAAAATGAAGAAAAAACAAGCGAAAAGTAAGAAAGAAAAACAAGAAAAAAATACAAGAAACGGAGAAAAATGAAGAAAAGAACGGGGAAAAAAAAAAAAGAAAAACAAGATTGATGTCCTTGTGAGTTGTTCTCTCTCTCTCTCTCTCTCTCTCTCTCTCTCTCTCTTTTAATTTCTCCTTACAACTTGACACCTACCATCTCTTTCCCCCTCCTCTCTCTCTCTCCTACCCTCCCTCCCTTCATCTCTCTCTCTCTCTCTCTCTCTCTCTCCTTCCCTCCCTCCCTTCATCTCTCTCTCTCTCTCTCTCTCTCTCTCTCCTTCCCTCCCTCCCTTCATCTCTTTCACCCTTTCCTTTCACCCTCACCATACCCTCCCTTTTTCCCCCCAATCTCTTCCCTCCAACCGCCTTTTACTTCTCTCCCTGTTTCCCTCCATCCTTCCTTCCCTCCTTCTCTCCCTCCCTCCCTCCATCCACCCTTCCTTCCTTCCCTCCCTCCCTCCCTCCCCAAACCCACAATTTCCCCCTGAGGCACCAAAAACTTCATAAGGACCACCTAGAAGGGACCCCCCCTCCCCCCCCTCTCTCTCTCTCTCTCTCCTTTTCCACTCCTCCATTTCCTTCTTCTCTTTCGTCTCTCCACAATCTTTCCTTCTTCCTTTCCTTCCATATTCCTTCCCTTCCTCCTCCTTCCTGCCCATTTCTCTCCCTCCCTCCCCCTTCCTTAACCCTCTCTGTACTCTCCCTCCCTCTTTCCTTAACCTCCTCCCTTCCTCCATTCCCTCCCTCCCTCCTTCCCCTCAGGCTACCCATATTCTTCCCTCCCTTAGGGTTTTTCCTCCTGATTGCTCATTTTTTCCCTCCAGGTACCCTCTTTCCTCCCTCTCTCCTCCCCTCCCTTTCCATGTTCTCTCCATCCTCCTCTTTCCATCTCCCTCTCCCTCTCTCCTTGTCTCCCTTTCTTTCTTCTCTCTATTTTCTTTCCCTCCCTTTTCTCCATCTTCTTCCTTTCCATCTTCCTCTCTCCATCTGTCCCTTCCTCATTCCCTCTCCCTTTCTCCCTCCCTTCTCTCTTTCACCTACTCTCCCTTCCTCCCTCTTCTCTTCCTTCCCCTACTCTCTCCTCCTCCCTCCCTTTTTTTCCTCCACTTCTCTCCTCCCTCTACTCTCCCTTCCTCCCTCTTCTCTTCCTCCCCTACTCTCTCTTCCTCCCTCCTCCTCTCCCCCATTTACTCTCCCTTCTTCCCTCCTTCTCCCTCCCCTTTTTTCCTCCACTTCTCTCCTTCAATGTCTATTACATCATTTCCTCTCCCTCTTGTCCTTCACTTTTTATTCTCTCCCTTTTTTTGATAGTGATTCATGTCTATTTCCTTTATCTCCCTCTTGTGCCACCTACATAGCACAATCTTTTTCTATCTATCAATCTATCTATCTGTCTATATGTATACTATACCCCTCTACTTATCTATCTATCCATTCATCTATATCTTTATGTATACTACACCCATCTTTCAATATATACCAGTATGTAACTATTTATCTATCAATCAGTATCTATATCCCTATGTACGTAGCTATCTTTTATTATATATCCTTTTCTCTATTCATCTGTCTACCTATTTCACTCTCTCTCCATCTATCTATCCATCTATCATGAATCAAGGTAGTGGTTCATAATTGAGATCGCCCAGGAATCCGCTGAAATCCCTAACAGAACAGTCACCTTAAAACCATCTTAGAAAGCAAAGGTATTCTTGAAACAACATCCAGGGTGTTCCTTTTCAATAGTTTAGGTCAGCCAGGCACTGATGATGTGGAAAAGAAGTGTTATAAGAAAGTTTGGTACCGGTACATTCAAACTTTGTCAATTTGTTCATATTATTATTATTCATATTATTGTTCCACAGGTCTACAAGAAAACCTATTCGGTATTTCGGGATAAAAACCAGCCAGTCATAATTAATGGGTCGCTGCGCGTGTTCAGAACTTATTTTAAAACACCTAATCGAAAGACAACCACCCACCTTCCGGACAGATTCCTCTACACCACTGCAAACACGTGACAAGGCATTCAAGTACGGAATTGCCGTCAACAGTGCATCACTAGCAGCGTGACTATATGAAATTTTATATTGTACTACGTTATTACTGACAGGAACACTCTAGATAGTAGATTACTTACACGGGCAATGAAGCGCCATTGTGGGAAAGGGTCTTTGCGTATTCAACACGCACCGTTGCGATTTTACACAATTACATTAATTTGTAACTCAAGGCTTTATTTAGCTTTTTTTATTCATCCCAGCAGGCCTGTGTGTAGATGTCACGTGAGACAACTGAAAGGCGCGGGTTTATACTCTGCGCTCTTATTGAAAGTGACCATGTTAGGATATTGTTACCATTTCTTAAAGCGAACTAACGCCAAACTTGGATTAGGTTTTTCAACATTATTGGAATTCATCATGACAGTAACCATCTCATGAGTCAACTACAGGGGGGCGCAGAGGAAGGGGGGGAAAGGAAGAGATGAAGGAGGAGGACGAGGAAGAGGCAGACGGAGGGGACGAAGAAGGCATGAGGGAAGCATAAGAAGTGTCCCCTACATCAATTACGGAAGTAACTAATGTAGTGATGTTGCATTTTCAAATTCACACACACAAAAAAATACCATACCCATTATTATGCAAAACTGTCATACAAAGCACACAACAGCAGATTTTGATTCTGTCTCGTAGTCAATTTGAATATACAGAATTTCAGATTTTACTCAATGCAACTTCTTAAAAATTATCTTTGTTTAATCAACTTGCAAAATACAGTTTCTGAAACAATCAATGTCCACTGTACGAGGCTTCACAACTATACAGTAGTAAACATAAAGAAGACCAGAATTTCAAATAACAACCAACAATCAGTGTGTGCAAAGCCACAACACCACAGCAATGAAAATTAGAAAATGCCAAGTGTTTAGTGTCATAAAAGCTTTAATGGTAAATGAAAAGCAAGAATTTTGATTACTTCATAAATGGATTATAAAAAAATTAAGCAAACTAGGTAAATAACAAACTAGTAATTAAAAAATGGGGAATAGGGATTGATAAAAAATAAAAAAATAAAGGAAGGAAGGATCACTGGAGAGTATGCAAAATCAGCAAGGATTCAAGTAACGCTGACAATGTAAACTCACAAATCCCTATTTTGATTCTTTACAAACTATTAATACCAGAGTCAAAATGGATTTGTGGGTTTACAAATCCCTATACTGACTCTTTACAAACTGTTAATACCAAAGTCAATAGGGATTTGTGGGTTTACAAATCCCTATACTGACTCTTTGCAAACTGTTAATACCAAAGTCAATAGGGATTTGTGGGTTTACAAATCCCTATACTGACTCTTTGCAAACTGTTAATATCAAAGTCAATAGGGATTTGTGGGTTTACATTGTCAACATAGTCTCCAGCTATCCGGGTTTGCATAATCTCCAGTGATCTTTCCTTGTTCGTTTAATTTTTTCTAGTAATCCCTATTCCCCATTTATAAATTACTAACTTTTTATTTACCTAGTTATTACCAAGCCTTAATACAATGACAAATCACAGTACCTATATGCTTAACTGAGATACCATAGTGGTCTTATAATTCTATCTATCTTCTAAGCCAATAAGAAGTTAGGCACAGATAGATAGAATTAGGCTGTGAATTTTATTTTTCCAAAAGAATTTAAGGCATTATAAATATGTTTTCTTGCAGGAAGTACCGGTATTTTCATTACTATTCTTATCAATATCACTATTATTATTACCCGGTATCATTAGTTACTATTATTATTATTTAGTGTTAGTATTACATCATCACCACAACCATCACCATCCTCCTCCTCCTCATCATCATCATCATCATCATCATCTTTACATGGCTAGGCAAGTTTAACTATTTTTTTTGACAAGAAATGAAAGTCAACTGTAAATATGTTCTAGTGCAGGAAAGGATGATTTTATTGTTAATATTTGTTTTATTTATTTCAACATTTACTACCGGTAGCTATCTATTTATCAACTTTATCTTTTTATTTATATCTTTATTTGATCTATCCACCTATTTACCTAAGCTATTTATTTCCTTATTCATTTCTATCAACGTCCATTTTATTTATATTCAATTTTCCTTATTCATCTAGCTATTCACAATTTATTTTATTTATTAATGTATTTTATTCTACATCAAGTGAGCTGGGTTAGACGGAAACATTATTAATTTAAATGCACGTGATTGATGACTGGCTAGGGATTTTCTCTGACAAAGGATGAAGAGATTACCTGTTTATTATTATTATTATTATTATTATTATTATTATTATTATTTCAATGATTTACTGGGCTAGGTAGGTTCAGGTAGTTTTCTTTTACACGCGCTCAAGATCATTTAAGCTACTTATGCATAAAAGAGAAAAAACTTGCTAATATTCTGCCACTATATATCTTGCTAAGTTGCTAAGTCAGGATGAAAATATTGCAACTTGCACTAGAATGAAGATCAATTATATGCAATGCGCACTATATACTTATTCAATTTGTACAAGAATTAATACTGGCTCAATATTCACCACTGCATAATTCTTTTTTATTTGCAAAGGAACTAAGACTGAGTAATGAACTTAAAAATTTGCAAAACAATTGAATTATAAACAATGCACACTTTGTACAGTATTTTAATTTGTACAAGGCTGAAGGTTTGTTTAATCAATACACACACACACACACACACACACACACACACACACACACACACACACACACACACTTTAAAACCTGCATTAGAATAAGAAACATATAGACAATCATAGTCTTAAATAAGGAAACTTCTGACACATGTAACTTGCTTTCCTGAACACACACACACACACACACACACACACACACACACACACACGAAAGCCATTAACTGCATTAAGTATTGTTCACACTAATGCACACCATTTATTTATTTTTACTTTTTATACGTTAGACTCCTGTATATTATCAGCTTAAGACATAAAGAACGCGAAATAATACTAACAGTAGAAGTAGTAGTAGTAGTAGTAGTAGTAATAATAATAATAATAATAATAATAATAAAATAATAATAATAATAATAATAATAATTATCTATCTATAGCCCGACGTCCTAATAATAATAATAATATATCGTTAAAGTAGAGATGTTGCAGAGCCTAAGCCAAAAAAAAATATATGCAACAAGTCAACAACCACACACACACATATAACAAAAAATACAACCAATTCTCTATACATAAGCCCAAACATTCCTAAACTGATCGAAACACAACGAGAAAAAACAATAAAGAAAAGGGAAAAAGCAAAACGGAATCATAAAAAGCGGGAAAAATGAAAAAAAAAAAAAAAAAAGCCAAAAATGGGTGTCAATTGCAGTTATTCGCACGACAAAAGCTCGAGGAAAATAAACAGAGCATCCTACTCCATAATTCCTCACATATCTTTCGCTATCACGTCAGAAATATAACTATAATATATCAAAACATACTCCAAGTCGTCTAGAACCATGGGAGAGTAGTATATTGCATCTTAATTGGCCAAAATCAATGTACATGCTGACCGAAGATTTAAAACGTTTTCGTGGCCCAGACGAAGTTGAGAGGCGACATATTTAAGCTCAAAAATACACTGTTTTACTCACCGTAGCTGCACCGTACCCCATCCACGGCTGCCTCGGTGCTTCACGGTCACTTTGAGTCACTGTAGGTTCGGAAATAACCCATAAAACAAGCGAAAAGAGGAATTATAACGCCTCACCCCGCGGACATTTAACACACGGTAAACACGACGTCCGCAGCTGCGTTCCAATACTCCGCCATCACTAGCATTATTTCATATTTTTTCTCTCTCAAAGTTTTCCAATGGCATTTTTACCGCCATATATATCACTGAAATGTCAAAGTACACATTAATTCATCAAAAAAAGACACGGTTAACCCTACCAGCTGTCCGAATAATGTTGACGAATTACATGAAAAATTAAATTGACGGAAACGAACGGGTTGTCACTCACCTGGGGGGAGGAGAGGGAGGCTTCGTGAATTGAGAATGGAAAGTGGACAATTTTTTATATTTTTCGTCCTGCTGTGACTCAAAAACTGCTGCTATGTTTTTTATTTATAATATTAAAAAGTATAATTATAGAAGTCACTAAAGGAAGCATTAAATCTGTGCATATTACTAAAAAACAAAAAAAATGTGGCACTGATCTGTGTGAATGAAAAATACGAGGATTTCAATATTTTTCGTCCTTTTTTTGACTTAGATGTTCCAAAAGTCAACTAGATATAGTTTATTGAGAATATTATATACAGAATATAGTCAAGAAAGATGAAATACATGAAAATTGAGATAAAACAATGTGCATATTTTAGGTTATTATTATTATTATTATTATCATTATTATTATTATTATTATTATTATTATTATTACTACTACTACTACTACTACTATTGGAACTCCCAAGGAATTTACAGGCCTTATATCTTACTGGTGATAAGGAGGTACTTAAGACCTCTCCCTAAGCGATTTATTCTGCATTATTACAACTCCATAACTTCTTATATATTATTTTCGTTACTAACAGTAATAGTAGTAGTAGTAGTAGTAGTAGTAGAAATCCCAGGCTCATTTCAAACGTGAACCCAGTGGACTGCAGGCTGAAGTTACGCCTTGTGCAGTTCACCATCGTCTTTTCGGGGGATAGGGAGGGAGTTGAGGGACGTTTGTATAACCAGGCAGTGGAGCCGCCGGGATATAGCAGTGCCACCAGGTGAAGGCAAAATATATACACTCTCCCCTATCGTATTCTCCTTGGTTACTTATTCAAGGATAATTTTTGTCCCCATGAAGAAGGACTTGGTCTAAAATTGTCCTTGCATAAAGTTAATGTGTCTGTCTGTCTGTCTGTCTGTCTGTTTGTCTCTCTCTCTCTCTCTCTCTCTCTCTCTCTCTCTCTCTCTCTCTCTCTCTCGTATCATTATATTAGGAGGAAAATAAAGGGAGGGGGAAGAGGAGAGGGAAGGAAAGGGAGAGGGGAGGAGAGATGAGAAAGAAACTGGAGAGGGGAAGAGGGAAAATGGGAGAGGGAGAAAAGGTGGAAGGAAACAGGGAGAGAAAATGTGAGAAAACAGGGAGAGAAACCAGGGAGGTAAGAAGATGAAGGAGAGGAAGGAGGGAGAATGGGAGAAAAGGAAGATATGAGGGAGGAAAAGGAGGAAGAACGGGAGGAAAGAAGAAGTAAAAAGGGGAGGAAAGATGAAGAGGAATGGAGAGATTTAAAAAGGAAAGAGGAAGAGGAAAGGATAGAAGATAGGAAAAGAGGAGAAAAGAGGAAAAGGAAAGGAGATAAAATGGAAAAAGAGGAGAAAAGAGGAAAAGGAAAGGAGAGAAAATGGAAAAAGAGGAGAAAAGAGGAAGAGGAAAGGAGGGATGATGGAAGAAGAGGAGGAAAGAGGAAGAGGAAAGGAAAGAAAATGGAAAAAGAGGAGGAAAGAGGAAGAAGAAAGAAAAGAAGATTTAAATATAATAAATATAAATTAATAAAAAAATAAAAATCCAAAAGAAAGAGAAACTGACAGGGAGAGCGAAAATATGCGACAGGGCCAGGAGTATTCAATAACAGAGAGAGAAAGAGAGAGAGAGAGAGTGTGTGTGTGTGTGTGTGTGTGTGTGTGTGTGTGTGTGTGTGTGTGTGTATGCCAACCATACGTTCCTAGGATGAGTGACAACTGAACTCTCTCTCTCTCTCTCTCAAAAAAGCCAAATTGCGTTAATTAAGAGGGAAGCCGCAAACATAACATCAGTTTCCCCTGCTATCCTTGTCTTATTGGGCTTAATTTAACTTTAAGGGGAAAATTAGAATGGGGGACGATGGATGGATGGATGGATGAACGGATGGATGGATGGATGGAAGGGGGGTGGGAGGGAAGGAGGGAGAAAGGGAGGGAGAGTGATGGGAAGGTGGATGGAATGGTGAGTGGATGGATGGATGGATGGATGGATGGATGAATGGGAGGGAGGGAGGGGATGGATGGATGAATGGATGGATGGGAGGGAAGGAGGGAAAGAGGGAGGGAAGTAGAGTTATGTGAAGGTGGATGGATGGATGGATGGATGGGAGGGAGGATGGATGGATGATGGGTGGAAGGATGGATGGATGGATGGATGGACGGATAGATGAATGGATGGTTAAAGAGACGCAGAGGTAGACAGGTGAGTGAATAGACAGACAGATAGATAGATAAATGTTTGGGTAGATACACAGGTCAATACACAAACTAATTATAAATGTCAGGTAGATTTAGGACAGGTAAAGAGTACATAGTCAATGAGTATATTTCTATGTACGTAAAAATATATGTATGTACGTATCTATATATGTATGTATGTAGGTAGGAAGGTAGGCAGGAATATAGGTAGGCTAGTTAGGTAGGTAGGTAGGTAGGCAGGTATACAGGCAGTTAGGCAGGTAGGTAGGCAGGTATACAGTAGGCTAATTAGGTAGGTAAGTAGATATATAAACAAAAATAACTCAAAAATTTCAGCCCCAATCTTAATCAAATTTCGTATATATATTTTTTGGGGGTATGAGAAAGAGTGGGTCAAATTTGGCACACAGGGGTCAAAGGTCAGGGTCACAAGAAAAGGTCAAAGATTTGGATTCATGGTCTCTGTGCTCTCTCTCTCTCTCTCTCTCCCCCTCTCTCTCTCTCTCTCTCTATTCCTACTTTCTCATTCCCCTCTTTCTGCTATCTTTTGCTCTATTCAGTTTCTCTCTCTCTCTCTCTCACTCTCTCTCTCTCTCTCTCTCTCTCTCTCTCTCTCTCTCTCCTTCGCAACCCTTCCTGCCCCTATCCAATCCTCTTTTCTCCTCTTTATTTCCTTCTCTCTTCTCTCTCTATAAAACCTTTCTCGCTTTCTCACTTTCTCTAAAACATTTTCTCCCTCTTTTCATTTCCTGCCTACTTTCCTCCCCTCCCTTCCTCTCTTCTCTAACTTTCTGCCTGTCTAAATTCATCCTATCTATCCTCGTGTGTTTAGAAGGCTCCCCTTGCACTTCTTCGTGACTGGCAGGCATATTTTTTTCCATACGGTACATGGGTAGGAAAAATGATGATGATGATGATGATGATGATGATGATGATGGTGGTGGTGATGGTGGTTACCCTACCTTCCTCTCTTCCTACCTTCCTACCTACCTACCTACCCTTCTTCCTGCTTCACAGTCCATCTCCTTCCTTCTTCCTTCCTTCCTTCCTTCCCTCCTTCCTTCCCTTCTGCCTTTGTCCTTGCTTCCCTTCCTCCTTACCTTACCTTCTTACCTTCCTTTCTGTTTGTCTTCTTGCCTACCTACCTACCTACCTACCTTCCTGCCTACCACCCTACCATCCTGTCCACCGTCCTTCGTACCATCCTGCCTACCATCCTATCAGCCTTCCTACCATCCTACCTACCATCCTGCCTACCATCCTATCATCCTTCCTACCATCCTGCCTACCTCCTGCCTGCCTGGTATAATATTGTGGATGATGCGCCATGTGTGGGAGTCAGGGTAATGCCTCGCCCTGCCTGCCTCACGCACAGATGCAGGCAGGGAGAGGCAGGGGAAGGCAGAGTGAGGCAGGATGAGGATGGGTGAGGCAGAGAACGGCAGGGGTACGCAGAGGGAGGAAGGAGTAGGCAGGGGGAGGAAGGGTGAGACAGGGTAAGGGAGGGGTAGGCAGGGGGAGGCAGGGGACTGAGGGAGATTATGAGGAGGAATGGAAAGCCCTTGTGTGGGGTAAGAGTGAGTCTCCGTGGTTACTAGTCAAATCAGACTTCAATCTGATTTGGGAAGAGAAAAAGAAT
The DNA here is from genome assembly GCF_032717465.1 of Coenobita brevimanus. Lineage (NCBI taxonomy): Eukaryota > Metazoa > Arthropoda > Malacostraca > Decapoda > Coenobitidae > Coenobita > Coenobita brevimanus. The sequence goes on from NC_136987.1 coordinate 2,612,810, forward strand.
AGAATAAGGAGAGAGAGAGAGAGAGAGAGAGAAAGCAGTGTGTATGGGAGTTGGGGGAGGAAATCATTTGTTCGTGAAGTGACAAGGGGATGCTCTCTCTCTCTCTCTCTCTCTCTCTTTCTCTCCCTCTCTCTCTCTCCTGCAGCTGCCGACCTCTCATCCCTCATTCCCAGCA
>NC_136987.1:2625484-2630484 GCF_032717465.1 Coenobita brevimanus
ATTATTATTATTATTATTATTATTATTATTATCATCATCATTATTATTACAACAAGAAAAATAACAAACTCCAAATATATCCACATTCATTTTTTAAACATCTCAAATTTACAAGAATCAATTAAGATGATAATATTTACGACCGAGAAAAAGATGAGGAAAAAGATGACAGATGAAGACAAGGAAGAAAACGAGAAAGACAACAGGAAAAAACAAACTGATGAAGAAAAAGATGAAGAAAAAGATGAAATATGAAGCCAAAGAAAGATGAGGAAAAGATGCAAATATTAAGAGAAGGACGAACCATAAAGAAGAAAAAGATGGAGGAAAAAGATGATGTGTTCTGTCTTGGTTGTCTTGATGGGAGGATTAGTATGTGTGTGTGTGTGTGTGTGTGTGTGTGTGTGTGTGTGTGTGTGTGTGTGTGTGTGAGGCTCTTGCTTACGAGAGGGAGGGGAGGGGAGGGGAGGGGAGAGAGAGGGGAGCCAGGGAGAGGAGGAAGAGGAGGGCTGGGGAAGAGAACGAAGAGGGGAAGAGAACGAAGAGGGGGAGAGAAAATGAGGGGAAAGGGGAGTGGGAAATAAAGGGGGGGAGGGGGAGGAAAGAGAAGGGGAGGGGAGAACTGAGGGTTGAGAAAAGGGGAAAGGGAAGGGGGAAGAAAGGGGAGGAGAGGGGGAAGAAAGGGGAGGAGAAGGGGAGGAAAGAACTGGAGGGGGACCAAAGGGGAGAGGAGGGGTAGGGAGAGGGGGAGGGAGAGGGGAAGGGGAGGTAGGGAAAGGAGAAGGACGATGGGGAAAGGGAGGGGAGTGGGAGAGGGAGAGGGGGAAGGACAAGGGAGAGGGGGAAAGGGGAGAGAAAGGGGAGGGGGAGGGGAGGGGAGGGGAAGGGGAGAAATTGTTAATCCTTGTGGCTAATATATTGCTTATGAGATTAATTATAGGACTGAGAGAGATTCTGGGGGGAGGGGAGGGGAGGGGAGGGGAGGGGAGGGGAGGGGTAGGGAGGAAAGAGGGACATACTGTGTAGAGGGGAGAGGAAGAGGAGGGGAGGGGAGGGGGATATTGAGTGGGGAGGATAAAGCGAGGGAGGAAGAGAACGGGGAGAGAGAGGGGGTTGGGGGAGGGGAGGTAGAGGGAAGGGGATACTGAGTGGAGAGGGGGGAGGGAGGGGAGGGGAAGGGGAGATGGGGAGAGGGGAGGTAGAAGAGATACTGGGCAGGTGGTAGTGGGGAGGGGGAAGGGGGAGGGGGAGGGGGAGGGGAAGGGGGAGGGGGAGGGGAAGAGGGAGAGAGGAGGGGAAGGGGGAGTTATTAGGTGGAGAGGAGGGGAGGGGAGGGGGGGAGAGAGGAAGGGAAAGGGGTGGGAGAGATATTAGGGGGAGGGAGAGGGGGAGGGGGAGGAGGGGAATATATTGGATGGATGGAATGAGGTGAAGTGACTCGAGGGGAGGGAGGGGGAGGAGGGAGAGAGAGTGGAGGAAAAATGGAGGAGACAGGAGGGAGAGAAGAGGAGAGAGAGGATGTGGAAGAAGGGAGATGCAAGATAAATGGGAGAGGAAGAGACTAACTAGGAGAGGAGAGAGAGAGAGAGAGAGAGAGAGAGAGAGAGAGAGAGAATGGGGAAGAAGGGAGAGGTAATGAAAAAGAGATGAAGATGAGAGAACACACACACACACACACACACACACACACACACACGTCTGTGCTTGACCCCGTCCCCTGTCAATTGTACTTCATTAATGTACTTACACCTGTACATCCTCTGAGAGTACACATGGGGTCACACGCACATACATACATAACATACATACCGATACATACATACATACACATAAATACATACATACATACATAAATATATACATACAATCAATACGCCAGTGTAATAGACTTTGGAAGTGTTCACCAGCCACGTACTGCTTTGGCGGACACAAGGGGTGCTGTGGTTGAACCAGTGTCGCTTACTATAAAGTATGCTTGCACCCAGTCGGCTTGCGCGGGCCGATTACACTTGGTTCACAGACTACACACACATCCAAAGCCACTACAACACTACAATTACACTTACAAGCACTTCTCACCCTACATACAGTCTCTACCAGACAGCCTAAGCCACTTGGTAGAGATACATTGGCTGTATCGTCCCTGCTTCGGTAGAGATAGGCCGGTCCTGCAGTGGACACTCAAATGGCTGATGATGATGATGATGCAGATATATACAACCAATACGTACATACATACATACATACACTATACATACATACAATGCATATAAACAAGTTCCCTTAAGGATATCCATAACACACACACACACACACACACACACACACACACACACACACACACAAACACACACACACACACACACACACACACACACACACATATAAATACACCCACAGGCAAATACAAACTTACACACACTCACTAATACGTACATAACCACACACACACACACACACACACACACACACACACACAGTCAAAACACGTACACACCTCCATCACACCACACTGTCATGTATACATCGTCAGGAACACACGCACACAGCCGTATGTCAAACTAAATCATGCTCTACGACACACACACACACACACACACACACACACACACACACACACACACACTTCCTTTCTGTCTCTCTTTTACACACACACACATACACACACACACACACACACACACACTTCCTTTCTGTCTCTCTTTCACACACACACACACACACACACACACACACACACACACACACAAATAACCTCACTGACACACACACACTTCCTCTCTCTCACACACACACACACACACACACACATTAGAACAATAGCAGGAGGGAAGATCGGAGCCACAACGAGAGGCAGGGTGAGGCAGGGGTAGGCAGGGTGAGGCAGGGGTTAGCAGGGTGAGGCAGGAAGGAAGGTGAACTGAGGGTAAGGGAGGGTGAAGAAGTGAGGCAATGGAAGGAAGGGTGAGGCAGGGGTAGGCAGAGTGAGAGAGGTAGGCAGAGGCTAGTAGGGTGAGGCAGGGGTAGACAGGGTTAGGCAGGGAGGAACTGGAGGAGAAAGGGGGTAGGGAGGGAAGCAATGAGGCAGAAAGGGAGAGAAAACATGGAGCGAGGTAAGGGAGAGAGAGAGAGAGAGAGAGAGAGAGAGAGAGAGAGAGAGAGAGAGAGAACTATGTACACAGCACTCGTAGGATAATACACACACACACACACACACACACACACACACACACACACACACACATATAAAATCCTTCCTCTTCCTATACCTATCTATCTACATACCTCTCTCTCTCTCTCTCTCTCTCTCTCACTTGACGCTCGCGTTGTAACTTGGAATTGCTTGATGTGAACAACTGTCAGTCGACCTCGCTTGATGCTGGAGGGGGAGGGGGAGGTGGGGGGAGAGAGGGGAGGTGAGGGGAGGGGTGGGGAGGCGAGGGGAGGGTGGGGTGGGGAGGGGAGGGAAGGGAGGAGGGGAGGGAAGGGAGGGGAGGGAGGGGAGGGGAGGGGAGGGAAGGGGAGAGTGAGGGTGGGGGGAGAGAGGGAGGGGGGAGAGAGGGAGGGGGGAGAGAGGGAGGGGGGAGAGAGGGAAGGGGCAGCTGGAGGGGGAGAGATGGAGAGGGGAAGTTGAGGGAGAAGGGGGAAAGAGGGGAAGGGAGGGAAAGCGAGAGAGAGAGAGAGAGGGGAAGGGGGAAGGGAAGGAGTGGGAGAGGGAGAGGGAGAGGGAGGAGGGAGGGAAGGGAGAGAAGGAAGGAAGGTTTGAGTAAAGAGGAGAAAGGAGAAGAGAGAGGAACGAAGGGAGGTGGGGAGGAGAAGGGAGGAGAAAGGGGAGGTGGAGAGGGGGGGTAGAGGAAGGAAGGGAGAAAATTGGAAGAAAAAGAGAAGGAGGAGGAGGAGGAGGAAACTAACGAGTGTGAGGGGAGGGAAGAAGGGGGGAGGGAAGAAGGGGGGAGGGAAGATAGGGGGAGGGAAGAAGGGAAGGGGAGGGGGAGGGGGAAAGGGGAAGGAGAAAGCTTGGGAGCAGCCTTGGGGATGTCAGAAAGGGGAGGAAAGGGGGGAGGGGGAGGGGAGGGGAGGGGAGGGGAAATGGAGGGAGGGAGGGGGTGAAAAATAGAAAGGAAGAGAGAAGACATAACGAGTGAGACTGACACAAGGAAGAAGCAGGGAGGGGAGGGGAGGGGAGGGGAGGGGAGGAGTGGGGAAAGAAGAGGGGAGAAATAAGGGTATGGCAAGGGAATTAAATGAAAGGGAGAGAAAAGTGGAAAGGGAAGAAGAAGAAGAAGAAGATGATGATGATGATGATGATGATGATGATGATGATGATGATGATGATGATGATGATGATGATGAAGAAGAAGAAGAAGAAGAGAAGGAACAGGAACAACAACAACAACAAAGACAAAAATAAGAAAAGAAAAAAGAAAATGAAAGAAAAAAAAGAAAAAAAAGAGAAAGAAAATTAATCCCATATATAAACCCACAACTCCAAAAATAATAATAATAATAATAATAATAATAATAATAATAATAATAACAATAATAATAATAATAATAATAATAATAATAATAATAATAATAATAATAATAACAATAATAATAATAATAACAATAATAATAATAATAACAATAATAATAATAATAATAATAATAAAAATAATAATAAAAATAATTAACTAACAGAATGAAAAAAAAAGTTACTCTAATTTCAAGACCAAAAAATATATATAAATCTTTCTCTTATCAATTTTTCTATACTCCTTTCACCTTAACTTGGCCCAGATTTTCGTCCTCTCGGTGGCACTTCTTCGTGACTAGCAGCATATTCTGGTGTTAATCTACGGTCACAGCTTAGCACAATAATAATAATAATAATAATAATGATAATAATAATAATAATAATAATCATAATAATCATAATAATAATCATAATAATAATAATAGTAGTAGTAGTAGTAGTAGTAAAAATAATAATACTAACTACTACTACTACTACTACA
>NC_136987.1:2642984-2657984 GCF_032717465.1 Coenobita brevimanus
GATGGAAGGGAGAAACGGATGGAAAGAATGAATGGAAGGGAGAAAGGATGGAAGGGAGAAGGGAAGGAAGGAAGTGAGGAAAAAGAAAGCAGAGAGAGAGAGAGAGAGAGAGAGAGAGAGAGGAAACCAGGGAGGAGGTAAGGGTGACAACAGGTCAGCCCCTCCCTCTCCTAATTGCTCCCTTCCTCCCTCCTTTCCTCCCTTTCCTCCTTCACCTCTACCCTCCTTCCCTCCCTCCTCCCTCAGGCCTGTCCTTCGATCAAATAGAAATCTATGGTATTATTATTATTATTATTATTATTATTATTGCTAATTCTACTACTACTACTTACTACTACTAATACAGCACTACCATTACTACTACTACTACCACTACTTCTACTACTGCTACTGCTACTAACAATAATAATAATAATAATAATAATAATAATAATAAAAATAAATAAATAATAATAATAATAATAATAATAATAATAATAATAATAATAATAACTACAGCCACACACACTAAGAATTTACATTATAGTTACATATATATATAAAATTGAAACAGGAAATAAAAATACTTAATGTACTACTGTAATATATGTTAAGCCGGTGTACTGTAATTTGTACTCTCTCTCTCTCTCTCTCCAAACCTACCTATATATCTATTTCCCTGTTAACTGTCTATTCCTCTCTCTCTCTCTCTCTCTCCTTAATGCCTATCTTCCTGCTCATTAGCCAGCCTCTTCCTTCCTTACGTTTTATATCATTACTTATCTCGCTTCCTTCCTCCCCAGATATTTACTCTCCCTCTCTCTCTCTCGGCCTGGCTTCCTATATATCTCTCTGCCTACTTACTTACCTACCTACCTACCTACTTCCCTTCCTATCTGCCTCCCTCCCTCCCTTCCTACCTATCTACCCACCTACTTCTCTTCCTGCCTACCTACCTACTTCCCTCCCTCCCTACCTACCTACCTTCCTTCCTCTCTCCCTCCCTCCCTAACTCCAACCTACCTACCTACTTACCTCCCTCCCTCCTTACCTACCTACCTCCCTCCCTCCCTCCCTTCCTATTTACATACCAACATCCCTCCCTCGCTCCCTCCCTTCCTACCTACTTACCTCCCTCCCTCCCTTCCTACCTACCTACTTCCCTCCCTCCCTCCCTCCCTACCTACATACCTCCCTCCCTCCCTTCCTATTTACATATCAACATCCCTCCCTCGCTCCCTCCCTACCTACCTACCTACTTACCTACTAATCTCTCTCCCTCCTTACCTACCTACCTGCCTCCCTCTTTCCCTCCCTCCCTGCCTGTCTACCTACCTACCTCCCTCCCTTCCTTCCTACCTACCTACCTACCTACCTACCTGGTGACGGACACAGACTTGCTCAGAACAACACACAACTCACACACACTCCACCAACGCATGCAGTTGTGGTAGTTGTGGTGGTTGTGGTAGTTGTGATGGGTGTGGTAGTTGTGGTAGGTGTGGCAGTTGTGGTAGTGGTGGTAGTTGTGGTAATGGTGGTAGTTGTGGTAGTGGTGGTAGTTGTGGTAGTGGTGGTAATTGTGGTAATGGTGGTAGTTGTGACTGTGGTGGTTGTGGTGATTGTGGTAGTTGTGGTAATGGTGGTAGTTGTGGTAGTGGTGGTAGTTGTGGTAGTGGTGGTAGTTGTGATAGTGGTGGTAGTTGTAGCAGTGGTGGTAGTTGTGGTAGTGGTGGTAGTTGTAGCAGTGGTGGTAGTTGTAGCAGTGGTGGTAGTTGTAGCAGAGGTGGTAGTTGTGGTAATGGTGGCAGTTGTGGTAGTGGTGGTAGTTGTGGTAGGTAAGACAATGGTTGAAGTTGTGGTTCTTGCGGTATAGTTGAGATTGTGGTAGCGAGAGTTGAAATGCTTGTTGAAGGGATATTGTGATTGCAGTGGAGAGGTGGGGGCGAGGTCCACGGAAGGGTGGTGATAGGGGTAGTTGTGAGGGGAGAGAGAGAGAGAGAGAGAGAGAGAGAGAGAGAGAGAGAGAGAGAGAGAGAGGTGAAGGAGGGCAAGCGAAATACGTGAGGGGAAAGGAAGAGGGGAGGAAAAATGAAGAGGGGGAGAGATGTAGGAAGGAGGAAAGGGGAAGGAAAGAGGGGACAAGTGAGGAAAGGAGGAGGAATGGTGATAAGAATGAGAGGGGAAGGAGGGAGGAAAGAGAGGGGAAAGAGGAAGGAAAGAGGGGAAAGAGGGAGGAAAGAGAGGGGAAAGAGAGGGAGGAAAGAGAGGGGAGAGAGGGAGGAAAGAGAGGGGATAAAGGCAGGAAAGAGAGGGGAAAGAGGGAGGAAGGAGAGGGGAGAGAGGGAGGAAGGAGAGGGGAAAGAGGGAGGAAAGAGAGGGGAAAGAGGGAGGAAAGAGAGGGGAAAGAGGGAGGGAAGAGAGGGAGGAAAGAGAGGGGAAAGAGGGAAGAAGGAGAGGGAGGGAAGAGAGGGAGGAAAGAGAGGGGAAGGAGGGAGGAAAGAAAGGGGAAAAAGGGAGGAAGGAGAGGGAAAAGAGAGAGGAAAGAGAGGGGAAAGAGGGAGGAAAGAAGGAGGAAAAAGAGGGGAAAGAAGGAAAAAGAGGGGAAAGAAGGAGGAAAAAGAGGGGAAAGAGGGAGGAAGGAGAGGGGAAAGAGGGAGGAAGGAGAGGGGAAAGAGGGAGGAAGGAGAGGGGAAAGAGGGAGGAAGGAGAGGGGAAAGAGGGAGGATGGAGAGGGGAATGGAGGAGGAAGGAGAGGGGAAAGAGGGAGAAAGGAGAGGGGAATGGAGGAGGAAGGAGAGGGGAAAGTGGGAGGAAGGAGAGGAGAAAGTGGGAGGAAGGAGAGGGGAATGGAGGAGGAAGGAGAGGGGAAAGAGGGAGGAAGGAGAGGGGAAAGAGGGAGGAAGGAGAGGGGAAAGAGGGAGGAAGGAGAGGGGAATGGAGGAGGAAGGAGAGGGGAAAGAGGGAGGAAGGAATAGAGGAGGAAAGGGAGGGGAGAGACATGGGGGAGGAGGAGGAAAACGAGGGAGGGGAGAGGGGGTAGGGAAAGGTGGTAGAGGAAGGGGAGAGGAAGGGGAGAGGGAGGGGGAGGGAGGGGAAGGGAGGAAGGGGAGAGGGAGGGAGGAAGGGGAGAGGGAGGGAGGTAGGGGAGAGGGAGGGAGGAAGGGGGGAGGGAGGGGGGAGGGAGAGAGAAGTGGGAGGGGGGAGGGAGGAAGGGAAAGGTCAGGGAGACGATGACCCGCAATAACACCCTTTCCTTCCTCCCTCCATCCCTCCCTCCCCCCTCCCGACAAATTTTCCCTTCCCCTCCCTTTCCTTCATAGTTCTCTCTCCCTTCCCCCTCCCTCCCCAGCTTTCCTCTCTATTTCTCCCTTTCCTCCCTCCTCTCCTCTCTCTCTCTCTCTTCCAACTCTCAAAAAAAAAAGAGAGAGGGAGAGAGGAAGAGAGAAGAATAACAATAATAATAATAAAAAAAATAATTACCACCACTTCTTCGTGACTAGCATATACCTCCCTATTCTGTCCTTACAACTCGGCAATTAGGAAGGAGAGTTTGCAAAATTTTAGGACAGGTCTATGTGAAAAATTTTTGACTAGTAACCAAGGAGACGCATTTTCGGGGTAGAGTTATGTAGGGGGGAGAGAGAGAGAGAGAGAGAGGAAAAATAAATGGAGGAAAGGAAGAGTGTAATTACCTCCCAACAGACACACTCTCTCTCTCTCTCTCTCTCTCTCTCTCTCTATTTTATTTCCTTGTCACTATACTTGTCTCAATCTATATCTATCTATCTATCTATCTATTTATCTATCCATCTATCTATCCGTCACTGTCTATCAGTCTCTATCTATCTATCTATCTATCTATCAGTCTATGTTTTTCTGCCCATCAGTCTACCTCGCTAACAAATTCTCTCTCTCTCTCTCTCTCTCCCTCTCTCTCTCTCTCTCTCTCTCTCTCTCTCTCTCTCTCTCTCTCTAATTTCTTCCTCATCCTCACAGCTTTTTTTTTTTTTTCCTCCACGTTCCTCCAATACTTGTTTCCTCCCTCCCTCCCTCCCTCCCTCCCTCCCTCCTTCGCTCCCTTCCTCCCTCCCTCCCTCCTTCGCTCCCTTCCTCCCTCCCTCCCTCCTTCGCTCCCTTCCTCCCTCCCTCCCTCCTTCGCTCCCTTCCTCCCTCCCTCCCTCCCTCCCTCCAAAACAAACTCTCGTAAACCACAATTTCCCACACCCTTCATTCAATAGAGAGAGAGAGAGAGAGAGAGAGAGCATTTAGATAGATACAGACAGACATATTTAGAGAGATAGATAGATATGGGTAGATAGATAGACAGGTACAGAGAGAGAGAGAGAGAGAGAGTCGGGGGCAAAATGAAAAAAGCAAAAAAAAAAAAAAAAAAAAAAAACAGTGGACAGCCGCCATGATGGAATTTTGTTTTGAAAATTTTCCCTTCGAATTTTGGATTTTTGTGGCGAGGGGAGGGGAGGGGAGGGGAGGAGAGAGGAGGGTGGGGGAGGGGAGGAGAGAGGACGGTGGGGGAGGGGAGGGGAGGGGAGGGGAGGGGACGGGGGAGGGGAGAGGAGCGGGAGGGGAAGAGGGTGAGGGAAGGGTGTGGGGGAGGGGAGGGGAGGGGGAGGGGGAAGGGGAGGAGAGGGGAGGGGAGGGGGAAGGGGAGGGGAGGGAAAAGAGGAAGGAACGCCAGAGAGAGAGAGAGAGAGAGAGAGAGAGAGTGATGGAGAGAAAATGACAAGTGAGAAAGTGAGATAAAAGTGAGAGAGATCAGCTTCGTAGACAACGAAACTCGAGAGACGCCGTTGAATGCCTGAGAGAGAGAGAGAGAGAGAGAGAGAGAGAGAGAGAGAGAGAGAGAGAGAGAGAGAGAGAGAGAGAGAGAGAGAGTTCAAAGTTCAAGTTCAAATAATTTATTTCCATAAAATATGGTTATTCTTACAAATCGGTATACAAAGTCACAGACAAAAATAGTCATGTCATATTCGATACATGATAATATCAACTACAAATCACTTAAAATTAACTCCCTAAGTTTAGATTTAAAAACCTTGTAAACTTCGGGAATGAGTGATATCAGTAGGTAAATTATTCCACAGTTTGGGTGCTAGTATGGTGATGGCTCTGGCACCAGAGTTTGTTCTGGCTCGAGGCACAAAAAGGTTATGTCGCTGTCTTGTTGTACTGGCTGTGTTTTCAGTGACAGTGGACAACTTTAGATACCACTCCGGATAAAAACCATTGACAGCCATATAAACAGTGGTACATCTGTCAAAAATATGTTTATCTTTAATCTTTAACCACTTTAATTCCTTTACGGTGGGGGTTACATGGTCATACTTTCTTGCTCCCCCAATAGCTACTTTAGCTGCAAAATTTTGTAATTTCTGAACTTGGTGAAGTAAGGTATCATTTGTCGTACCCCATATACCTATACAGTAATTTATTATGCTAAGAACTAGAGATTGTACAACAATTTTTCGAGTTGACTTATCAAAGTTTTCACTTATTTGATTTATGAGCATAAGTGTTCCCATGACTTTCTTATTTAATTCATTAATATGCACATCAAAAAGCATATATCTGTCGATGTAGACACCTAGATTTTTTACACTAGTGCTCGGGTAAATGTGTTCGCCACAACAAAATATGACAGTGTTAGGAGCAATATGTGATAGAAGTCATCTATTACCTATGAGGATACATTGTGTTTTTCTTGGATTTAGAATAAGTCCATTTCTAAGAAAATAATGTTTTGCAATCCATAAGGTTCCTTCTGTTTTGGAGATAAGAGCCTCGAGATTATTTATAGTGTCAGCATGGAGAAATTGGGTATCATCAGCATATTGCACCAAAGAACCTCCATTTATACTCTCAGCAAGGTCATTAACATAGATGGTAAACAAGACAGGACCAAGGACTGAGCCTTGAGGGACCCAGTAAGCTACATTCAGTTTATCAGATATAGTGTTGCTCAGGCGGACAGATTGAGTCCTATTTTCTAGGTAACTTTTGAACCAGAAGCAGTCAATATTAAGCTTAGCACATTTACTTAAAAGAATGTCGTGACTAATACTATCGAAAGCTTTGGAGAGGTCACACAAGGTTAACAGTGTAACTAGCTTAGAGTCCATGTTAACATTATCTGTTATGACAGTAAGAGCGGACAAAATCATCCGGGGTATGGGGAAGAAGCCAAGATTCACTAACACATAGGATGTCAATATTTCTGTCTTTCAATAACAATATTATTTCATCCAAATTACACTGTAATGATTGAGCATTAATATGTTCAATAGTTGAAAAATATCCTTTAGTGTTTACATCGGCAAGTGCTTCTTCGCCAACCTCCTATGTGCTATAGTACCGACATAGGCGACTCTTATGTCCCACACGTTGACAATTGGCACACTGAAGTTTGTGATCAAACCTACAGTTTACTTGAACATGACTGAATTCGCCAGTTATAGCACCCCACCTTCTTGAAACAGCGTACCAATTCCTTTCGTTTCGTTCATGTTGCGTGTCATCATACTGTCTCCTGAACCTCAGACATTACATAAGTTTTTTTTTTTTTAAAGAAATATATGTTTATTGAATGTTCTAAGGTCGTTACTGCAGATGTTCAAGTTTGACCAAGTTACAATTTATGCGTAGAATACAACACGCAACAATCGAATTCACATCCAGGTTCACTTGTACTGAACAGGGACACAGGGACATAAACTTTGCCCAAGAGTCTGACCGGCCCGGGATTCGAACTCTGTTTGCAGTTGCAGGGCAGATCTGCCAACCATTACACCACCACCTCAGCTCTTTCGAGAGAGAGAGAGAGAGAGAGAGAGAGAGAGAGAGAGAGAGAGAGAGAGAGAGAGACCCACAAACATAACTACAGAATAGCACTAAAAATACTGACAGACAGACAGAGATAGACAAAGAATGGTAGATAGTGATAGATAGACAGAGACAGACAGACAGACGATGGTAGATAGACAGATAGATAGACAGTGGGAGATAGACAGACAGACAGACGCAATATTAGATAGACACAATGACAGACAGACAGACTGTCAGACAAGTGACCAGATCAAGAGAGAGAAATAAAATTCTCTCTCTCTCTCAGGCTCTTCCGTCTTTTCTTCCCTCATTGTGTTCCTTCCTTCCTTCCTACCTTCCTTCCTTCCTTCATCTCTTGCACCTTCCTTCCTTCCTTCTGCATCCACTCACCCATCCATTTTCCTTCCTTCCTTCCTCCCTACCTTCCTTCTTTCCTTCCTCCCTACCTTCCTTCCTTCCTCCCTACCTTCCTTCTTTCCTTCCTCCCTACCTTCCTTCCTTCCTTCTTCACCCACTCCTCCATCCACTCTTCCTACCTTCTTTCCCTCCCTTTTGATGTATCTTATTCTATGCCTCTCTTTCCCTCCCTCCCTCCCTTCCTTCCTTCCTTCTTCTCTCCCTTTCCTCCCTTCCTTCTTCTCTCCCTTTCCTTTTTATCTTCCTTCACTCAACACCCTTCTCCCTATACAAAACTCTCTTTCCTTCCTCCCTTCCTTCCTTACCTCTCTCCCTTTCCTTCTTCTCTTCCCTCCCTCCCTTCCTTCCCTACCTCTCTCCCTTTCCTTCTTCCCTTCCTTCCTTACCTCTCTCCCTTTCCTTCCTTCTTTCTTCTCTCCCTTTCCTTTATATCTTCCTTCACTCAACACCCTTCTCTCTATACAAAACTCTCTTTCCTTCCTCCCTTCCTTCCTTCCCTCTCTCTCTTTCCTTCCTCCCTTCCTTCCTTCCCTCTCTCTCTTTCCTTCCTTCCTTCCTTTCCCTCCCTTACTTCTTCCTTTTTCTTCTTCTTTACCTTCATTTATTCTACAGTGTATCTTGCTCTCTTCACAAAACTCTCTTTCCTTCCTCCCTACTTCCCTACCTCTCTCCCTTTCCTTCCTCCCTTCCTTCCTTCCTTTCCCTCCCTTCCTTCTCTCCCTTCCCTCCCTCCTTGCAACCTCCCTGCCGGCTTGCAACAGTCTGGTTCGCAATATTGCACATGTCCTCACTCTGTATATGCAAGAGAATGAATACCGTATTGCAACTCTCTCTCTCTCTCTCTCTCTCCTTTCATCACCCTAGTAATCCTTCCCTCCCTTTCTTTTCATTCCCTTCTTGTGTGTGTGTGTGTGTGTGTGTGTGTGTGTGTGTGTGTGTGTGTGAGAGAGAGAGAGAGAGAGAGAGAGTTGCAACATCTTACCTAAACACTCGAGGTGACAAGAGAGCACATCTCTCTCTCTCTCTCTCTCTCTCTCTCTCCTTTCATGACACTATTAATCCTTCCTCTCTCTTGCTTTTCGTTCCCTTCTTCCATCTTACTTGAGAGAGAGAGAGAGAGAGAGAGAGAGAGAGAGAGAGAGAGAGAGAGAGAGAGAGAGAGAGTAAATGAAAGAATGGGTGAGTGAGTGGCACAGTTAGGGACAGGGTTTACATCTGGTCGCCTCTGTGGATCCAACAAAAGAAGACAGGCAGGGGTGAAACAGAGGGTGAGGCAGAGGGTGAGGCAGAGGGTGAGGCAGGGTAGGGTGAGGCAGGGTGGGGTAAGGCAGTGCAGGGCGAGGCAGGGTGGTGTGAGACAGGGTGGGGTTAGGCAGGGTGGTGTGAGACAGTGGGGTTAGGCAGGGTGGGATGAGGCAGAGGGTGAGGCAGGGTGGGGTGAGGCAGGGTGGGGTGAGGCAGTGCAGGGCGAGGCAGGGTGGGGTGAGGCAGTGCAGGGCGAGGCAGGGTGGGGTGAGGCAGGATAAGGTGAGGCAGGGTGGGGTGAGGCAGGGTGGGGTGAGGAAGGGTAAGGTGAGGCAGGGTGGGGTGAGGAAGGGTAAGGTTAGGCAGGGTGGGGTAAGGCAGGGTGGGGTGAGGAAGGGTAAGGTGAGGCAGGGTAGGGTGAGGCAGGGTGGGGTGAGGCAGGGTGGGGTGAGGCAGGGTGGGGTGAGGCAGGGTAGGGTGAGGCAGGGTGGGGTGAGACAGGGAGAGACTGACTAGGAGAGCAGAGTTAAAGGAAGGGGATATACCTACTTGAGACTGCCATGAAGGGCGTCTGTGTGTGGGTAGGGCAGTACACACACACACACACACACACACACACACACACACACACACACACACACACACACACACACACACAGCAAGCATAACACCCACTCCCTCTTCGCGTGCACGGGAGGGGAGGGGGGAGAGAAAAAAAAATCGCCATGTGGAATGTGTTAAGATTTGGCGAGATTACGTGTGTGGGTTTCGCATCACACACACACACACACACACACACACACACACACACCATATCTTCCCCATCGTCTGACTAACAATTAATGAGAGAGAGAGAACGTGTGTGTGTGTGTGTGTGTGTGTGTGTGTGTGTGTGTGTGTGTGTGTGTGTGTGTGTGTGTGTGTGGCCTCTCTCTCATAATTACCAAGAAAAAATAACAAAAACATCAACACAGGCCTGACTGCTTGGCCAGACCTACCCTGCATATCTTCTGTCTAGCCGTGACATGTGTTCCTTGGCGACTTATTCCGTACATAGCACCTCAGTACCGTCTTTCTCCCTTACTACTACCTCTCCAACGAAGCTGGAAGTGATTATATATTCACCCCATGTGTGTCTGTAGGCGTAATATTTCAAAAAGTTATGGACAGATTTCATTAATATTCGGTGCACAGGTGGGCAGAGGGTTAAGGAAGAGTTGATTAGATTTTCAGGTGAATCCATAAAGAGAGTCAGAAATAAATCGTTAAATTTTGTCAGCGCTGGTGGAGGTAAGTGCTCTCTCATGATGTGAAAAGGGGTAGGCTGTGACCGTAGAATTATGTGACTATGTGAGACCGTAAAAGTATTGGTCTGGTACGAAAAAGAGAGAGAGAGAGAGAGAGAGAGAGAGAGAGAGAGAGAGAGAGAGAGAGAGAGAGGGAGAGAGAGACAAATTCCGTCGCCATGGTAACCTGTAATGAGGGGAGGCCTATGTTGTTTTTGGAATTAACAAGCCTATGAAAACTAGAGGGGAAATTAGGCCTACTTTCTGTGTAGGCTGGGAGGCTGGCGGAGATAGACTGATAGATAGATGGTTAGATGGTGGAAGTAGATAGTCCGATAGATAGATGGCTGGGTGGACAAATTGACAGACAGATGGATAGATAGACAGAAAGATAGGCAGACAGGCAGGCAAATGCATAGATAGATTGAAAGATAGATATAGACAAATGTAGATAGATAGAGAGATAGATAGATAGACAGACGGATGGGTAGATAGATAGATGGATGAATGGATAGAGAGAGAGAGAGAGAGAGAGAGAGAGAGAGAGAGAGAGAGAGAGAGAGAGAGAGAGAGAGAGAGAGAGAGAGAGAGAATAAGAACAGGGAAAACTAACATCTAAAAAACAGCAATATTTCTCAAACCTAAAAAAAAAAAATAAAAAAAAATAAATCGCCTACTAAACTATGTCAAGGAAACAAAAGAGAAATGCTAAAATAATAAAAATAAAAAATAAAGAAAAAATAACACTGACTTTATGGCTGAGGTTGAGAGTTTGTTTACCTGAGATAGACAGATAGATAGATAGATAGATAGATAGATATGGATAGATAGATAGATAGGAGTAATAAGAATATGGTGACACATTATTATTATCACTATCATCATCGTCACTTTATTATTATTATTATTATTATTATTATCATCAACATCGACTCTTATGTAAATTCTGGCAATTATACAGACATAGTTACACTTACACATACACACACACACACACACACACACACACACACACACACACCTGGCCTGGCAGTGTTACTCTTCCTTTCCCTCTCTTCCTCCCTCCTCTTCTCTTCCTTCCTTCCTTCTCTCCCTCCTCCCTCCCTCTTCTCCCTCCCTTTCCTCCACTTTTCTCTCACTTCCCTCCCCCTCCCTCCCTCCCTCCCTCCTTCATCACGTCTCACTTACTCCTTTATCTTAATAATATTTGTCTTTCTCCCCCCCCTCCCCTCCCCTCCCCTCATTCTACCTGATTTTCTCTCTCTAGTCATTAAACTTTCCTCCCCCCTCCCCTCTTCTCTCTCTCTCTCTCTCTCTCTCTCTCTCTCACTCCTCCTTCTCTCTTTATTTTCCTTCATCCTTTTCCTTCCTTCTTTATTTTTCCTTATCCTTCTCTGTCCTTCATCCTTCATCTTTTTTCTTCTTCTCCTCTTCCTCTTCCTCCTCCTACTCCTCCCCCTCCTTCTCCTCCTCCTCTTCCTCTCCTCTCTTCCTATTTTTTCCTTCCTTCCTTTTTTCTAACCACCTCCTACTCTCCTCCCCACTCCTCTACTCTCCTCCCTTCCTTCCCTCCCTTCCCTCCCTCAATGTTTGCTCCCTAGCCAAGCGTCCAAGGTGGGTTTGTACAGGTGCTGCTTTTCTCTCCCTCCCTCCCTCTCTCCCTTCTTCCCTCCCTCCTTCCTATTTTCTCTTCCGCTCCTTTCCTTCCTTTATTAATGTCCTTTCATCCCTCCCTCCTCCCTCCCTCCTTCCTTCCTCTTCTTTCTTCCTTTCCTTTCCTTCCTGTATTCGTTTTCTTTCATCTCTCCCTCCTCCCTTCCTACCTTCCCTCCTCCTTCTTTTCTTCCTTCCTTCCTTCCTCTATTCGTGTTGTGCTTTCATCCCTCCCTCCATCCCTCCTTCCCATATTCGTGTCCATTCTCCTTCCTTCCTTCCTCCCTCTCCTACGGCTCCCTCTTCTCCTCCCTCCTCCTCCTCCTCCTCCTCCTCCTCCTCATCTTAGTTTCATTATATATATCTTTTATATCTGTTTGATAAGAGATGCTATATTATTAAAAGACATATTTTAACACTTACTTCATCTTCTATCCATGCCACATATATTTTTGATCAGATATCTCTACTGTTTATAGGACTTGTTAGAGCCAGGATTCCGGGGGCTTGAATGATGAGTGAATGGAAGCGTGGCCTATTGGATTGGGCAATTCTGAGCTGTCTGGACAATGCTACTCCTCACCCTGCCCTTGGGTGGGAAAGGAGGTCCGGATGATGATGATGATGATGATATGTTTTATTTCTGCTATTGCTGTTTTTTTTATATATCATTTATATAAAACACAAACACAAGAACATTTCAACCTCCCTCAAAAAAAACATGGAGTGTTTTCGTTGGGCTCTGCGTGTAACTTGAGCATTGTGTCTATCTATCTATCTATCTATTGCCAGACGCCTTAATCCCGTACGGGGTGGCCACAAACAAATCGCCTCCGTGTCGCCCTGTCCCCCGCCATCTCACCGCCCCGCTCCCAGCTCACACACACCCTCCCTCATATACCTCTCCACTCCATCCCTCCATCTCATCCTTGGCCTTCCCCTCCCTCAATTTGTTTATATGGCGATTTAATGTATATAAAACGGGACAAACTATGAAGGAAAATCTACTCCCTCCTTCCTCCTTCTTCCTTCCTTCCTTTTTCTCCTATACAAACTCAAACCTCCTTTAACCTCTTCTCTAACATTCCTTCCTTCCTCCCTTCCTTCCTTCCTTTCTTTCCTCCTTCCTTTCTTTCCTTCCTTCCTTCCTTCCATCCTTCTTTCCCTTCTTTCCTTCTTCCTTCCTTCCTTCCTTCTCTCCTTCCTTCCTTCGCCCCGTTCTCTCCTCATATACTAACCAAGATTCTCTCTCTCTCTCTCTCACCTCCCCTTTCTTCACTCTTCCTTCTTCTTCTCTTCGCTCTGTCTGTCTGTCTGTGTGTGTCTCTCTCTCTAAAACAATGCCCTGGATAATCTGTTTCCCTTCCACTATTGCGTTCATAAAAGAGGCGTGAGAGTGAACACTTCCCCTCCTCTCCACTGTGCGAAATACTGTGCGAAACGGTGAGAAAGCGTGCGAAATAGTGTGCGAAATAGATTGAAATAATGTTAAAATCTGTGCGAAGTGTGAGAAACAGAATGTGTGCCATGAAAGGTGAGAGTACCGGAGCAGAAGTGGTAAGAGAGTGCGAAATAGTCTGCGAAATTATGTGCGAAATGGTCAGAAAGTATGCGAAACGTGCAAAAAGGTCAGGAAGTGTGCGAAGTGTGCGAAATAGTAAGAAAGTGTGCGAAATACTTTGCGAAGTGTGCGAAATAGTAAGAAAGTGTGCGAAATACTTTGCGAAGTGTGCGAAATAGTAAGAAGGTGTGCGAAATACTTTGCGAACTAATCAAAAGGTGCGAAAAATGAGAAGCTGTGAAAAAATACTGCTATAAATAAAAAAGAAAGTGTGCGAAAGAATGAGAGAAATGGTGGGTGAATTAGTGTAAGAAAGTGTGATATAGTGTGAGAAATAGTGTGAGTGTGAAATAATGAAGGTGAGATACAGTGCGAAATAGTGTGAGAGAGTATCGAAAGTGTGCGAAATATATGTCAGTGTGCGAAATAATGTGTCACAGCGTGCGCAGTAAGGTGAGAAAGTAGGCTAGGTTAAACAGTGTGTGTGTGTATGCGAAATGGTGAGAAAGAGCAATATCAAATAATGTGTGTGTGTGTGTGTGTGTGTGTGTGTGTGTGTGTGTGTGTGTGTGTGTGTGTGTGTGTGTGTGTGTGTGTGTCAGAACGGCAAAAGTGTACAGTACAGAGTGCGCAATGTTCTAAACGTTCGCGAGGTAATTGCGAAATGGGTGGGTACTGAAAAATGAGAATGGGGAGTGGGTTTTGGGTGGCGTGAAAAGCTGGTGATGAAATGTGTGTGTGTGTGTGTGTGTGTGTGTGTGTGTGTGTGTGTGTGTGTGTGTGTGTGAGAGAGAGAGAGAGAGAGAGAGAGAGAGAGAGAGAGAGAGAGAGAAATACGAAGTGAAAATACTACCTATGAGAAATTAACACGAAAAAAAATATATATAGATAAAAAAATGAAACAGCACCATCCAACCTCCATGACAGGGTTCACTGTGGGTTGCAATGAGACTAAAGATAAACTAACTCGACCCCACATGACCTTGACCTTTGACCCCTTGACCTTCCCGACATAATCACTTCATCATCCCTTCATACTGCATCACTGACGAAAGTTTGGTCGAAATCCGTCAAAGGGTTCAGGAAATACCGCGCCCACACCCATATGACGGTGACCTTTGACCCCTTGACCTAGCTGACCTCATCATGTCATCATCTCCCCACACTGCATCACTGACAAACGTTTGGTCGAAATCTTTTGACGGGTTCAGGAGATATCGTGCTCACAAGGATAAACTAAGTCGACCCCATATGACCTTGACCTTTGACCCCCTGACCTTGCTGGCCTAATCACTTCATTGTCACTTCATACTGCATCACTGACGAAAGTTTGGTGCAAATCAGTCAAAGGGTTAAGGAGATAACGCGATCACAAAAGTATTACGGACGCACCCACGCACGCACGGACGGATCACTTAACGCCTCCACCATCACAGGCAGGCGGAGGCATAATAAGTGAATGAAAAATAAATACAATATACGAAGGAAATAAGGAAATATAGAACGAATAATTATTTGAACAAAAGCAGTGAAGAAAAAAAAAACACGAAAATTGTGCGAAATAAATAGAAACTTTGCGAACTGAGTGAATGGGAGTCACAATGAACGCTAATAAGTGCGAACGGGAGTTATGTGCGCAAAACCGTGTGCGAATTAGGTGTGATGATGTCGGGGCTAAATGAGGCTGAAATATGTGCGCACAGGGCCTGACGGACGTGCGAAATAAAGTGCGAAATAAATTGCGAAATGAGGGTGACTTAAGAGCGATATGGTAGTGGAAATGAGCATAAATTTGAGGGGAAAGTCTATACTATTTTCACCTTAACTTGGCCTAAAATTGACATCTACCTTGAATGCTGACTTGTAGCAATGGATTATTAGAATACGATGCTAGTCACGAAGAAGTGCTATGGAAAGGGTGTAGAAGCAGGATCTCTCTCTCTCTCTCTCTCTCTCTTTGTATGAATGTTTGTATGTATGTATGTATCTATTTATCTATCTATCGATCTATCTATC
>NC_136987.1:2665484-2672984 GCF_032717465.1 Coenobita brevimanus
AGAAAACGAAACTAGAGAAGATAGCCAAGGGGAGACTGAGGATATTTCGCCAATCTCTAAGCAATACAGCCAGATTCTCACTAATGCAAGTCCAGTGTCGGCTGCCTAAAAGGGAAGTTGAACGTTCTGCTCGCTTATGATGTGAAGGCAGAGTGGGGGTTGTGGGTGTAGTGGGGTGTGGGGGGTAGTGGGGGTGTGGGGGTGGGGAGTAGTGGGGTGTGGGGGTGGGGAATAGTGGGGTGTGGGGGTGAGGAGTAGTGGGGTGTGGGGGTGGGGAGTAGTGGGGTGGGGAGTAGTGGGGTGTGGGGGTGGGGAGTAGTGGGGTGTGGGGGGTAGTGGGGGTAGGGGGTGTGGGGGGTAGTGGGGGTTGGGGGTGTGGGGGGTAGTGGGGGTAGGGGGTGTGGGGGGTAGTGGGGGTAGGGGGTGTGGGAGGTAGTGGTGGGGGTGTGGGTGTGGGGGGAAGGTGTGGACGGGTGTACTGGACATATGTATGGTGTGCTGAAGGGGTGTGGGTGTGTGAGTGGATGGGTGTGGGGTGTTTGTATGTGTGTGGGGGGGGAAAGAGGTGGGGTTGTGTGGGGGGTGGGGGTGGGAGAGAGTGGTGTGTGTGTGTGTGTGTGTGTGTGTGTGTGTGTGTGTGTGTGTGTGTGTGTGTGTGTGTGTGTGTAAAAATCTCAGAAGTGTAGGCCTAGGTGAGGAGGAAAGCGAAATTCTCTCTCTCTCTCTCTCTCTCTCACCGTGAATAATGGGAGCAAAAATGTACATAAGAGCGAAAACACGTGAATAATGGTAAGGAATATGGCATTAAAGGATTTACATAATGCGTGGAGAGAGCGATAAAGGAGATGGGAGCGTGGGCTAATGGGGAAATGGGAAAAAATGGGGGAAAATGGGGGAAAATGGGGAAATAGGGGAAATGGAAAAAATGGGGGAAACGGGGGAAAATGGGGAAATAGGGGGAAATGGGAAAAATGGGGGAAATGGAAAATGGGGAAATAGGGGATATGGGAAAAATGGGGGAAATTGGGGAAAATCAGGGAAAATGGGGGAAATGGGGAAAAATCAAGGGAAATGGGGAAATTGGGGGAAATGAGGAAATAGGTGAAATTGGGCAAAATTGGGGGAAATGGGGGAAATAGGGTGAAAATGGGGGAAAATCAGGGGAAATGGGGAAATTGGGAGAAAATTGGAGAAAATGGGGAAAAAATTGGGAAAGGTAAATTTCCTCTATTTCTTCCCGCTTTCGTCATCGTCCCCCCTTCTCTCTCTCTCTCTTTCTCTCTTTTACCTCCCACTAATTCTCTCCAATTGTCCAAACCCTTTTAGAGGCTTGTGCCAGCTCCCGGAACAATGGCTCTCTCTCTCTCTCTCTCTCTCTCTCTCTTTTTCCATCACCTTCAGTCTATTACATAACTACTTGCTTCCTCTTTTCCTCTCTCTCTCTCTCTATGTGCCGTCTCACTATCTCATCTCTTGTCTATCTCTCCGTCGACATTAATATTTATCTATCTATATCATCTATCTGTCCATCCATCTATCTATCTATCTATCTATCAATCTATTTATCTATATTCTATCTATCTATCTACCTTTGTATATATCTGTCCATTCATTCATTCATCCATCCATCTGTCTATCTATATATCTATCTATCCATCCATCAATCTATTTATTTACATTATATCTATCTATCTATCCATCCCTCCATCCTTCCATCTGTCTGTCTGTCTGTCTGTCTGTCTCTCTCTCTCTCTCTCTCAGGTCATTAAACTCCTAAATACAATGACGTAATTTGTGCTCTCTCTCTCTCTCTCTCTCTCTCTCTCTCTCTCTCTCACACATCCGTTTTCCTTATTTCCTCCTCCTCTTCCTCCCTCCTTTTCCCTCCAGTGTCTGTGTTTATCTTTAAGACATTGGAGAGAGAGAGAGAGAGAGAGAGAGAGAGAGAAATGGAGGAAAGGTAGGAGGAAAAAGAAGCCCAAGGAGAAGGCACATCGTTGGAAGGTGGAATGGGGAATCGCTACACAGTGTTTAGACGTAATAAAAGAAAATAAAAAAATAAAAAAAATATATCAGATGAAGGGACGACTGAGGGGTCATGGGTGAGACTTGTGGCCGCCCCCTCCTTCTCCTCCCGTGGCCGCGTCAGTATTGATAACGTTTAGATATTTGTGTTTTTTTTTCCTGTCGTTTCGTCACCCCGGGCCTGAGGTGGTATAGGAGGCTGACGTGATTCAAGACACTCTCTCTCCTTCCCTCCCCCCCCCTCTCTCTCTCTTTGTGTTATCTATCTACCTATCTATCTATCCATCTATCTATCTATCTATCTACTTATCTATCTATCTACCTATAGGATGGTTTTAGGGGGTCAAAATTCAGACCTGGGTCATTTGAGGTCACCGGTAGTGTTCGCTTTTGGGGTCCGGGCAACGCCGGGCACCCCTGCAGCCCAATTTTTGGCAAGGAGACCCACATGACCTCCAGTTGGGTCACATGCTGTGAGGTTGACCTCCGAGGTCATTTGAGGTCAGCGGTCGGAGGTCATTTGAAATCACCTGTAACAGTAAACAGGTGTACAC
Source organism: Coenobita brevimanus (assembly GCF_032717465.1). Classification (NCBI taxonomy): domain Eukaryota; kingdom Metazoa; phylum Arthropoda; class Malacostraca; order Decapoda; family Coenobitidae; genus Coenobita; species Coenobita brevimanus. The sequence continues at coordinate 2,668,064 of NC_136987.1, forward strand.
AAACAATAGGCGTTAGTCTGCGACAGCTGAAACAGATTATTGCTGGACCTCGTCTAATCCCTCGTCAAAAACATAAAAGGTACATGGTCTTTGTGGAGTACAAGGAAAAACTGAACTACAACAAACAGCATTAGAGTGTTCGCCTTTTTGGCCCGGGCAACACCGGGTACCCTTGCTAGTTTATATATTAAGTGACCAGGATGTGCGTACAATTTAATATGCACTGTGTGGGTGTGACGGTGCAACACACACTCGTAAACCGGTATTCAACACGACCTAGATAAACACAGATCAATGCTTTACTGCCCCCTAAACCGTCTACACCCACGCCTACACTAATATACCCACCAGATCACACCACACTACACACTCCCACACTACACACTCCCACACTACACACTCCCACACTAAACACTCCCACACTACACACTCCCACACTACACACTCCCACACTACACACTCCCACACTCCATCATCTGCCATATTTAAGTTCTGGGGTGTAAGTGTGGCCAGTGGATCTCATTCATTGCTTATTATCGCCCGACTTCAGCAAGGTGATGTAGTGTGTGTGTGTGTGTGTGTGTGTGTGTGTGTGTGTGTGTGTGTGTGTGTGTGTGTGTGTGTGTGTGTGTGTGTGTGTGTGTGTGTGTGTGTGTGTGTGACGGCAGAGTATCCACAAGATCCCGGTCAGCGATAATGCACATACTCTTCCTTATATCCTGACAATATGAAACCTACCTACCTATCTATAGCCCGACGCCCTAATCCCGCAAAGGGTGGCCGCAGACAAGACGCCTCCAAGTCGCTCTGCCACCCACCTCAACACTGATTCAAAACGCTTCACATTCTTTCCTATGAATCCAAACCACTTCACACTGCCCTAAACCATTCCACATAGCCTCCTCTGAATCCAAAACCCTCCAAACCCTCCCTGGTGAATCCAAAACCCTTCAGAGAACCCTCCGGTGAATCCAAACCACCTCCACATTGATTCGAAACTGCTTCATTTTTTTCCCAGTGAGTCCAAACTACTCCACATACCTTCCTCTGAATCCAAAACCCTCCAAACTCTCCCTGGTGAATCCAAAACCCTTCAGAGAATCCTCCCGTGAATCCAAACCCCCACCACATTAATTCGAAACTGCTTCACATTCTTTCCAGTGAGTCCAAACCACTCCACATACCCTCCTCTGAGTCCAGAACCCTCCAAACCCTCCCTGGTGAATCTAAAACCCTTTCCAAACCCTCCCGTGAATCCAAACCACCTCCACACCGATTCGACGCGGCTTCACATACCTTCCACCGAACCCTTACTGCTTCACGTGCCCTAGGGGTGGAGTGGCCAGTGAGATAGTGTTATTAAAAATGACACTCTATCCCCCTCAATTGACACTCCTACTCTACAAAATATGACACCCTTGCCATACGACACCCTTTGCGATATACCACACCCTGAGTATACCTTTGACGCACGATATATAATACAGCCTCAGTATAACTCGTGGGATAATATTGTAGGTAAATTTTGTGGCTAGTGTATGGGTGACTTCTGGTGTGTGTGTGTGTGTGTGTGTGTGTGTGTGTGTGTGTGTGTGTGTGTGTGTGTGTGTGTGTGTGTGTGTGTGTGTGTGTGTGTGTGTGTGTGTGTGTGTGTGATTTTTTTTTTAGTAACTCTCTTGGGTATAGTTTTTTTTTTAGTGTTCTCTCTCTCTCTCTCTCTCTCTCTCTCTCTCTCTCTCTCTCTCTCTCTCTCTCTCTCTCTCTCTCTCTTTATTTACTCTTCTTCGTATTACTTTTGTTTTCATCCTTTCTCTTCACTCTATCCTTTCTTCTTTTTCTTCTTTCTCTTTCTGACTGTCTGTCTGTCTGTCTGTCTGTCTTTCTGTCTGTCTGTCTATCTGTCTGTCTGTCTGTCTGTCTGTCTCTCTCCCTTTCGTCCCTGTTCCTTAATCTATCCATTAATTTCCTCCCTTCCCAACCTCTCTCTCTCTCTCTCTCTCTCAAAGACGAAGTTAGAGTTCCAGATGAGGGAGCTTCAGGGCCTTATAATTAATGCCCTTGGAGTGGTGTGGTGTGGTGTGGTGTAGAGTGGAGAGGTGTTGTGGTGTGGTGTGGTGTGGTGTAGTGTGGAGTGGAATGGAGTGGAGTGGTGTGGTGCAGAGTGGAGTGGTATGATATGGTTTAATGTGAAGTGGAGTGGAGTGGAGTGGTGTGGTGTGGTTTGGTGTGGTGTGGTGTGGTGTGGTGTGGTGTGGTGTGGTGTACAGTGGAGTTGTGTAGCGTGGTGTGGTATGGTATGGCATAGCATGGTTTCGCTCAAGTCGCTGATGTACGGGCGTTAAGTGCCTCCCATCCGAAAATCATTAGGGGGAGAGAGACGGACAAGGCCTCTCCTAATGCTACCCCCCCAAAAAAAAAAAAAGTAGATGGGGTGGTGGGGAAGGAGTAATATTGGTGGTAGTTGTGGTAGTTTGGTGGTAGCTGTGGTAGTATGGTGGTAGTTGTGGTGGTATGGTGGTAGTTGTGGTAGTGTGGTGGTAGCTGTGGTAGTATGGTGGTAGTTGTGGTGGTATGGTGGTAGTTGTGGTAGTTACATACATACATACATTACACACACACACACACACACACACACACACACACACACACACACACACACACACAACTCGACACGTGAAGCCGACACAAATATACGCACAACACACACGCCTACACACGCACACACGCACACGCACACGCACACACGCGGAAGGGACGCTAAACGACCATAACTTGTGGACAGAAATACAGTAGTGTGTGTGTGTGTGTGTGTGTGTGTGTGTGTGTGTGTGTGTGTGTGTGTGTGTGTGTGTGTGTGTGGAATGTATGGAATGTCAACAGATGAGGGAGCTATTTCTCTCTCTCTCTCTCTCTCTCTCTCTCTCTCTCTCCTTTAAAAACTCCAATAATCCCTCCCTCCCTCCCTCCTTCTCTCCCTCCCTCCCTCCCTCCGTGTCTCATGTAATCTCTTCTTCCATCCTATCTCCCTCCCTTCCTCTCTCTCTCTCTCTCTCTCTCTCTCAATGCCTTCCTACCTACAATCCAAGTCTCTCTCATTCCCTCCCTTACCTCCCCCTCCTTCCCCTCCCCCACCCCCATCTCCTCCTTCTCTCCTTCCTTCCTCCCCTCCTAATTCCCTCACTCTCCTTCCCCTCTCCTCTCTCTACCTTTCTCCCCTTTTTCCTTCCTCCATCCCTCCCTCCCTCCTCACCCTCATCCTTCCTTCCTTCCCTCCATTCTCTCCCCTCTCCTTTCTTTCTTCCCTCCATTCTCTCCCCTTTCCTTCCTTCCTTCCTTTCTCCCTTCATTCCTTCCCTCCCCACTACCCCTATCACTCTTTCCTTCTCTACATTCCTCCCCCCCTCTCCTCCTCCCTTCCTCGACTTACTCCCCTTTCCTTTCCTCCCCTCACCCTCAATTTCCCTCTCTCCCAACCCCTCCCCTCTCCTTCCTTCCTTTCCTCTCCCCTCCCCTCCCCTCTTCTCCCCTCCCCCCCTCCCCCGGGGCTGCACCCGCCGTAACCAACTTTACTACACAATATTTTACACGTGTTTACTCAGACCCCTCCTTCCTTCCTTCCTTCCTTCCTTCCTTCATCTATTCACAACTCCTCCCTTCTTCCTTCCTTCCTTCATTTATTCACAACTCCTCCCTTCTTCCTTCCTTCCTTCATTTATTCACAACTCCTCCCTTTCTCCTTCCTCTCCCATTCCTCCTTCCTTCCTTCACTTAATCACAATTCCTCTCTTCTTTCCTCCTCCTTTCCTTACTTTCTCCTTCCTTCCTTCACTTATTCACAATTCCTCCCTTCTTCCTTCCTCCCCTTTCCTTCCTTCATTTATAACTTCTCCCTCATTCCCTTCCCTTCCTTCCTCTTTTCCTTTCTCCCATCCTTCCTTCATTTATTCCTAATTCCTCTCTTCTTTCCTCATCCTTCCTTTCTTCCTTACTTCCTTTCTCCTTCCTTCCTCTTTTCCTTGCTTCCTTCCTTCCTTAATCTTTTAATATTTACTTCCCTCCTTCCTTCCTTCCCTCCTCCTTCATTTTTCCTTCATATTTTCTATATTAATCAATTTTTCCTTCTGGTTTCCTTCCTTCCCTCCATCTTTCCTTTCCTATACTCTCTCTCTCTCTCTCTCTCTCTCTGGCAATAACAAGCTTGTTTGAGGAGAAAGGACACAATGAAAGAGGGGAGGAAGGAGGGAAGGAAAGAAGGAAGGAAGGAAGAAAGGAAAGAAGGATGGTGGGAAGGAAGGAAGGACGGAAGGAAGAAGGACGGAAAGACGGAAGAAAGAAAGGACAAGGAAGGAAGGAAAGAATGAAGGAAGGAAGAAAGGAAAGAAGGATGGTGGGAAGGAAGGAAGGAAGGAAGGAAGGACGGACGGACGGACGGACGGAAGGAAGGAAGGAAGGAAGAAGGAAGGAAAGAAGGAAGAAAGAAAGGACAAGGAAGGAAGGAAAGAATGAAGGAAGAAAGGAAAGAAGGATGGTGGGAAGGAAGGAAGGAAGGACGGACGGACAGAAGGAAGGAAGGAAGGAAGGAAGGACGGACGGACGGAAGGAAGGAAGGAAGGAAGGAAGGAAGGAAGGAAGGACGGACGGAAGGAAGGAAGGAAGGAAGGAAGGAAGGACGGACGGACGGACGGAAGGAAGGAAGGAAGGAAGGAAGGAAGGACGGACGGACGGAAGGACAGACGGACGGAAGGAAGGAAGGAAGAAAGGAAAGAAGGTAAGGAAGGAAGGAAGGAAGAGAAAGAAAGAAGGAAGGAAGGAAGGAATATTAGTAAGAGCAATAAATTAAGACAGGAAAACGACAGCTCACAATCTTACAGTACATTTTCCTTCCTTATCTTTTATTTCCATCTCCATTTTCCTTCTTAGT
>NC_136987.1:2685484-2687984 GCF_032717465.1 Coenobita brevimanus
CATATTGGAATTTATGAGCAAAGATATTACAGTGTTTACAATGACACGCGAAGGAAGGAGGGAGGGAAGGAAGGAAGGAATGAAGGAAGGAAGGAAGGATGGATGGATGGAAGGAGGGAAGGAAGGAAGGAAGGAATGAAGGAGGGAAGGAAGGAAGGAAGGACGGCAGATAAGGAGGGAGGGAGGGAAGGAAAGAAGGAAGGAAGGAATGAAGGAAGGATGGCAGATAAGGAGGGAGGGAGGGAAGGAAAGAAGGATGGAAGAAGGAAGTTGGAACCGAATGAAGGAGGAAAACATGAAGGAAGGTGGAAGATATGGAGGGAAGAAGTGAGGGATAGCAGGAAGGAAGGAAGGAAAGTAGGAAGGAAATAGGATGAAATGAAGGAAGAAGAAAAGCATGAAGGACGGCAGGAGGAAGGGAGGGAGGGGAGAAGTGAGGGAGAGAAGGTAGGAAGAAAGAAAGGAAGGAAAGAAAAATGGAAGGAAAGAAGGAAAGAGGGAGGGAGGGAAGGAAGGAAGGAAAGAGGGAATGAAGGAGCGGTAGGTGATGGATGTTTATGCTAAGGACCACATGTGATCACTTGTGTATGGCCGGAAGGAAGGAAGGAAGGAAGGAAGGAAGGAAAGAGGGAAGGAAGGAAAGAGGGAAGGAAGGAAAGAGGGAAGGAAGGAAAGAGGGAAGGGAGGGAGGAAGGAAGGAAGGAAGGAAGGAAAGAGGGAAGGAAGGAAAGAGGGAAGGAAGGAAAGAGGGAAGGAAGGAAGGAAGGAGACATGGGAGCGATGAACAAGTAAAAAAGGAGAGAGAGAGAGAGAGAGAGATCTAGAAAGGAGAGAAAAGGTCAATGGTCACTATCTATCTATGTATCTATCTATCTGTGTCTATCTATTTGTATCTGTCTATCTCACACACACACACACACACACACACACACACACACACGTCATATCTGTTACGTTCATCTTGCAATCGTCCCCCCCCCTCTCTCTCTCTCTCTCTCTCTCTCACTTATTAAATATAGCATTGAACCCAACACCGACCCTTGAGCTGCTCTCCAAGTGTGTGTGTGTGTGTGTGTGTGTGTGTGTGTGTGTGTGTGTGTGTGTGTGTGTGAGAGAGAGAGAGAGAGAGAGAGAGAGAGAGAGAGAGAGAGAGAGAGAGAGAGAGAGAGAGAACCGTGTATGTGAGTTCTTGCATCAAACACACACACACACACACACACACACACACACACACACACACACACACACACACACACACACACACACACCTCAATCATCTCACACCAAAAAACACACACACACAATCCACTTTCAGCCAGAAACCCTTAAAACATCATCATCATCATCATCATCATCATCACCATCCCTACGCACAGGCTTCTCCCAATTTCGCTCTCCACTTATTTTCGCGTCGCCAAATTAAAGTCGTTAACCTCAGAATCCTGTATTTCTGGGGGGGGGAGGGGTGAAGGGGGGAAGGGAGGGGGAGGGGTGAAAGAGGACAGACAGACAGACACTGATTGAGAGATGGAGATAGATAGATAGATGGATAGGTGTTGAGATAGGCTAATTAATTGAGAGAGAGAGAGAGAGAGTAAATATAGATAGATAAACTGATAGATATCGTTCGTTTCGTTTATAGAGGCTCCAACAAGCTTGCATGCGTCGGCCTTGGTCACCTAATGGCGGCTCTCCATGCTGCTCGATCTCTGGCAGCTTCCTTATTCAGCCCCTTATCCCTGAGGTCACACTCACTGACCTCGTTCCGGATCTTTTTCGGTCTGCCTCTCGCAACCCCACCCCTAATCTTCACACTTCTCACTTTCTGCACCCAATTATCATCCCCCATCCTCTCCACATGCCCAAACCATCTCAATCTACCCCTCCTCACCACAGCACCAATACACTCCAGTCCCATCCATCCTCCCAAACCATCTCAATCTACCCCTCCTCATCACAACACCAATACACTCCAGTCCCATCCATCCTCCCAAACCATCTCAATCTACCCCTCCTCATCACAACACCAATACACTCCAGTCCCATCCTTCCTCCCAAACCATCTCAATCTACCCCTCCTCATCACAACACCAATACACTTCAGTCCCATCCATCCTCTCAGACCATCTCAATCTACTCCTCCTCACCACAGCACCAATACACTCCAGTCCCATCCTTCCTCCCAAACCATCTCAATCTACCCGTCCTCATCACAACACCAATACACTCCAGTCCCATCCTTCCTCCCAAACCATCTCAATCTACCCCACCTCATTACAACACCAATACACTCCAATCCTTCCTCCCAAACCATCTCAATCTACCCCTCCTCATCACAAGACCAATACACTCCAGTCCCATCCTTCCTCCCAAACCATCTCAATCTACCCCTTCTCATCACAACACCAATACACTCCAGTCCCATCCTTCCTCCCAAACCATCTCAATCTACCCCTTCTCATCACAACACCAATACACTCCAGTCCCATCCATCCTCCTA
>NC_136987.1:2697984-2707984 GCF_032717465.1 Coenobita brevimanus
GTGGGGGTAGACAGAGGAAGGGAAGATAGATAGAAAGAAAGGGAGATGCGTGATGGTAATGACAGGGGGAGTGGTGATGATGGGAGGGGTGATGAGAGTATGGAGGGGTTGGATCGTGCTGATAAAGGTAGGAGGTTTAATAATAATAATAACAATAATAATAATGATAATAATAATAATAATAATAATAATAATAATAATAATAATAATAATAATAATCGTAGGTGGTATTGTTAGTGGTTGTAATAGTAGTAGTAGTAGTAATGACTGAATATGGTGGTGGTGGTAGTGATAATGGTGGTAGTAGCGATAGTGGTAGGAGTAGTGGTAGTGTTGGTAGTTGTAGTTGTGGCAGGTGGTGTCAGGTGTAGGGACAGATGGGTCAGTAATAGAAAGAGATAATCCTTCACCTGGCCAGCTCAGCACACAGGTACACACACCACCCAGCCTGAGTTACCTGGCAGGTGAAGGACAGTTTATGTGACAGTTTTAATTCAGCATCACACACGATCTTACGATGAACAAAAATATCACTGGAAATTTAAAGGAAATTGGTCTAGTAATGTGGCAGTGACACATTAGACATACATTTGTACTATATATATATATATATATATATATATATATATATATATATATATATATATATATATATATATATATATATATATATATATATATATATATATATATATATATATATATATCATCCAATCCAGTGTTGCCCCATGAGGAGCGTAGGAGCCCGGGGCTAGGCAAGTTGGTCCTGACATTTAAGATGAGAGTGACCAGCCTCACTCATCCCTGAGTGGCATTACGTGAGAAATAAACCCCAACCACCCCTTGGATATAAACCTACACAGGCTCAATTCAATTGGTGAGCCTTAATTACCCACTAAACCACCAGCCGCCATAATTTGGTTATATGGTTACCACCCAGCGTAGTAAATGGTTTCCTGGTGTACAGGAATCCATCTGGCTTGTCACTCGGTGCAGTCACCCACAGGCAGAAGGAAGAGGAAAGAATGATGGAAAGAAAGACAGAAGATAGAGTGTAAAGTCACCCGTAGGCAGAAGGACGAGGAAAGAATGAAGGAAATAAGGAAGGATGAGAGGAATGGGCAGCCACCCGAGTGCAGCACTATATCGAGAGAGTGGATGGTGAGCGTCCCCAACTACCACTGACTACATATATATATATATATATATATATATATATATATATATATATATATATATATATATATATATATAAAAATATATGTGTGTGTGTGTGTGTGTGTGTGTGTGTGTGTGTGTGTGTGTGTGTGTGTGTGTGAGAGAGAGAGAGAGAGAGAGAGACCCTGTAAGCTGGGAAGCCTACCTGTTAGAGTTGAAGGAATTTATAAGACAACGAAAACCAGGTAACAAATAAACGTACATTAAGAAGGCTTGAGACGGCTGGATAGAATGTGTGTGTGTGTGTGTGTGTGTGTGTGTGTGTGTGTGTGTGTGTGTGTGTGTGTGTGTGTGTGTGTGTGTGTGTGTGTGTGTGTGTGTGTGTGTGTGTACGTATTTCAGTACTCATAAATCGTGATTGCTGTGTGCTTATAGGTAGGCGATGTAGAAGTATGTGTGTATGTAAGCAAGTGTTTGCATTAGCTGACACACACACACACACACACACACACACACACACACACACACACACACACACACACACACAAACAAACAATAATAATAATAATAATAATAATAGTAATCTCTCGCCAAATATTTACCCCGCGCTGCCCCGTTCCACGCAACCTTTCGCCTTGGTCAGTGTCTTGCCCCAGGCCCATTCACCAAGGTAAAGGTCGGCTTGGCTTGGCTTGGGATAGGAGGCAATAATTAACAGTTAGGCGGGTGTAGTCCAGGTGTAGAGTTGCCGTTATCTTATCTTATCGGGGTGGGCAGCCGTGGGTGAGTTGTTAGGTCAGCACAGGTGGCATTAATTAAGAGGTCCCGTTTACCTGTGTGCCTCAGTGAATAGCCGGCCCACAGGTGAAGGAAGGTGCCTTTGGTGATGTTGCACTGAGTAAACAGGCTGGTGGCCTGGTATGTGGTGTGCATACACTATATATATATCTATATATCTATATCTATATCTATATCTATCTATCTATCTATCTATCTATATATATATAATGTGTCCCTGGACATAACGTACTAGGACATAACGTACTAACTTGTGGATGTGGTTCTTAGGCTAATTTTAAATAAAAAAATGTCATATCAAGATGGGTTCAATTTTCAGCCGGTACAGACCCTGAGTTACCGATGACCATGTGGGCGGAAATGGCCTCAGAATATATACCACCACTACCACCTATCACAACTACCCTCCTACCACCACCACCACCAGCATCACCACCACCACACACCACCACTACCACCACAACAGCTATCATAACCACCACCACACCACAACACCACCATCACCACTACTACCACAACACCACCACCACCACACCACCACCACCACAGCGGCAGAAGGGCGGGGATTTGTGTCATTGAGGCTGAGAGAGGGATATACCAGTGACAAACCATCCACTCACCGACCAACACACGTCCCCCAAATCCCTCATCCCACACCCATCTCTCTCTCTCTCCATCCTTTCCCCTTCACCTCCCTTCTCCCCTTCCTTCCATCTCCTCTCCTCATTCCGTGTGTGTGTGTGTGTGTGTGTGTGTGTGTGTGTGTGTGTGTGTGTGGTAAGCATAGCAGACGAAGATAAAAAAACAATGAAGATGAGGAACAGGAAAATGAAAATGAAATAAGAACAGAACTGATAATGATGAGAGAAAGATGAGACGTCTGAGAGGGGACTGGGAGATGAGAGAGATGATTTACGAGAGGAAATGACTGCTACTCAAAGGGGTAATGAAGAAATGTGTGGGAATGCGAGAAGATGAGCAGGGTAAGAAAACACACACACACACACACACACACACACACACACACACACACACACACACACACACACACACAAATACCCTACACACAGACCCCACACCCAAACACACACCTTTCACAACTCACTTCCACACATACACAAAAACACACACAGCCTCTCACAAACCCACATTTCACTCCAATTGGTGATGCTCATGTCACACCTCTATATTTTGGCGTCATTTCCACCTCATTTCCAGGTAAAATGACCCAGGCATTAAAATATATTCCACAATTTTCAGTTTTCTCACCTTCATAGTTCCAAAAAGTTTCACCAATTATTTTTAAAACGAATATATATATTTTTTTACTCATGGATTTTTATTTTAGGTGTGTCTGGATTGTATTTTTTTTGCTCTTTTTTTTTTTTTACAGGGTTATCTCAGAGAGGGAGGCCTTCGCGTGGTGGCACTGACATGTAAGGGAGGTGGAGCTGCCTGGTTATATATATATATGTCACTTTCTTTCCCTCTTCATTCTTCCCTCTTCCTCTTCCTTTCCCTCCCTTTCCCCTTTCATTCTCTCCCTCCCCTTTCCTCCCCTCCCTTTTCCTCTTTCCCCTCTCCCCTCCCCAGCCTTCCATTCCCTTCTTTCTCTCCCCACCTTCCTTTCCGCCCCACTACTCCATTCCTTCCCTACCCTTCCCTCTCCTCCCTATCCTTCCCCTTCCATCCCCTCTCCTCCATCCACTTTCCATCAATCTCCACTCTGCCCTCTTCTCTCCCCTCCTCTCTCTCTTTTCCTCTCTCCTCCTCCTCTCCTTTCTTCTCCTTCTTCCCCTCCTTCCTTTCTCTTCTCTCTTCCCTCATTTTCTTCCTTCTCCTTTCCCCTTCTTTCCTCCTTTCTTCCTCTCTCTTCTCTCACTTTCTTCCTTTTCCCCTCCTCCCCCCCTTTCTTCCCCTCCTTCCCATTTCCCCTCTTTCTCTTCCACTCTCTCTCCCCTCTCTCCTTCCCTCCACCCCAGTCTCTTATCAATCTCTGTTTCCTCCCCTATCTTCAAGCCCCTCTCTCTCTCTCTCTCTCCCCTTTCTTCTTCCCCTCCCCACCCTCCCTTTCCTTTTCCCTCCCCCCTCTCCCCTTCCCTTCTCCACTCCCTTCCCTTCTTCCTTTTTCCCTCCCCACCATCCCTTCCCTTCCCTTCCCACTCCCCACCCTCCCTTCCCTTCCCTTCTCTTCCCTTCCCTTCCCTCCCCTCCCTTCCCCACTCCCCTCCCCTTCCCTCCCCCCCTTCCCTCCCCTCCCCTCCCCAGCGAACGAGGCAATAGATGCGAAAGATACAGCCCTTCCATACGAGGCCTCGATAGATAATGTCCTCTGCATGTGACAAATCGCTTGTTAGTCCGAGAGAGAGAGAGAGAGAGAGAGAGAGAGAGAGAGAGAGAGAGAGAGAGAGAGAGAGAGAGAGGGAGAGAGAGGGAGAGAGAGAGAGAGAGAGAGAGAGAGAGAGAGAGAGAGAGAGAGAGAGAGAATAACAGCACTTCTTCGTGACTAGTAACAAATTCTTGTATTAATCTATTTGAGAGAGAGAGAGAGAGAGAGAGAGAGAGAGAGAGAGAGAGAGAGAGAGAGAGAGAGAGAGCATGCAACAAAAGGAAATGGAAGTTATGAAATAAAATGAAGAAAATAATCAATGCAGAGAGAGAGAGAGAGAGAGAGAGGAAAAACCCAGCGAGGAAGATAGAAAAAGAGGAAGAGCAGGATTTGCAAGGTGGGAGGAGGAGGAGGAGAAAGCTGGGTGAGAGAGGAGTGGAAAAAAGAGGATTAGTTTGAGAGACGTGAGGAGAGAGGAGGAGAAGGAGGAGGAGGAAAGATGGAGAAGGAGGAGGAGGAAAATATGATGGTCTGGAGAGGAGGAGGAGGAGGAGGAAAATAATTTGGGAGAAAAATGGAATAATAATAATAATAATAATAATAATAATAATAATAATAATAATAATAATAATAATAAATGGGAGCCTGGTGGTCTACGATGTTAGGCGCTCCAATCGGATACAGACCAATTAGGGTTTAGTCCAAGGGGTGGGTGAAATTTGCTATACGCTCTTCACCTTAACTTGGCCCAGATTTTCGTCCTTTTGCAGCCTATTTCACGCAGCTCAGTGGCAGAAAAAGACAGTGCAGTGACTCACCATCCCCTTCCATAGCACTTCTTCGTGACTAGCATCGTATTCCAGTGTTAATCTACTGTCACAACTCAGCATTCAAGATGGAGATAGCAATTTTAGGTTGTTATATTAATAAAAAATATTTATATACATGTTGCCACTCATGAAAGAGCGACTGGCTACTCAAATGATTTAGACTGATAATATAGCCTTGGGCCCCTACGCTCCTGCACACACACACACACACACACACACACACACACACACACACACACACACACACACACACAATCTATCTATCTATCTATATATCGCCAACAAAGTGAACTTCCTGGAAAGAGAGAGGAGAAAAGTGCCAAAATAAATCACAACTGAAATTATAATCATATTGAGAAATCATCGATGATGAACGAAAATCGAGCAGGAAATATAATATGGCTGGAGGAAGTGAAGAAGAAGGGCAACAACTTCACAAAATTCACAAATGATACACGAAAGCACTGAGACAGGTAAACAAGAAGGCGTTTGATTCTCACCTGCGTCTTGTACGGCGAAAATAAGAATATATATACCGTATCATAACTGCATTCCACGAAGTTCGAGTAATTATTGTCTAAAGTTCGCCACATATAACTAATCTACAATCCACGGGCTTACGGTGTTGTGTGTAATTCATGGTGATGGACGGGAGGCAGGCTGACGAGACGCAGGTAACGGTGTGCAGTGTAATTGGCATCACACTGGCTTCAAGAAATACAGTGATGGAAAAGGTTGAGGCTGCTTTGAAATTAATACAGGAGTTACCCAAGGCTTGATACTGTGAACCACGATATTTAAGGTCTATCTATCTATCTATTCATCTACATCTATCTATGTATCTATCAATCTCTCTCTATCTATGAAATTAATACAGGAGTTACCCAAGGCTTGATACTGTGACCCACGATATTTAAGGTCTATCTATCTATCTATTCATCTACATCTATCTATGTATCTATCAATCTCTCTCTATCTATGTATGTATCTATCAATCTGTCTATCCATCTATCTATATCTATCTATCCATTCCCTCACTCGATGTAGCAAAGAAGAAGCTAGGAAGTGCAAAACGCCTCCTAAGATGACGATATGGGACCATTCTTGGCGACCTATCTATCTATCTATCTATCTATATCTATCTATCTATATATCATCTATCCATCTATCTATATCTATCAATCTATCCACCTATCTATCTATCTGTCTATACATTTATCTATATCTATCTACCTACTAATCTATCTATCCATCCTCTCACTCGATGTAGCGAAGAAGAAGCATTACGTGACCCCTCCTGGTGACCCCTCAGACGCGGTAGGAGGTCACCTGTTCGACTCCTGACCACACCTGAGGGTACTGACCTGTGTGTGTGTGTGTGTGTGTGTGTGTGTGTGTGTGTGTGTGTGTGTGTGTGTGTGTGTGTGTGTGTGTGTGTGTGTTATTAGTCATGTGCATGTGATTGAGACTGTTTTTGCGTCTCTTTCTCTCTCTCTCTCTCTCTCTCTCACACACACACACACACACACACACACACACACACACACACACACACACACACACACACACACACACACTTAATTTGTCCACTTTTTAAGGCAGTATTTGATCACTTGGCTCAATCCCTAAGTGACCAGCGAGCTTAGTGAGATTAGAGGCTGTGGTGAGATCAGTGAATGAGCCTAGTGTTTGGGTAGCAGAGATAGATAGATAGACATAGACAAAGATAGATAGATTGAGATAGAAGAATGAGAGATAATGTAGATAGATGTAGACACAATGGAGAGAGAGAGAGAGAGAGAGAGAGAGAGAGAGAGAGAGAGAGAGAGAGAGAGAGAGAAACAAAGGGGAAGACAGGAAGATGAGTCGCAAGAAGACATGATTTACGATTATTATCCTGTAAATACCAGAGAGAGAGAGAGAGAGAGAGAGAGAGAGAGAGAGAGAGAGAGAGAGAGAGAGAGAGAGAGAGAGAGTGGGTTATAGGAGCTCCAATTCAGTCCTTCCCTCTAATTGCCTACTTACCTCAAACTGTAACTACCTCACTACCACCTTGTTATATGGGTCGTAACGCTAATAACCACTACCACAACTACCACAATTACTAGACAGGGTAACTACCACTATCACGCTCCTTGACTACCACGGTTACCTACTTTGATACTGATGTTAATGTTACAACCATCACTACTACGACTACTGCTACTACTACTACTACTACTACTACTACCACCACCACACACACCACTACCACAACAACCACCACTATCACTACTACTACTACTACAAGCTAAGTGTCCCTATCCTGCAATCCGTCGTCCTTTCAGGGGATAGGGAGGGAGTTGAGGGACGTGTGTATAACCAGGCAGATCCACCGCCCCTCCTAAATTAGTGCCACCACGCGTAGGCACCTCAATAAATTCTTAAGTGGAAGTGGAGAGAGAGAGGATTATAAGTGGTTAAGTGGCATCCGATCCTTCTAAGTGGAGTATAAGTGTTAAGTATAGAGAGTTGGATTCTGTGTTTGGTTAAGGTATAGGATTGAGATGGATTCATTGTGTGTGTGTGTGTGTGTGTGTGTGTGTGTAATAATGATCATACCCTGAATAATTCTCTCTCTCTCTCTCTCTCTCTCTCTTGACCTCTGACCCAGGTCAAGAGGAAGGAGGTCAAGAGGATGGGGTCGAGGGGGAGGGGAGGGAAAGGGTCGTATCGCTCTATTGGCACGAGGCAATGTGTGTGTGTGTGTGTGTGTGTGTGTGTGTGTGTGTGTGTGTGTGTGTGTGTGTGTGTGTGTGTGTGTGTGTGTGTGTGTGTGTGTGTGTGTGTGAGAGAGAGAGAGAGAGAGAGAGAGAGAGAGAGAGAGAGAGAGAGAGAGCGCAAAAATGATGTCACGAATGAAAGGGGAGGGGGAGGAGGAGAGGAGGCTAGGGAAGGAGCAGGGGGAAGGGGAGGGAAAAGGGGAGGAGGGAAGGGGAGAGAAAGGGGAAGGAGAGGGGAGGGGAGAGGAAGGAGAAGAGATGAGGTGAGAGGATGGGAGAGATGAGGGGACGGGATAGGGATGAGGAGGCGAGGGGAAAGGGAAGGGGAGGAAGGGGGAATGAGATGAGATGAGAAGGGAGAGAAGGAAAGGGAAGGGAAGGGGAGGGGAGGGGAGGGGAGGGGAGGGGAGGGGAGAGAGTAAGAAATGGATAAATGAAGGTAAGAAAATGAAGGATGTCGAAGAAAAAGGAGGAGGAGGAGGAGGAGGAGGAGGAGGAGGAGGAAGAAGAGGAGGAGGAAGAAGAGGAGGAGGAGGAGGAGGAGGAGGAGGAGGAGGAGGAGGAGGAACGAGAGGCAGAATAAAAACAACAGGAAAAAACAGATCCGGATCCGTGGAGATAGGAGCCAGATCCGCCCTAAAATTTAATCACTTTTCCCTCGTCCCACGGCCCACTCTTCCACAAAATGCCACTGAAATTCCAAGAGGACTTTTGGAGATATCGTGTGGACAAATAAACAAACAGACAAACATAAGTGAATACATAACCTCCTCCAACTTCGCTGGCGGAGGTAATAAACATAAAAAGTAGGAAGGCTAAGGCAGGTCATGTCAGGTTAGGTTATCCTGTAAACTGATCTCTCTCTCTCTCTCTCTCTCTCTCTCTCTCTCCCCCTGTCTTTCAATCGACCTGACTTCTCTCCTCCTCTCCTCCCTGAGATAAGGAGGAAGAAGGAAGAGAAGAAAATGGAGAGAGAGAGAGAGAGAGAGAGAGAGAGAGAGAGAGAGAGAGAGGGGGGGGGGAATGACTAAATAAATTAAAACACGAGAGACGCGTTCAAAACAGGAAGCATGCACGCACGCACACACACACACACACACACACACACACACACACACACACACACACACACACACACATGGAAAAAGAACATTCCATCATCATCATCACCATCATCATCATCATCATCATCATCATCATCACCATCATCATTACCTACCCCCTCCCCCTCCTCCTCTTGTCTCTCCACTTTCATCCATTCATCTTCCATCCTTCCTCCTTCTCTCCCTCCATCCTTCCTCCTTCCTTCGATTTCTCCTTCGCTCTTCTTTCCTACGTCCCTTTCCTTCATCCCTTCTTCACATTCTTCTCTCTTCTATCTTTTGTCCTTCCTTCCTTACCTCCTTCCTTCCTATCTTCCCTCCCTCTCTTCTTCCTCCCTCCATCTAAGCCCCCTCCCTCCCTCCTTCCTTCCTATCTTTCTCCTTCCTCCTCCCTCCCTCCTTCCTTCCTATCTTTCTCCTTCCTCCTCCCTCCCTCCTTCCTTCCTATCTTTCTCCTTCCTCCTCCCTCCCTCCCTCACCTGGCCTCACCTGTGCGTCCCAGGCCAGGTGAAGTGGACTGTTACGTCATCACCTCGAACACCTTGCTCCTTAGGTCATTTACCCCCCCCCTCGCTCCACTCTCTGCTTGTCCGGGGGGGGGGGGAGAGAAATAGGGCTTGGAGAGGGAGGGACGGGAGAGAAACCGGTGGAGAAAAGGAGGGAGGAGGAAAATATGTGGAGGTGGGATGTGGAAAGAGAGAGAGAGAGAGAGAGAGAGAGAGAGAGAGAGAGAGAGAGTAGGGAATAGTATGGAGGAGGAGGAGGTGGAGGAGGAGGGGGGTAGGATGCAGGAGGAGGAGGGGAGGAGGGTGAGGGGAGGAGGGTGAGGGGAGGAGGATGAGGGGAAGAGGGGAGGATGGAGGAGGAGGAGGAGGGGGGTAGGATGCAGGAGGGTGAGGGGAGGAGGGTGAGGGGAGGAGGGGAGGATGGAGGAGGAGGGGAGGAGGGTGAGGGGAGGAGGGGAGGATGGAGGAGGAGGGGAGGAGGGTGAGGGGAGGAGGGTGAGGGGAGGAGGGGAGG
>NC_136987.1:2710484-2717984 GCF_032717465.1 Coenobita brevimanus
TAATAATAATAATAATAATAATAATAATAACAACAATAACGATAACAACAGTAATAATAATAACAACAATAGCAATAGAATAATAATAATAATAATAATAATTAATAATAAAAAATAATAATAACGATGACATTAATACAATAATAAATATAATACAAATAATAACAATAATAATAATAATAATAATAATAACGATAATGATCATAATAGTAATAATAATAATAATAATAATAATAATAATAATAATAATAAAAATAATATCGATAACAATAATAAAATAATAATAAATAGTAAAATATTAATAAAAATAATAATAATAAAAACGATAATAATAATAATAATCCATCCATCATCCAATCCTACGTTTCCCCATGAGGAGCGTAGGAGCCCGGGGCTAGGCAGTTGGTCCCGACATTTAAGATGTGGGCATTACATGAGCAATCAACCCCAACTACCCCTTGGACATAAACCTTCACCGGCTCAATCCGATTGGAGCGCAATAAATACCCACTAAACCACCAGGAGCCAAAATCTGGTTATATGGTTACCACCCAGCGTAGTATGGTTACCATCTAGCGTAGTAAATAGCGTCCTGGTGTTCAGGACACCATTTGGCTTGTCACTCAGTGTAGAGTAACCCACAGGCAGAAGGACAAGGAATGAATGAAGGAAAGAAAGACAGAAGAGGCTGGAAGGAAAGAAGGATGGAGGAGAGGACAGGGCAGACACCCGACAGCAGCACTACACCGAGTGAGTGGATGGTGAGCGCCCCCACCTACCAATAATAATAATAATAATAATCTATCAATCTATCTATCTATTGCCAGACGCCTCAATCCCGTTTGGGGTGGCCACAAGCAAATCTCCTCCAAGTCGCCCTGTCCCCCAATAATAATAATAATAATAATAATAATAATAATAATAATAATGGTTAAGACACATTTTCCTATACAATTTCCACGTCTATCTATCTATCTATCTATCTATCTATAGCCCGACGCCCTAATCCCGCAAAGGGTGGCCGCAGACAAAACGCCTCCAAGTCACTCTGTCACCCACCATTTGACTCCCCTCCCCCCAACTCACCCCCCCTCCCTCATATACCTCTCAACTCCATCCCTCCACCTCATCCTCGGTCTACCCCTCCCTCTCCCTCCCTCCACCTCACCTACATACACCCTCTTAGTCAGTCTTTCATTCTCCATTCTCTCCACATGTCCAAACCACCTCAGTGTATTTCTCCTAATCTTTTCAACCACATCCACATCTACCCCACAACGTTCCTTCACTTCTTCATTCGTCAACCTGTCCCTCCACGTCACTCCACATGCTCCTCTCAAGTAACTCATTTCCACGTACAATATATAAATGAAAAGGGCTAAAGCACACACACACACACACACACACACACACACACACACACACACACACACACACACACACACACGCACGCACGCAATTTTACCCTACAGCACAGCAAAACACACACGCCTCTCTCTTACCGTCACCCAGTCCCTATCACATCGAGCATCGGTCATAACAACACAATATTTCAGATACCTCAAGGACCTGTGGATTTATTTTTTTTTATTTTGTATTTTCTGGCGATTTTATTAGGCTGGGAGGGATTAATCTATTTAGGAAAGGGGATTTACTGTTTGTATATCTTCTTCTTGGTGTCGATAGATAGATAGACATGGAGAAATAGATAGATTTTTATTTAAGAAAGGGGGTTACTGTATAATGATTTTCTGTGTCGTCCTGGCGTAGATAGATACACAGATAGATAGACAGATAGAGAAAGATAGACAGATAGATAGATAGACAGACAGATAGATAAACACTACTATCAAAAGGTAAATTTGACTATGGGTATTTTTAAAGTATGTACTGAAAATTAACTCTCTCTCTCTCTCTCTTTAGCTCTCTCTCTCTCTCTCTCTCTCTCTCTCACAACACAGTTACCTAACCCCCCATGGCGCGTAGTATCATGACCTCAACACTCCCTCCCTCCCTCCCTCCCTCCTCCACATTACTGTTCTCTTCCTCCCTCCCTCCTTCGTCTCCTCTCCTTGCATCATCTTCTTCTTCCTCCCTCCTTCCTCCTCTTTTCCATCCCTCCCCTCCCTCCCTCCCTCCCTCGTTTCGCCTCTTCCTCCTCCTCCTCCTACTCTCTCTCTCTCTCTCTCCATTCCTTCCCTCATCCCTCCAATCGTTTCCTTCTTCTTACTCACCTCTCTTCCTGCCTTCTTCCTTCCTTCTTTTCCTCTCTCTCTCTCTCTCTCTCTCTCTCTCTCCTTCCTCGTCCCACTATTCCTCTGATTCAATGACCTCGTGCCTTCTCTCTCTCTCTCTCTCTCTCTCTCTCTCTCTCTCTCTCTCTCTCTCTCTCTCCATTTCACTTACCATTTTTCTTCCAAGCAAAAAGAGGTCATGGGAGGGAGAGAGAGAGAGAGAGAGAGAGAGAGAGAGAGAGAGAGAGAGAGAATGGGGAGAGGTGACTGGGGAGAGGAGAGGGAGATGAAGGGAGGGGGGAGTAAGGAATCAAGAAGGAGGGGGTGAGGGAGGGGGAGGGGGAGGGGGAGGGGCAAGGATGCTCCGCTATGCTTAACAAATTTGGCCTGAGCTTGGCATACCTCTCTCTCTCTCTCTCTCTCTCTCTCTCTCACACACACACACACACACACACACACACACACACATAAATTTAGCATGAGAGAGAAAAGAATATTTTTTTTTATCATGCTTTCTTCCCTTTGTGTGTGTGTGTGTGTGTGTGTGTGTGTGTGTGTGTGAGAGAGAGAGAGAGAGAGAGAGAGAGAGAGAGAGAGAGAGAGAGAGAGAGAGAGAGAGAGAGAAATTCTTACTGATCTACCATTCTTTTATCCATATAGATTTTTATTTTTATATATTTTTTTATTATTTATACAAATCCACTTATCACTCCCCTAAGATTTATTTTTTGTGTTTAATAACTGATTTAGCATCATTTATTACCACAACAAATAATAATAATAATAATAATAATAATAAAAATAATAATGAATGGCAATAAATAATACTAACATTAATAATAATAAAAAAATAATAATAATTATAATAATAATTCATTTATCGCTCATTTAACACCCTAATTAACGATGGAAATATAAAAATTCTTAATAACTGATTTATCGTGCATTATTTATACACTTTCATCATCATCATCATCATCATCGTTATCATTATCATCATCATCATCATCACCATCATCATCATTACCATCATCATCATCATCTCCATCATCATCATCATCATCTTCCTTCTTTTCTATCCTGTCCTTCTCAGTTCCTCCTCCTTCCCCTCCTTGTTTTCTTCTCATATCCTTCCTCTTCCTTCAATGTTCCTTCCTTCCTTTCTTTCTCTCTCTTCTCCCTTCTTCCTTCTTTCCTCCATGCCTTTCTTCCTTCCCTGCTTCCTTCCTACCTTTCTCTCTCCTTCCTTCCTTCATCTATCCTTTTCATATCCTCTCCCCCTCTCCTTCCTTCCTTCCCTCCTTCCTTCCATCCTTTCTCCTTCCCTCCTTCTTTCTTTCCTTCCTTCCTTCCCTCCCTCCCTCCTTCATTCCTTCCTTCCCTTCTTCCTCCCTCTTCCCTTCCTTTCTTCCCTCCCTCCCTCCCTCCTTCCTTCCCTCCTTCTTTCCCTCCTTCCTTCCTTCAATGTAGATAGGATGTACGAAATGGCTGAGTCCATCTATCAATGTTCAGGATAGTGGTAGCTGTGGTAGCTGTGGTGGTGGTAGTGATGGTGGTGGTAGTTGTGGTGGTGACGGTGGTGGTAGCTGGGATGGTGGTGGTAATTGTGGTGGTGATGGTGGTAGTTGTGGTGGTGACAGTGGTAGTTGTGGTGGTGGTAGTTGGGATGGTGGTGGTAGTTGGGATGGTGGTGATAGTTGTGTGGTGATAGTGGCAGTTGTGGTGGTGAGGGTGGCAGTTGTGGTGGTGAGGGTGGCAGTTGTGCTGGTGAGGGTGGTAGCTGCAGTGGTGATGGTGGTAGTTGCGATGGTGATGGTGGTGGACGTGGTAGTGATGGTGGTAGTTGTGGTAGAGAGTTGTGGTAATGACAGTGGTAGTTGTGGTGGTGATGGTGGTAGTTGTGGTGTTGATGGTGGAGGTCACTGTGGTAGGGAGGATGGATGGAAGGAAGAACTGGAGGGAAGAAGGGAAGGAAAGAAGGAAAGGAAGGAAGGAAGAGAAAAAAGGATTGAAGGAAGGAAGGAAGAAAAGGATGAAATGGAAGGAAGGAAAGGAGGAAGAAAGGAAAGAAAGGAGGAAGAAAGGAAAGAAAGGAGGAGGAAAGGAAAGAAAGGAGGAAGAAAGGAAGGAAGGAAGAAAGGAGGAAGAAAGGAAGGAAGAAAAGGAAGAAAGGAAGAAAAAGGGAAGGAGGAAATGGAAGGACGGAAAGGAGGAAGAAGGGAAGGAAGGTAGAAAAGGAAGGAAGGAAAAGGAAGGAAGGAGGGAAGAAAAGGATGAAAGAAAGGAAGGATGGAAGGAAGGAAGGAAGAAGGGAAGGAAGGAAGAAGGGAGGGAAGGAAGAAGGGAAGGAAGGAAGGAAGGAACCAACAGGAAGGAAGGAATCAACAGGAAGGAGGGAAGGAATCAACAGGAAGGAAGGAAGGAATCAACAGGAAGGAGGGAAGAAACCAACAGGAAGGAAGGAAGGAACCAACAGGAAGGAAAGAAGGAACCAACAGGAAGGAAGGAGGGAAGGAAGGAAGGCAAGCAGGAAGGAAAAAAAGGAGAGAAGGCAAAACCTGAAGGAAGGAAACGAAGGATGGAAGGAAGGAAGGAAGGAAACGAAGGATGGAAGGAAGGAAGGAAGGAGGGAAGAGTCAATACAGGAAGAAGAGGAGGAAGTATACAAACAGATGTATTTCCTGACAAACTGAGAGCACGTGTGTGTGTGTGTGTGTGTGTGTGTGTGTGTGTGTGTGTGTGTGTGTGTGTGTGTGTGTGTGGAGAGAGAGAGAGAGAGAGAGAGAGAGAGAGAGAGAGAGAGAGAGAGAGAGAGAGATTATGATACGTAAATCTCTCTCTCTCATAGACTCTTCTTTCACACAAACACCACTTACGTTAAAATCTCTCTCTCTCTCTCTCTCTCTCTCTCTCTCTCTAATCACTCAATAGCTGTGACCCTTAACGACCCAATTAAAGATAGTTCTATGCTTTCATTACAGCTCTCTCTCAGGGCTACTATCTTTTTTCTTGGGCTGTCTTATTGCTATTGCTTAAACCACTTATCACTTGTCTGTCTGTCTGTCTATCTATTTATCTATCTGTCTGTCTATCTATCTATCTATCTGTCTGTCTGTCTATCTATCTATCTATGTCTGTCTGTCTATCTATCTATATGTCTATCTACCTATCTACCTGTCTGTTTGTCTCTGTCTATCTATCTATCTATGTCTGTCTGTCTATTTGTCTGTCTATCATTTTCTGTGATTGATGCTATTGTTTGCTTTATCTATCTATCAATCTATCTATCTATCTGTTTATCTATCTGTGTGACTATTTATCTACCTTATGAGTTCTTAATCTATTTATCTATGTCTATGTGTCTGTCTGTCTATTTCTATCTATCTGTGTATCTATCTATCTATCTATCTACCGTATATTTGTTTATTCCATGGCTCGTTTTGATCCTATTATTATCTATCTATCTATCTATCTACCTATCTATCTATCCATCCGTCTCTTGCTGTATGTCTTGTGAGAAATTGAAGTAGGTCTCTCTCTCTCTCTCTCTCTCTCTCTCCATGTGTGTGTGTATGCACGTCCTCTGTGTACGTATGCTCCTGTGTATGTGTGTGTACTTGCAGTGTAGACAGGCGATGTAAGTATGTTTGATACGTAAAGGACTATTGATAGGGGGGAGAGAGAGAGAGAGAGAGGAAAAATCTCTCTCCTCTCTCCTTTCTTTTCTCCCTTTCATTTTTTTCTTCTATATATTCTTAACCTTTCTTCGCAAATCTTAATTTTTTTCTTATCTTCTTTATTTTCTTTCTCTCTCTCTCTCTCTCTCTCTCTCTCTCTCTCACTCTCTCTCTCTCTCTCTCTCTCTCTCTCAGTGGCCTTCTTCTTCCTCCTCCCCCTATTCTTCTTCCTCTTCTTCTTGCACTTCTGCTCCTCCTCCTCCTCCTTCTTCCTCGTCCTTCCCTCCTTCCTCCTCCTCCTCTTCCTCTTAAACTCAAGATGGCAAAATCTAGATGAGAGAGAGAGAGAGAGAGAGAGAGAGAGAGAGAGAGAGAGAGAGAGAGAGAGATGCCATATTGATTTGACAGACATGAGGGGGGGTGAGTAATGAGGGGGGGGAGAATGAATTGGGTTAACGGGAGGGGGGAGGGGGAGGGGGGGGGGAGTTCCGGGTCAGGGGTGGAGGGAACGAGGGGGGAGGTGAAATGGAGAGGAAAAAATGATGATGATGATGGGAGAAAAGATGAGAGAGAGAGAGAGAGAGAGAGAGAGAGAGAGAGAGAGAGAGAGAGAGAGAGAGAGAGAGAGAGAGAGATGATGACGTGGGGTGAGGGGAAACAGATCAGAGTAGGGGGAGGGGAAGGGGGGAGGGAGAGAAGGAGGATGAGGATGAGATGGGGAGGAGGGGGAGAAGGAGTAGACGGGGAGGAGGGGGAGGAAGGAGTAGATGGAAATGGGGAGGAGAAGATGGGGAGAAGGTCAAGTAGATGGGGAGAGGGGGAGAGGGGGAGAGGGGAATGGAAGATGAAGAGATGGAATACAAGGGAATACAAAGGAGTACAAATGGAATGCAAACAGCACCAGCCCTCTTGGTCCCTTCGAGGCTGTCTAGAGTAGTTCAAGACAAGGATAGGCAAGCAGGGAGTGAGGGGGAGATGTAGGTGGGGAGAGGGGGGGGGAGATGAGGAAGGGGAGAAGGGGAGATGAAGAGGAAAGACAGGGAAGAAGGGAGAAGAAAAAACTGAGATGGAAGGAAAAGGATGATATGAAGGATGGGAGAGGATGAAAGAGGGAGGGGAGGGGAGGGGAGGGGAGGGGAGGGGAGGGGAGGGGAGGGGAGGGGAGGGGAGGGGAGGGGAGGGGAGGGGAGGGGGAGGGGAGGGGAGGGGAGAGGGGAGGAACAAAGGTACTGACGCTATCTTCACCCCCAGCGCTTGCCAAGGTGTGTGTGTGTGTGTGTGTGTGTGTGTGTGTGTGTGTGTGTGTGTGTGTGTGTGTGTGTCTATCCACCTATCTATCGTCAATAATTCCTTTACATCATCTCAAAGACGTGTTGCAATCTAATTATATCTTGCAAAGAAATCTCTCTCTCTCTCTCTCTGACACACACACACACACACACACACACACACACACACACACACACACACTTCCATAATGATTAATTCAGTTACCGGCCTACAATTCACTTACCTAATTAAATAAACACACACACACACACACACACACACACACACACACACACACACACACACACACACACACACAC
>NC_136987.1:2737984-2740484 GCF_032717465.1 Coenobita brevimanus
AAATAGCAAATGGATAAGTAAGAGGTAAGAAAGAAGATAGTTGGCAGGAGAGGAGAAATTAACAGAAAATAAGAGAAGAAGTAGGGAAGAGGAGAAATTAGAAGAGAGACAAGAGGACAGAGAAGAGTGAAGAGAAAGGCAGAGATGTGAGCGTGGTGTATATACTGAAATAAGAGGAAGAGAAAAAAAGAGAAGAGGAGAAGGGGAGAGGAGAGAAAAAGAGGAGAGGAGAGGAACGGAGGTGGCTGAGTGTAGTGTACCGATAATAATAAGAAAACATGGAAAAAGAGTAAGTAAGAGCAGAGAAGAGAAAAGGAGAGGAGAGGAGAGGAGAGGGGAGGAGAGGAGGTGGGTGGGTGAGTGTGGTGTAGAGAGAGCAGTAAGAGGCGCCAACTAGATAGGATCAGGAGACTTGTAGGGCTTAGAGAGAGGGGCGAGGGAGACATGGACTGACATGTGTATATCATATATATATATATATATATATATATATATATATATATATATATATATATATATATATATATATATATATATATATATATATCACCATCAGCCGTTTGAGTATTCACTGCAGGACCGGCCTATCTCTACCGAAGCAGGGACGATACAGCCAATGTATCTCTACCAAGTGGCTTAGGCTGTCTGGTAGAGACTGTATGTAGTGTGAGAAGTGCTTGTAAGTGTAATTGTAGTGTTGTAGTGGCTTTGGATGTGTGTGTAGTCTGTGAACCAAGTATAATCGGCCCGCGCAAGCCGACTGGGTGCAAGCATACTTTATAGTAAGCGACAGTGGTTCAACCACAGCACCCCTTGTGTCCGCCAAAGCAGTACGTGGCTGGTGAACACTTCCAAAGCTTATTACCCTGGCGGGGCACGAACCCTGGCTCACCCGTGTACGAAACGCACACTCTACCACTGTACCACAGAGGCTCATATACATATATATATATATATATCCATCTATTTATCTTGTTTATCTATGCATATACTATTTATACAATATCTATATGTATTGTATATACAGTACATATGTATACTGATACATAGATAGAGAGTGAATGATGGATGAATAGACATACACATATATATACAGAGAGAGAGAGAGAGAGAGAGAGAGAGAGAGAGAGAGAGAGAGAGAGAGAGAGAGAGAGAGAGAGAGAGAGAGAGAGATGCAGTGAAGTGTGAGGGCGAGGTGATTACAAAACCAGAGTGGGGTATATGAGAGAGAGAGAAGAGAGAGAGAGAGAGAGAGAGAGAGAGAGAGAGAGAGAGAGAGAGCAGTGTCGCAACGTATGAGAGACGCGCGTACTTGTTCTTGGAGAAAACTTTACGTCCATACTCTCTCCCTCTCTCTCTCTCTAACAATCCTCTTCCTCCTCCTCCTCTCTCTTCTCCCCCTTTTCACTTCTCTCCCCTCAACCTCTCTCCTCTCTATTTCCTCTTCTCTCCCTCTCTCTTTCTCCCTCCCCCCTCCCCTTTCCCCGTATCTTTCAATCCCTCTCTTCTCCCCTCACCTACTTCCTCCCTCTTCTCTCCCTTCCCTCCCTCCTCTCTCCCCTCACCTCCTCCCCTCTGCAAATTCCTTTTCCGTGTGTGTGCATTTAAGTGGCTGTGTGTGTGTGTGTGTGTGTGTGTGTGTGTGTGTGTGTGTGTGTGTGTGTGTGTATGTGTGTGTGTGTGACTATGTATGTATGTATGTACGTATGTATGAATCTATCTATCTGTCTATCTATATCTATCTATCTACCTATTTATATGTATGTACGTATCTATCTTTATATATATATGAGCCTCTGTGGTACAGTTTTAGAGTGTGCGTTTCGTACACGGGTGAGCCAGGGTTCGTGCCCCGCCAGGGTAATAAACTTTGGAAGTGTTCACTAGCCACGTACTGCTTTGGCGGACATAAGAGGTGCTGTGGTTGAACCAGTGTCGCTTACTATAAAGTATGCTTGCACCTAGTCGGCTTGCGCGGGCCGAATACACTTGGTTCACAGACTACACACACATCCAAAGCCACTACAACACTACAATTACACTTACAAGCACTTCTCACACTACATACAGTCTCTACCAGACAGCCTAAGCCACTTGGTAGAGATACATTGGCTGTATCGTCCCTGCATCGGTAGAGATAGGCCGGTCCAGCAGTGGATACTCAAACGGCTGATGGTGATATATATATATATATATATATATATGTGTGTGTGTGCAGGTGCCAGTCTACACGCCAGAGATTCACCCGCATCCTGCCTCAAATTCTTCTTCACCCTCTCTTTCATTGTCTTCTTCCCGTCTCTCTCTCTCTCTCTCTCTCTCTCTCTCTCTCTCTCTCTGTCTCTCTCTCTCTCTCAAGTAACGGATCTTCAATTTGCATCATCTTCGACAAACAATTTTCCCGTAATTTTTTCAGAGAGAGAGAGAGAGAGAGAGGAGGGTACAGTATTATGAAAGGAATCAATTTATCGCTGTTCCCTAGACAACCCCCCCCTTTTCT
>NC_136987.1:2767984-2770484 GCF_032717465.1 Coenobita brevimanus
CTGGCCACGCTCTCTCTCCATTTATAATCCTCCTCTTTATCGCCGCCCGCATTAGTTATCATTAGTGCTCTCTCTCTTTTATCGCTCTCTCTCTCTCTCTTATCTTAATCCCGTTCAATAGTTTATTTATTTTTTAACTGGAGTTCGATTTTCTGTTTTTCTCTTCTTTCTCTTTATCCTTCGCTTTTCTCTTTCACTTTTTACAGCACTTTCTCTCTCTCTCTCTCTCTCTCTGCATCTATCTATCTATCTATCTATCTATCCATGTAATTGTTTATGTATCAGTCGGTATATTTATATCCCTTTTATCTCTCTCTCTCTCTCTCTCTCTCTCCCCACAACCATCCACGCTTTTGCTTATCTCTTCTCTCTCTCCTTCATTCTTTACCATCTCTCCCATTTATCCCCATTATTATTCATTATTACTTATTCATTATCGATTATCATTTCTTCAGCGTCCTTCTTCTTCTATCTTCTCGTCCTCCTCCTCCTCCTCCTCCTTCTTCTTTTCTTTTCTCATCTTCCTCTTCATCTTTTTCTTCTTCTTCGCCTCCTTCTTTTTCTCCTCCTCCTCCTCCTCCTTCTTCTTCTCCTCGTCTTCTTCTTCATTACCTTTCTCTTCTCTTCTTCTCCTCCATCTTCTTCTTCTTTATCAGTCATCTTCTTTTTCTTCTTCATCATCATCATCATCAATCATCATCTCCTCCTCCTCCTCCTCCTCCTTCCATGTATTTACCTCACTGTTTCCTAAGTCTTTTTCCCTTTCGCACATTCGTTGTCATTTAAGTCTACCCAATTTATTTTCCATTTCACCCCTATTCTATCTATCTATCTACCTTCCTGTCTATCTATCTATCTATCTTCCTATCTGTCTATCTGTACTTATTATTTTATATTATTTTTTTCCTGTCATATCTTCAATTATTTCCTTCATTTTTTTTTTAATCATTTCTTCATCGTTCCTTCATTCCTTCCTCCCTCTCTCTGTCCTACTCCCTCTCCTTCCTTTCCTTCCTTCCTCCCTCCTCCCCTCTCTCTCTCTGTCCTACTCTCATTCCCTCCCTCCTCCTTCCCTCCATCTCTCCCTCCACTCCTCCCCTCCTCCCTACCTACCTGCCTACCTGCCTACCCCCACTCACCTGACCTTCTCCGGACACACCTGTTTGCTTCCTTCAGTATCTCCTCGACACCTTCCTTCCTTCCTCCCTCTTCCTTCCTTCCTTCCTCCTCCTTTCTTCCTTCATTCAATTCTTTTTCTTCCTTTCCTGTCTTCAATCGTTCCTTCCTTTTCTCCCTCCATTCCCTCGTTCCTTCCTCCTTTCTTTCCATCCTTTTCTTACTCACCACCTTCGTTCCTTCTTTCCTTCCATCTTTTAGTCTACCTTCCTTCCTTCATTCATTCATCTCATCTCTCATTCATCCATTTCTCTCTAACTTCTCATTTCTTATACATTTCTTTCCTTCCTTCTTTTTCTCTTGCTTTCCTTCGGTATTTCTTTCCTTCCTTCCCTCCTTTCCTTTCCTTCCTTTCTTCATCCTTCTTTCTCTTTTCTTCCTGCCTTTATTCCTTCCTTCCTTCATCATTCTTTTTCTTTCTTTCCTCCTTCCTTCCCTCCTCCTCACTATCTTTCATTCATTCATTCACTCTCCCTTTTTCTTTCCTTCCTTCCTTATTACAAAAATCTGACTTACACGACTTTCCTTTAAAAACAAATTGGATTTTTTCCACTTTAAGAAGGATGTTTTCTCATTCTTTCCTGCCAGTCACTGCCTACCCCCGCCTGCCTCAGCCTACACCAGTTCCTGCCTTACTCTCCTCAGCCTGCCTACCCCTGCCTCTCTCATCGTACTTCATTTTTTGCCTTACAAATAATTGTAGATTCAGATTACCCGTCCCCGCCCCGGAGAAGCTCGGGGGCGGGTATTGTTTTCGCTCGTTTTGTCTGTCTGTTTGTTTGTTTGTCTCTCGGTTTGTTAACAACTTTACGCGAAAACTACTGGTGTGATTTTGACTGAAATTACAGGGATGATGGGCTGTGACCTGATCACCTGATTAAAATTTGGGCCAAATTGGGCCAAGGCCCAGAAAATGAAAATAAAAAAATAAAAAAATCGTTTTTCGCCATAACTGCTTTCCAATTCGTCAGATCGACATGAAACCCAACCCTAAAGGTGCATTTTTCAAATCTGCATCCTATAACATGCCTCATTACATCAGGGGGGTCACCCCCCAGTTAGCGGTAGGGGGGTCAGTGTCAGGTGGGTCCTATAACATGCCTCATTACATCAGGGGGGTCACCCCCCAGTTAGCGGTAGGGGGGTCAGTGTCAGGTGGGTCCTATAACATGCCTCATTACATCAGGGGGGTCACCCCCTAGTTAGCGGTAGGGGAGTCAGTGTCAGGTGGGTCGGGCCTTAAATTTCAAATGGGCATAAAATCGTCAATTTTCACCCGATTTACTCCAGATGTGATATGTGACATCTTTGACTAGATATCCTG
>NC_136987.1:2777984-2782984 GCF_032717465.1 Coenobita brevimanus
AATTATCTTTCTCCTGGGGGGATCTCTCTTTCTCTCTCTCTCTCTCTCACTTCTTCCTCCGCTCCTTTCTCCCACTCCTACAATTTCTCTCTCTCTCTCTCTCTCTCTCTCTCTCTCTCTCTCCTCCTCGCACTCCTACTTCTTTCACATTTTTCTCTCCCCCTTCCCCCCTCTTCTCTCTCTCTCTCTCTCTCTCTCTCTCTCTCTCTCTCTCTCTCTCTCTCACCCTCTCTCTCAGGTCAACTGGTCCTTAACAAAATTATCACTTGGGCTCAAAATCAATTACACTATATCTATCGGACGTGAGGCAGAAATAGATATAGTAAGGATGGCTCTCCCCTGCCCCCTTCCCCCTCCGGCACACCAACTGGCATGAAAAAGTAAGAAAACGTGATATCTGGCATGATGTGGAATTTTCAGTGGATTGACAGAATTGGTCTGATCTGGTGTTACGTGCAAGTGTAATAATAATAATAATAATAATAATAATAATAATAATAACAATAAAAATAATAATAATAATAATAATAACAAAAACAACAACAATAATAATAACAATAACAATAATAATCATAATAATAATAATAATAACACTCACAGCACAAGCAACAGACCATCTCTCTGTCACCTGCATACGCTCTTACCTGGAAATAAAAAAACATTGAGTTAATTACAGAGAATCAAAATATTTATAATTTTATATATATGCACCAATTATTTATTTTTGGTTAATATTTCAAAGATCAAATACCAATCTTTCCTCCTCCTCCTCCTTTTGCTTCTCTCCACAGTTTCCCTCCTCCTCCTCCTCCTCCTCGTCCCCCTTCCTCTCGTCTTTCATCATCTTTATCATTTTTCCTCCTCCTCCTCTTTTCCTCTTCACATTTTCCTTCCTCCTCCTCCTCCTCTTCTTTCTTCCTCCTTCACCTCCCCCTCTCCTCTTCCTCCTCTTCTCTCCACACTCAAAATCCACCTGCCACGCACTTCATTTGTCAATCTCCACAGTCCCAATCATCAACTCTTGTCAATCGCCCTCATTCCTCATCCCTTATAATAGTGCTCGCCTTATACCTTATTTCACACCCAACAGCGACTTTTTACGACATCCAAACGAAGCATTGTGGAATTTTTCGTGTCCTCCTCCCTTATTTCTTCGTCTTTTCTCTGGTTCTTTCTTCACGTCATCTTCCTTTTCTTCATTCATACTTCAAGTGTGTTTTGATTCTTCCCTCCCTCCTCTCCTCTTCTCTTTCTTCCCTCCTCCTTCCATAAACCCCTTCCCTCCTTCTCTCCTCTACTCTTTCTTCTGTCTCTCCTTTCTTGCTTCCTTTGTCTTCCCTCTCTCCTCTTCCCTCTCTCTTTCTTCTTCCTCTCCTCCTCCTTCCTCCATACACCTCTTCCTTCCCTGTTTTTCTTTCCTCTTCCCTCTCCTCTTCTCTTTCTTTCTCCTCTCCTCCTTTCCTTCTTCCCGTTAGTTGCTTCCTTTTTCTTCCCTCTCTCCTCTTCTCTCTCTCTTCCTCCTCATCTCCTTTCCTCCTTCCCCTATACACCTCTTCCTTCCCTCTTTTCCTTTCTCTTCCTTATCTCCTCTTCTCTTTCTTCCTTCTCCTCTCCTTCTTTCCTTTTCCCCATCTTCATCCTCTAACCTGTTCCTTCCCTCTTCTTCCCTCTCTCTCCTTGCCTCCTTCTCCCTTATCTCCCTTCCCTCCCTCTCCTCTTTCCCTCCCCATGTTCCTCCTACCTCTACCCTCCTCCTTAGATCTTCTCTCGTAATCTCCTTACTTCCTACTCTCCTCTCCTCCATTCCTCTACTTCCTTCCTCCTCCTTCCCTCCTTCTCTAGCTTCTCCTTCCCTCCTTCTCTACCATTTCCTTCCCTCCTTCCTCCTTCTCTCCCTCCTCCTTCCCTCCTTCCTTCTCTCCCTCCTCCTACCCTCCTCTACCTTCTCCTTCCCTCCCACCTCCTTCCCTCCCTCTCTATCTTCTCCTTCGCTCCTTCTCTCCCTCCTCCTTCCTTCCTTCTCAACCTTCCTTCCCTCCTTCTCTCCCTCCTCCTTCTCCCCCCCTACCTCTCAGATCTGCCACTCACTACATTATCACATTAGGTATCAGGATTGGCTAGGGACGGCCCCCACTCCCCCCCCCACCTACCTCTCTCTCTCTCTTTCCACACACACACACACACACACACACACACACACACATACACAAACACATACATGAGTATATACTCATATATATATATATATATACATATACACAGAGAGAGAGAGAGAGAGAGAGAGAGAGAGAGAGAGAGAGAGAGAGAGAGAGAGAGAGAGAGAGAGAGAGAGAAATAGACAGGTAGATACAGGTGGACAGAAAATAGTAAACAACATCCATTTTAATCTAGAAAAACATTAATCACGTTTTTATCTATCTGTGTGACTGTATGTATCTATCAATTAAATACTTAAGTGTATGCTAACACGTGTGTATATCTATCACTATGGCATACATCTAGACAGACAGACAAAGATAGATAGACGGATAGATATAGATGGATATAGATAGATAAACTGATAGACGGACTGATGGATAAAGAGATAGACAGAGATAGATAGATAGGTAGAGATAGATAGACAGATATATATAGACAGACACATTGAGACAAATAGATAGACAGATAGATAGATGGATAGAAACAGAGATATACAGTATATAGACAGACAGACACACAGACAGATATATAAATAGATAGACAGACAGATGGAAACAGAAATAGACAGGTAGACAGATAGATAGATAGAAAGATAGATAGATAAAGATAAACAGAGACAGACAGACAGATAAACAGATGAGCATAGATAAAAATAGATTAATATACACAGAGATAAAAAGTAACGAGCTAATTTCTTTATACACCGGCCGGTTAAGACAAGGATAGACACAGATTTTTCAACCTTACATTAATGCTAGAAAAAAAAAACTAATTCAGACTTTCCCATAAAATTTCCTTCCCCAATTTTTTTTTTCTTTCCCCCGGGTTAGGTACACTTCCTTTTTTTTTTTTTTTGCCTTCCCGGTGGGTGAGGTGGGTGGGGGAGAGCCGTCGTCCTTACTATATTTCTCTCTGGGATCTGGAACTGGTAACTTTATTCATGGGACGTCTTTGGGTATGGGTCGTAAGT
This sequence comes from Coenobita brevimanus, assembly GCF_032717465.1. NCBI lineage: Eukaryota > Metazoa > Arthropoda > Malacostraca > Decapoda > Coenobitidae > Coenobita > Coenobita brevimanus. Next base: position 2,781,154 of record NC_136987.1, read on the forward strand.
CCGTTTGAGGCACTACTTGTTCTTGTCACCTTCAAATTCTCTGTCTCTGTCTGTCTGTCTCTCTGTCTCTCTCCTTTATCTCCCCCTCCATCTCTCTCCCCTCCCTCCCATCCTTCATTCCTTCACTTTGACATCTCTATTGTAACCACACCTTACCCTCTCTCTCTCTCTCTCTCTCTCTTCCATTCCTCTTCCTCACTCCATTCCTTGCCTCCCCATCCTCCTCTTTCCCTCCCCATCTCCTCCTCCTCCTCCTCCTCCTCCTCATTCCTTTCTTCCTCGCCTGACCATCCTCCTCTCTTCCTTCCCCTTCTTCCTATCTTCATCATCATCATCATCACCATCACCACCACACCACCTCCCTTTCCTCCTCCTCCTCCTTCTCCTCTTCTTCGTCCTCTACCTCCTCCTCTTCTTCCTCTTCATTCTTATCATCATCATCATCATCATCATCACCACCACTACCACAACCACCACCACCACCACCATCTTCCTTTCCTCCTCGTCCTCTTCCTCCTCCTCCTCTTCCTCTTCTTCCTCCTCCTCCTGATACAACTAGACATATACACAGCTTAAAAGATAAAGGGAAGAAGTCAAGCTTGCATAAAAGCTGAGAGAGAGAGAGAGAGAGAGAGAGAGAGAGAGAGAGAGAGAGAGAGAGAGAGAGAGAGAGAGAGGGAGAGAGAGAGTGAATAGTTATCTAAATAAAAAAATATGTGGTAATGTTGAAGTGATTAAGCCACACACACACACACACACACACACACACACACACACACACACACACACACACACACACACACACACACACACACACACACATTCAGACATTCAACTTCCGCCCCTCCTCTCTCTCTCTCTCTCTCTCAGTCCCCACACCTTCTTCCTTGTCACCAATAAATTTCTTAACATCCGCTCTTTAATTCTCCTCTCTTACTCTTTAATTCTCCTCTCTTTCTCTTTAATTCTTCTCTCTTCTTTAATTAGCGGTCTGTTGCTCTCTCTCTCTCTCTCCCTCTCTCTCCATGTACCTACCTACTTATCTATCTATCTATCTATCTATCTATCTACCTTATTAAAGCGATGAATGAAGTTTAGAATATGTTGAGGAGGAGGAGGAGGAGGAGGAGGAGGAGGAGGAGGAGGAGGAGGAGGAGGAGGAGGAGGAGGAGGAGGAACTGAATGAAAAAAAGGTGTGGTAAGGTGACAAAGGTTAGGAGGAAGGAGGAGGAGGAGGAGGGAGAGGGGAGAGAGGGAGGAAGGAGAGGGGAGAGGGAGGAAGGAGAGGGGAGAGGGAGGAAGGAGAGGGAGAGGAAGGGAAAAGAGGAGGGAGAGGGAGAGGGAGGAAGGAGAGGGGAGAGAGGGAGGAAGGAGAGGGGAGAGAGGGAGGAAGGAGAGGGGAGAGAGGGAGGAAGGAGAGGGGAGAGAGGGAGGAAGGAGAGGGAGAGGGAGGGAAAAGAGGAGGGAGAGAGTGAGGGAGGAAAGGGAGAGGCGGAACGAAGAGCAGGAGAGAGAGAGAGAGAGAGAGAGAGAGAGAGAGAGAGAGAGAGAGAGAGAGAGAGAGAGAAAGGGAGGAAGGGAGGAAATCTAAAAGACCAACAAAAATATATATATAAAGAAAAATAAATCCGTTCGAAAAAGAATTGGAGGAAAATTTCTGAAAAAGTCAAATTTAATTCAATAAAAGCGAAAGGAAAGAGTGAGTGAAGGGGAGAGAGAGAGAGAGAGAGAGAGAGAGGACATACCCACTACAAAGATGACAAATAGACAATAAAACAATGATTAAGAGAGAGAGAGAGAGAGAGAGAGAGAGAGAGAGAGAGACCCATAT